>NC_134588.1:7975089-8289533 GCF_037038515.1 Microtus pennsylvanicus
TTACATACAAGGGACTTGTGGATTACAGCCATGATATTTTTCTTAGTTCTCTGGTCTTCTATTAATTTATAATATTTCTTTTGATAAGATAATTTTTTATTGATTCTTGGGAAATTTCACATTATGTACCCCAATCCATCTTACCTCCCAGTCCTTCTATATCTGCCTTCCACCACTGCAGCACCCCCTAAAAAAGAAGACCCCCAAATTAATTAAAGCAAAACAAAAGAAAAACCACCTACTGGCTCCATCTTTCTCACCTTCCCAACACCTCTTCATTCTTTCAATTGGCACTGGGAGCTATGGTAATCATGAAGTATTCTCTTCTGTCCAGTTAGCCCCCACCCCTGCCACAGATGTTCTTTTCAGTAAGTCACTGGTCCGGTGTTCAAGGTCTCTGGTTTCTGGCACACCATCATCGCTGAAACTTCTCCCAGGACTTGCTGTTGCCCCAAGTCATGGAGATATTGCAGCTATTGTTCTTCAGTACCAGTCCCTTTACCCTCTCCAGCAACTCAAAGATGGGAAAGGAAGTGACCCTGGATGGTAACTAAGATGGCCAGTCCTGACTGCTGGGACAGCTCCCCTCAGGTGAGTAGGGGCAACAGATTTCTTAAGCCCAAGCTATTGGTACCAACCCTCCCAGGCCCATGCTGAGGGGTGGGGCCATCTCTCTGAGTGAAGGAGAGGGTGGAGCAGCCCTACCTAAAACCCTAAGACAGTAGATCCTCACAAGGGGTGAGGCCAGTTCTGCTACAGTGTCTAGCAAGGGGTATGTCCAGCTTTCCCAGGGCCAGTGAAGGGCGGAGACAACTCAGAATGACACTTGGGCTACAGCAAGCATGCCTACTTTGACTTCCTGTGATAGAATGACCACAGGCATCAACTCAGACCCCCTGGATGTTATAAGGTCATGGACTCAGCAGCAGCCTGGGCTTGGATGACTCCAATGATGCAGACCACCTAGATTAGGCTCTGGTGGTGACACATGATCACAGGTTGTGGTCTAGACTTCAGACATCCATGTGACCTTTGGTGGCAACATGGGTCACAGACATCAACCCAGACATCAGCTAAAGAAAGACCCTGGACCCAGACATGGTCCCCAGCAACAGCCTGGGCCCAGATGTCACCACTGTTCCAGGTGGCAGGCAGCACAGGCCACTTAAATTGGCATGGTCCCTGCAGCAGCATGGCCCTTGGACACCAACATGGCTTCAGGAAATGGCCCAGATCGCTGGCATCAGCATAACCTTCCATGATAGCAGGAGCTACAGACAACAACAGTCTAACTATCCTGGGTTAGACCGGGAACCCAGATATCACTCTATACCTCAGCCTGGTCTTGGACATCACTATGGCCCCAGTGTCAGTCAGCAGAGTCCTCGGACACCAACATGGACTCAGTGGCTGAACATACCCCAGGCATCCATGACTTTCAGTGGTTACTGAAGCTATGGACACCATCACAGATGTCCGCTGTAGTAGGGGCACAAACCCTGCCATGGCTCTGGGCTGCAGCGTGGGCTGAACATCACCCTGGCCCTGGGTGGCAAGCAGGCTACCCACATCGGTCTGTCACTGTGTTTAATTCTTCAGTTTTGCCTCTTTCCACATCACATGAACCATTCTGCTTCTCATTCTCCCTCATTGCTGTTATGTGTTTGCTCAGTATAACGGCAAATGCCTGGCCAGTGCTGGGAGGTGCTGAGCAGTCCTGTGGATGTCATCAGCCAACCAGCACTGTGAAGAGCAGACTGGCCTGTGCATGTCTTTTACCCACCTGGGTTCAGTGGCACCAGGGGACCTGTGTGTGCCTTCAGGCAGCGCAGACTCTGAGGACCCGGGCACTACTGTGCAGGTCTTTTACCTGCATAGGCTGAACCAAATTACAATATTCCTTAAATATGCAACACAGTAAAGAAACTTATTAAACATTTGTAAGATCATTTTTATATCAAGTTGAATTTAGAAAGCTATAATCTCCACACATTTTTATTATCTGAGATCAAATAACTAATCTGTGATGTGTTGTAAAAGACAAACTTTTAAATACTAGAAATCCTTGTTTATTTTGCCTGGTAACCTTAAGTTTGATTAACACTCTGCCTTTACCTCAACAGAGACAGAAAATGGGTCCACCTTACCTTAGACCAAACTCTCCAAACTTTAGGCTAAAATACACCTTTCCTTTTAGAAATTAATTATGTCAGATATCTTCATTCTAGTGATGCAAGGATAACTAATCTAGGTAGTTAATAACATGGAGCAAGTGCCTAGTGTTTAGTTCACACTTCCATGCATGGGGCAGAAATGAGCAGGTCTGGAAAAGTGCCTAGATAACCACATCAGACCCAGCAAATGGCTTCATCTCCTTAGACCTGGCGGAACTCTGTGCTGAACACTTCTGTTAAAGGTTGCAGACCCAGTGGCACTCTGCTGGCCTTCATCCAGATCAGAGGCTGAAATCACCAAACCAACTTAAATGCACCCTTGACTTCTGCATGTATCTCGCAGTCTCTATCCATGTTTTTATAGTTCTCTACATAGTGTAGGGTAAATTTTTAAATGTGGAAGATGTATATGAAGGAAAGGAAAAAGTTCTAATGAAAAATTAAAGAACTACAGGCATAACTAGGTAATCATGTTTATGAATAGAAAACCTTGATACTACCAATATTAGGTCTTCGTAATTTGATCTATACACACATCTTTGTAAACTGTAGGTTATAACACTATATAGCATCATGTAATTGAATGTATAGGTATGAAAAATGGCAGCAGCTAAAAAACTCTTTGAATTCACAAATAAACCGATCTGTTCAATGTCAAACATTAAATGAATCCCAGGTTTTACTGACATCACTTGACCATATGAATTGTGTGGCTTCACTGTGACCTTAGAAGCTCAGGTCATCAGAGAGAAAGGAGCCCCTATTGAGGAAATGCCTCCATGAGATCTAGTTATAAAGTGTTAGTCCGTGTTCGCTAGAGCCGGACAACATATAGGATGAACATGTGTGTGTGTATGTGTGTGTGTGTGTGTGTGTGTGTGTGTGTGTGTGTGTGTGTGTAATTATTTAATTAAGAAAACAAACAAACAAATCTCCTCACCAGGGTGCCTGGTCATTTGAATTTTAGTTAATTCCAGATGTAATTGAGTTGACAACAGAAAATAGACATTATTCAAAAGAACCTCATATAGATGTTTTGGTGGTTTATGTATAACTGCCAAAATTTTGAAGCAATCCTAATGTCCTTGGAAGGTGACAGATAAATTGTGATACACTAAGGCTATAAAAATATTTACTACTAAAAATAAAAGTGCTATCGATTCATGAAACCACATGGAAGAAGTTTAATGAGGAAGTTACAAGTATTATTACTTCAACCATATGACTTTCTATAAAAGGCAAAATTACGGATATAATAAGTCATTAGTGGTACCCAAAGTGTATAGGAAAGGAAGAATGAATAAGCAAAGCATAAAAGGCATTTAAGGTGATTGGTAAATCATTAAACATTTGTGCAGTATAAGAGATGAACTCTAATGCAAACTATGAACTTTATTCTACTATGTGATACAATAGTTCATCAATTTTAAGAAATATGTCACTCTGGTACTAAGTGTTGCTAACAATAGAGGCTGTACATACTCTGATTAATTTTCTTTGAATGTAAAACTACTCTAAAATTACAAAACATATTTCAATAATTAACTTTTATCAATTTGAATGTACTAATGGATGCTCAAAGAGCTGGTTAAACAATGTACCCAGGTATGTCTGAGAGTGTTTCTGAGTGAGATCATTACGATTGCATTCCATTAAGTCCCCTGGGAAAATGTAAACAAAGACCTATTCATCACTTTCAATTCAATGGAATATATTTTTGTAAGGCATGTAGTTACTATTTTCAGGATTTTATTGGTAACTCTTTTAAAGGCCTCACTTTATATGTCTAAATTTTAACATCTTATTTTGTCTTTTTCAGTTTTCTTTTGTTAGTTTAAGAGATTTATGTTTCAAAAGGACCTACTTTATTTCATTGATACTTTATATTATTTTTCTTTTTGGTTTCAGTAATTTCTGTCTTTATTTCCATCTACCCATTGCTATTGTTTCTCCAAAGCCATAAAATATATTTGAGTGCCTCTTTTTTTATCTAAGTACTTATATATATGACCTTTATTATTTGGACTGTTTTTATTATATCTAACAGATTTTCATATTCATTTAACTCTAGGAATTTTAAACCATCTTGATTTCTTCTGTGATCCCTTCATCATTGGATACTGTGTTTTTTGAGCCACATGAGTTTATGTTTTCTGTAGCTTCAGTTGCTGTTGATTTCTACCTTTATTGCATTGTAGTCAGAGAATTCAAGAAGTTATTTCAATTTTCCTATAATTTTTTGAGACTTTCTTTGAATCCTAATATGTGATCTATTTGGATAAAACTACTTGAGTTGTTAAGAAGCATATACATTTTGTAGTATTTGAATGGAATGTTCTGTACATATCTATTAAGTCTGTTTAATTTGTGATATCATTTAACTCAAATGTTTCTGTTTATTATGATTAGTTGAGCTGTCTAATACAATAGTGGGGTACGGAAGTCACCTATTATAGAGTGTGATTCATGGGTATAGCAATAAATAATTAGGAATCATTTAAATTCTATGTCCACTTAGCAGAATAATAGTAATGGTTTATCCTTTAGGGCCTATGACCTATCTAGTTGTAGTTTGTGGCTGCATTAAGAGTGCCAGGTATATATTATGTCTCATGAGTAGGCCTTAGCACCAGTCAAAAAGTGGATAGTTAACATTTCTAAACACAAAATTTTTTATACATACTAAAGGTAATTTTGTCAAATGCTTTTTCAGCATCTAATGAAATGATCATATTTTTTTCTTTCAGTTTATTTATATGATGGATTACATTGATAGATTTTCATATGTTGAACCAGCCCTGCATCTCTGGGATGAAGCCTACTTGATCATAATGGATCATTTTTCTAATGTGTTCTTGGATTCGGTTTGCGAGTATTTTATTGAGGATTTTTGCGTCGATGTTCATGAGGGAGATTAGCCTGTAATTCCCTTTGTTGGTTGAGTCTTTGTGTGGTTTTGGTATCAAGGTAACTGTAGCTTCATAATAGGAATTTGGCAGTGACTCTTCTGTTTCTATATTGTGAAATAATACATTAAGGAGTATAGGTATTAGGTCTTCTTGGAAGTTCTGGTAGAATTCTGCGTTGAAACCACCTGGACCTGGGCTTTTTTAGAGCTCACCAAGGCCAGCTGGACTGGGACTGAAAAAGCATGGGATAAAACCGGACTCTCTGAACAAGGCAGACAATGAGGGCTGATAAGAAGCCAAGGACAATTGCACGGGGTTTTGATCCTACTGCAGGAACTGGCTTTGTGGGAGCCTAGCCTGTTTGGATGCTTACCTTCCTAGACCTGGATGGAGGAGGGAGGACCTTGAACTTCCCACAGGGCAGGGAACCCTGACTGCTCTTTGGACTGGAGAGGGAAGGGGAAAGAGTGGGGGGAGGGGGAGAAGAGTGGGGGAGGGGGAGGGAAATGAGAGGCAGGGAGGAGGCAGAAATTTTTTCAATTAAAAAAAAAGAAAAAAAAAACTAAAGATAATTTTGTAAAATAATTTTTAGTGCACCTTGATTTCAGCTGTTTCATAATACATGGTTTTAAGTTGGATAAGCACAACTGTCAAATCTTACCAAGACGGGGTAAAAGAGTTTTGAAAAATTTTCTTGCCTTTAAAAATAATCTGTCAATTATTCTAGGCCTTAGCCAAAGTTGGTTGCTTCATCATTGTAAACATGACATTGGGTGATTGCCCAGGTACCCCGTTGTCTCTGTGATTTGTTGCATGTTTTGGAAGTTGTTTGATTGTACTTCCTAATTACTCAGGTAACATTATTTCCCTTCTCGGGTCTTCAATGGGGTTGAAGACTAGATAAATGTAGTTACTTTCCTCTCATGACTTGGTCAAGTTATTTATTATACAAGACTTAAGCTAGCTAGAATAGGATACTTGTTCTTATTGTATATAATCTTGTAGTAGGTTTAGAGCTCTCTTACTTAAACAAAAGGGGGAGGTGATGCTGGAGCTCCTTCTCCTCCTTCAGCCAATAGCCTTTAAGATACCAGCCCATCTGGGCATGGTTTCTTTTGCTTTAAAAAGCATGCTCTCTCTCTTGCTTCAGACTCTGCTTCTGGCTACTAGACTCCTTTCCTGGTCATGAAGAGGGCTGTTGTCTAGGAAGGTGACCTGTAAGTTTTTCCTTTAAATAAATAACCATTTTATTAATCATAATTTCAAACTGGTTTGGGATTGTTTTGTGACATATGCTTTCATCATGTTGGGAGTTTTCCATCTGTTACATTGAGTCATTAATGAAGAAGTTTCAGATTTGTAGCAGGAGGCATTTGGGATTATGGACTTAGGGGTGATAACCTTGACATTTAAAAAGAATATATTTGTTTCTTATACCATAGTGGAAGATCTATCTGTCTCTGTTCTTCTACCTAAACATGGCTCTTGTACAAGCCACAGAGGCCATGACTTGTACAAAACCACCTATGAGTAGGTGGTTTCCAGTTGGGCCTTGTTTCCCCATTCACAGGAGTTTAGAAAAGGACATGTTTTCATAAGCAAATGGGTAGAAGTTCTATAAATCCATCCACAATAGGCAACTGTTTTCTTAGGTTGTTAGGGTAACTTGCTGTAGACCAAACAGGAATGATGCAATATCTTCAGCTCTTCAGACAAATCTTAACCATCCAGACAAAACATGTTGTTACTTTAAACTATACCTATTTCACAAATGGGAAAACAGCAGCTAGGATAATTCAAAGCTTACCCAGTTTACATTTCACCAAAATATCTCTATAATTTAAGTGATATTCAAAAGCTTGAAATCACAATTTAAGAATAGAAATGAGGCATGCAGAAATCACCTTTAGTCCCAGCACTTTGATAGCAGAGGTAAAGGACCTCTATGAGTTCATACAGGCTATCCTGATGTTCATAGTAAGTTTCAAAAAAAACCCAAAGATACATAATGAGAACTTGTAATGAATAAACAAGAATACATATATACATATATGTACCTAAACACACGTAAAATATAATTAATATAATATATAATACACATATATGTATGTATATATCTATAAACATATATCACACACATATATATAATACTCCAAGAAAAAGACAAAAAGGAGAATAACCAGAAAGTCAGACAGTGTGAACACTGAACAGGACAATGAAATGTTTAGGAAACCAAGCAAATCTGGTACTGCCTGGCTTGGGTAAGTCTTTTCTCTGGATTCTCTCCCCTCATCTGTATAATGTAATATTGGACTAAAATGATACTCACTCCTACTTCTAATAATATATTTGGAAAATAGTAAACAAGAGTATATAAAGATGGTAAATAATGTTCAATATTGTTCTAACTAAGGGGATAGAAACAGTGGAGACAGCCCTGGTGACCCATACAAGGAAATTGGCCTAGATGACCAGAGGCTCAAAGGACAAGCTGTGATCTGCTGGTGAGTTACAGGTACTTTTCACATTCCCCTCAAGCCCAACCCTAGCCTGAGCTCCAACTGGTCAGTTAAAGGGGAATTTGGAGGAAGGGGGGATCCTTAGAGGGGAGACTAAAGCCCTGAAGTTTGCTGGTCAGGAGTCCTGTATTCAACAGAGTGGGCTAACTTTAAAAGAGAAATGTGACCAGCATGGAGGAAGAGGAAAAGAATAGTCTACACTAGGTGCATGCGGCAGCCACCTGGGCCAGGAAGCCAAAGCTGACTTTGGCCCATGGAAGAAGTGCACTCATGTGTTTAACCTCTTCAGACATTAGTTTTGTTGTCTTTCATGTGCTCTAGAAAAGAGAAAGGTAAATATTCTGTACTTTTACCATGTGTCAAGAAATTTTGAATGGTATTATTTATAAAGTAATAAAAAATAATAGGCTAAAAAACAAAATCTGGATAATTCTACTCTAAAAAAATGAACATTCTAGACACTCACGAAGTACATGTCATCTTCACAATTGATGTGGGATTCCCCACAGTTAATAATGGAACTGCTTTGGGCCTATAGCAGAACTATAGAGGAACAGAGCTGGGGGAGGGTGAACTAAATGGAATGCTGGGAGAAAGGAGGAGGAGTTAGAGAGAAGCCATGTCGCCATGCTGGAGCCAGACAGAACTTTACCTGCTAAGCCACAGCCATGTGTCGATACATAGATGAATAAAAATGGGTTAAATTAATATACAAGTGTTAGAGAATAAGAAGCTAGAGCTAATAGTCCAAGCAGTTATTTAATTAATACAGTTTCTGTGTAATTATTTTGGTTTCTAGGCAGCCTGGAAACAAACAAGCAACTTTCTCCTCCTACACACAATAGTGAGAGGGCTTCATGGTCTCACTTCACAGAGAGGAGCACTTAGTGATTTTCTCACCCAAGCAAAAGCAGGATATAAATTTTGATCCTCCAGTGTCTTACTGAGTGTTCTACTACTGTGAAGGGACACCATGACCATAGCAACTATTATAAAACAAAGCATTAAGTGGGGCTTGCTTCCAGTTTCAGAGGTTTAGTCCACTATCTGCATGGTAGCCATCATGGCAGCATGCTGGCAGACATGACCATGGAGAAGTAACCGAGAGTTATCCATCTGGACCCTCAGGCAGAAGGAAGAGTGAGACTCTGTACTTGGCTAGGGATTTTGAAATGTTAAGACCAATTGCAATGTGATACCCATCCTCACACAATCATACACCTCCTACTCTTTCTGGTGATCGAGAATTCAAATCTATGAGCCTATGGGGTTATTCTCATCCAAGCCACCACATCTGACAAGTCAATATCTCAAAGATCCTATGTGGGAAAGGCTATCCAGCTTTGAGTGTTAAAAAGTGTAAAGCACCCAATCTGGATTTAAGGGAGAATGCAATGTTTTAGACAGAAATTGAATCCCAATCAAGAAAGGGCTTCTTCATAAAGCTTCTTTTTTCAGCTGTTTACTTTGTCCTCATCTGGTCATTTTTAGGCAGCCAAGTGATAGATTTTTGAAGGTGACTGTGGTGGTTTGAAAGAAAATAACCACCAAAGAAATGGGTGCAATTAAGAGTTGTGGCTTAGTTGGAGTAGGTATGGCCTTGCTGGAGGGAGTGTGTCACTGTGAGGATGGGCTTTGAGGTCTCATATGCTCAAGCTATGTCCAGAGACACAGTTCATTTTCTATTATCTGCAGATCAAGATGCAGATCTCTCAATTACCTCTCCAATCCCATGTTTGCATGCAATCATGTTCTGTCATGAT
Organism: Microtus pennsylvanicus; assembly: GCF_037038515.1. Classification (NCBI taxonomy): domain Eukaryota; kingdom Metazoa; phylum Chordata; class Mammalia; order Rodentia; family Cricetidae; genus Microtus; species Microtus pennsylvanicus. Next base: position 7,984,455 of record NC_134588.1, read on the forward strand.
GATAACATGTGAACTGTAAGCCATGCCAATTAAATATTTTCCTTTGTAAGAGTTTCCATGGTCATGATTTCTATTCACAGCAATAGTAACATCAATTAAGACAGTGCCTTAAAATAACCAATCCTGTAAGCTCCAGCCAGGTCACAGAAATTTTAATTTGCGGGAATTCCTGGTTCATTTTACTCATAAAATATAAGGTTAAGTTGAAGGATGTTACCCTCTCCCCAAAGGCCTTTCACCTAGGGCCTCTGAAGTGACTCATGAAGAGGAAGGCAGTCAGAAACTGAAAACAAGGTCTCACTAGAATAACTAGGTACTTCTGCCTCCATTCTACTGCTGGTAGCTAGCCTACATCTACTCCCTCTCTTCGAGTGGTTTTATTTAAACTAGAGGGATAGTGTTAAGCTTGAAGGAAATCTTTCTATAACAGCCACCCAAAAAACCAATGCAGACCACCAACAACCTTGAGCTGAGAAGGCAGACAGGAAACTGAATCTGTCACTCTTTATCCACCAGAACGATGCTTCAGACTAAGTAATACTGAACTCTAGAGGAAACATGGGGCTAAATGGTTTCTGTGAAGAGAAACTGAAGCCTTGGATCTAGTTATTGGGGAATTTCAACTTCCCAGCTATTGCAGTGACTGGCTGCTGCCCTGTAGCAGCATGCTTGGGTTCACATAAGTGAACAAGAATGAGTGAGCGTAAAAGAAGAGGTGAGCTTGATGGTATCAGTGACTCTTGAACAACCAATGGGAAATGGCTCAAGTGTGCATAAGCATGGATTTGGGGGAATTCATTAACAATCACAGTGGGGAGAATAATTTATTTCCCAGTGAGTAAATGAGAACATTACTTCCTATATTAGAATAGGACTGTTCTAAGCAGAAAGAACTCTTTTTTTTTAATTTATTTATTTATTAAAGATTTCTGTCTCTTCCCCGCCACCGCCTCCCATTTCCCTCCCCCTCCCCCAATTAAGTCTCCCCCCAGCCCGAAAAGCAATCAGGGTTCCCTGTCCTGTGGGAATATTAACCTTCAGCAAGCGATGAAAGGAGACAGAAAGAACTCTTGGGGAAAAACGTAGTCAGCCTTTAAGCGGCAGGCACTTGGAGGTCAGCATACAACAGTAGGCCCCAGAAACCCAATAATGGCAGAGGCCACTCGGGCTCCCATCTAGTTGTCTGAACTTGGGTAGCCGTTTTGCAAGTGGAGAATCAGGATTGTCACCCATGGAACAGACTTGAGTTTGAGCCACAGCCATGAAGGGGTCAACCAGACCTTGCGTTTGGCAGTTCAGGTGGGCAGAGGGACACTCTGGGCACATTTGGATGGCCCCTCTGCTCCCTCCAGCCCTCGTATTGTGTCTGAACTGCCCAAGTGTTTCCAGTCAAGAAAATTGTATGACTGTCCATCTCTGTGTTCTAAAGAGGAACCTCCTTTTCAGGGATGCTCCAACCTCCAGATAACTGAAATCCTAGAGGAAACGCCAAAACTCACCCACCCAGGCTTGGACCATGCACCCAGGAAGATGCAAATTCTTGGTACCTCTTGCCTTCCAGGATGAAGATGCAGGGACTCATCCATATGCCCATACTGTACTCATTCTCCTATCTTCCACCTTCAGAGTTTGTTGTTTTCTGCTTCCGCTCTTCTGGACCCCAAACTCCTAGTAGGTTACATTTATATAGTCACCAACAGTAATGTGTCCTCATGACAATTATAAAAGAAATGGACTTTGAGCTCCGTTCATCGGATGAGGCTAGGAGACTCACAATCACAAAGTCATTGACTTCCTAGGTTTCCTGCCTGGGTCTTCTATATGGCTATAAGAATATAATTGAATATTTATAGAAAAATGTTGTGCAGAATCTGAAGAAAGGCTAAAGAAACACTTCTGTTACTATTTCACCTTAAAACTTTAGTTGTCCTAAGGTGTGTGTATTAAAAGTTCTATTGAACATGCACTATGCCTGCACTTGTTAAAGAGGAATGAAAAAGGAACAAATTTTTATGGCATCAGCAAGGTCACAAAGGGAAATCTTGGGCAATTTGATTCTAAAAAAGTAAATTATTGATTTTCTTACTCAGTATCCAATGGAGGCAGCTGAATCACTAAGTACAGTGAGAGAATAGAGCCTGTGAAAAGCTGAGCCCCTGTGCCTCTTTAATAGGATAATGAGGAGGCAATTTCTGTTAGAATCATTGAGGAAGTTCGTGATTCCAAGACGTGATAAAATTCATAATAATTAACAAACTATAATTATTCCCAGGTCTACCTTCCAAACACATTTCACATCTTTAATGTTTAATGTGCACCTGGGTGTTGTTTAACACATGGATAACCATCCAGGCATCTATGCCACTAACTTTCAAGCTTTTCTTAAGGCAGACAGATACAAACATTTTGTCATTATAGTATCAGAGAGTAGAGATACAGAAGACAATTTCTTACCCAGTAGCCCTTTGGGGGCCGCACTTCTGCTTTTGCTTTTTGCCCTCACTTTCTCTTTAGGTGTCTTGAACAACTAGCCTAACTAGTCTGCCTAACTTCTACCCTCTCTATTTCAGAGAAAGATTGAAAACAAATCTGTGCCTAATTTCTGTTGAAAATACTGCAAGCACAAGTGTGTGTGTGTGTGGTGTGTGTGTGGTTGTGTGTGTGTGTGGTGTGAGTGTGTGTGTGGTGTGTGTGGTGTGTGTTTGTGGTTGTGTGGTGTGTGTGTGTGGTGTGTGTGTGTGGTTGTGTGGTGTGTGTGTGGTGTGAGTGTGTGTGTGGTTGTGTGGTGTGTGTGTGTGTGGTGTGAGTGTGTGTGTGGTGTGTGTGTCTGTGTGTGTGGTGTGTGTGTGTGTGATGTGTGTGTGTGTGGTGTGTGTGTGGTGTGTGTGTGGTGTGTGTGTGTGGTGTGTGTGAGTGTGTGTGGTGTGTGTGTGTGGTGTGTGTGAGTGTGTGTGTGGTGTGTGTGTGTGTGGTGTGTGTGTGGTGTGTGTCTGTGTGTGTGGTGTGTGTGTGTGATGTGTGTGTGTGGTGTGAGTGTGTGTGTGGTGTGTGTGTGTGTGTGGTGTGTGTGTGGTGTGTGTCTGTGTGTGTGGTGTGTGTGTGTGGTGTGTGTGTGTGGTGTGTGTGTGGTGTGTGTCTGTGTGTGTGGTGTGTGTGTGTGGTGTGTGTGTGTGGTGTGTGTGTGGTGTGTGTCTGTGTGTGTGGTGTGTGTGTGTGGTGCGTGTGTGTGTGTGTGTGTTTGTGTGTATGGCGTGTGTGTGTGTGTGTGCCAAGAATGTCACAACATTCAGGATTGACTATGTGTACCATTTCATTGCATCTGATTCGGGACAGGTAAGTACAGGTGATGACCTCTACCAACCTGGATTATTCATATTCTAGATCAATTTCCAAATGCCTAGTTGAAAGGAAGACTACATAATGATTCCCTTAGATTTAAGTTTACTTTATGAATGGCCCCAGACTTTTAATGCCCTTATCATTGAAGGAAAGAGGAATGTGGTCTGATGAAGGGCAAGTGTTAGGGATCAACATTAGGGGTTAGGATTTGGGTTTCAGTTCAGGTTAGGATTAGGGGTGTTAGAGTTAGGGTTAGCAGTAGTGTTAAGTTATGGTTGTGTTAGTATTGTGTTCGATGGGGCTAGCTTTAGTATTTAAATAGAGATACAGTGAGTTAGGGTTAATGTAGGATTATAGTTAGGCAAAAGGTAGTATTAGAGCTGAGGAAAATGTTAGAATTATGGTTAGAATTATAGGTACTGTTCAAGAGTAATGATTAGGGTTAGTCATTAGTGTTGAGGATCAAGTTATGTTTAGAAAGAAGGTTATGGTAAATTCAAATTCAGGGTTAAGGTAAGATTATAGTTTGGGTTTAAGTTTAGGCTTATGGTTAGTAACTTAATATTTGATTAGGTGGTTATGGTTAAATCTAAGATTTGGGTAAGTGATAGGGTTGGGGTTATCTTTTGACCAGGATTAGGATGAGAGCTAAGGTTAAGGTATAATTAAGGTTATTTATATGGATTAGGGTTAGGGCTAGTATTGGTTAAAATCATTGCTAAGACATATCAATTTTCAGTGTCTTTTCTAAGTGATAATTATGTGCTGGCTTAGTTTAGTATTAGAGTCATGTACAGGATTAGGGTTATATATAAACTTAGAAATAGAACCACATTAGTTCTGAGACATTAGGGATGATCTATCGGGAACTCAACAAGGCAAGCTGGACTGGGTCTGAAAAAGCATAGGATAAAACCGGACTTGCTGAACATAGCGGACAATAAGGACTGCTGAGAAGTCAAGATCAATGACACTGGGTTTTGATCCTACTGCACATACTGGCTTTGTAGGAGCCTAGGCAATTTGGATGCTCACCTTACTAGACCTAGAAGGAGGTGGGAGGTCCTTGGACTTCCCACAAGGCAGGTAACCTGGACTGCTCTTCGGGCTGATGAGGGAGAGGGACTTGACTGGGAGAGGGGGAGGGGGACGGATATGGGAGGTGGTGGAGGGGAGGAGGGAGAAATCTTTAATAAATAAATAAAGAAAGAAAAAAGAGCAGAAATATACATATAATAAAATTGACCTTAAGTTTTTATCAAATAAACCAAGATCCATATTCATACCAATGTAAATCTCTATAGACTATCTGCCTTTAAATGTTAACAAACATTATATATACTATTTTTGAATTTGGGTGTAGTTATCTCCAAACTCTTTCTGCTTTTTTTAGATGAAGTATTTTTGAGGGTCTTCACAGAGACCTTTCAGGTAGTCTTGGTTTATAAAACCACATTAGTCTGAAAGCAATCCACATGTTATCATCCTCTGAGGAAAAACAAAATAAGAACTGCTTTTCAAAAACAATATATTCTTAGACCCAAATTCTGAAGTCAAGATACCTTTCTGCTAGTTTATCTTAGCAGCCTGTACAATGAAATGTCACAGCCAAAAAGTTCAAAGAAAACAGAATAATAGACATTGCTAAGATTAATTAGGTGTTAGAAGAAAGTTGACAGGTAGGGTTAGCTCTTGGGAGAGTGTGTATGTTATTTCTAAGGTTAGCATTAGAGACAATGGCAGTCTTAGTGTTATTGTCATAGCAAGAATTGTCATCAGAACTATCATCAGATTATATGAGAACTAGGTTTACTTTTAGGATGAGAATTATTGCCACTATAAGGTCATGCATGTGTTTGATTAGAGCTTGGTATAAGTCAGTGTAAGAAATACTCTTAGTGTGACAACTATGGTTAAGGTTCATTTTATGGCTAGTTTATAGGTTTGGGTTTGAGTTAGAGTTATAGACCTGTTTATTTCATGCCAGGGTTTGAACTAGAGTTAAGTGTTGAATATGTGTTGTGTTTAGATCAGTGTTCAGGTTCAGGAGTTAGAGTTAATGTTAAATCTGGTGTTAGAGCTAGTTTTAGTTCTGGGATTCAATAAATATTTAGGGCTAGGTTTATAATAAGAACTAACTTATCTATCACCTTATTGTTGTTTATGCTTGAGGATAGAGATTTGACCTATTGTTTTGTTTTAGATCTTAGATCATTTTTTACTAATATGGTTAAGATTATTTATAAGTCTGTGTTTATGTTTAGGGTATGGTTAAAACTATCAGTACACTCATGATTATAATTACTGCTAAGATTAAAGTTGGTATTATAGCTAGTATTTTATTTTTAATTAGTAGTATGCTTAAGGTACATTTAAGCAAGGAAAGGTCAGGTAGTGTTAAATATACACTTAAAAATAGAGCTATGTCAGGAATAAATATTGGGTAGAATTTCTGGTTAATACCAGAACTAAGGTTATGCTTAAGACTGTGGTTAGGAAAAACACTAGGCATAACATTAGGAAAAGAGGTACAATTAGTGTTAGAAATTGGCTTGTTGTTAGTTTTAGTGTTGGGATTATCTGCTTAGGGTTAAAGTTTTACCTATGGTCTGATTAGAGTAATTAGTTGTTTTGGGGTGAGGGTTAGACAATTTAGGATTAGGATTTGTTTTTTAATTATGACTGGATTAGTGTTAGGTCTAGAGGCCCTTTAAGATTTTTTAGACTAATATTAGTGTTATGGACTATTATGCCTAAGAATATTTTAGATGCATTTTTTAATATTAATATTAGGTTTAGAAACAAGGTTAGGGTTAGAATAGGTGCAGTTTGGGTGTTAGTTCTAAGGTTATGGTTAGAATTAGAGTTAGGCTTGGATAAATTTGGAGCTACGTTTGTCATTTGGGTTAGTTCTATTCTTAGTGTTAGAGATAGAGCAATGTTTAGTTCATGCTTAGGATTTATGGCAGAAACAGAATTTTGCTTACAGATAAGGATAGGCTAGAGCTTGTATAAAGTAATTACAAGTGTTACAATTATTTTCCGAGATACTATTAAGGTTAGCTTTAGAACAAGTCTTAGATTTCAGGGAGGGGGTGGGGTTATAATTTCATAGAGGCTACTGATATATTTAAGGCTGGTGTTTGAGATAGATTTAAGTTTAGTGTTAGAGCTACGGTGTTGGCTGGTATTCAATTAGGTCTGGGTTTAGAGCTAGTGGTGAATTTAGGGTTGGGGAGAGAATTAGGACTAAGGTTTAAGGTAGAGGTAAGGCTATAACTACAATTAGCCCTATGCTTATAGTTAATATTAGGGTTAAGAGATGGCTCAAAAACAGAGTTTGGATTGGATGTTGATTTCATTTAGCATTTTAGAGGTATATTTATATATGGGGTTAGATAGTTGTTAAGGTTAGTGCTAGTCCTGGAATTAGTATTGGAATTAGTTTGGCTATGGGAAGTAGAAAAAATTGCCGGGGAGAAAATTGGGATCTTGGGGGTGTGGTGGGATGGGGAGAGAAAAGGGAGAAGGGGAGGATGGGGGGAACTTGGGGGAAAAGGATGATTGGGATAAAGGAAGGTTGGATAGGGGAGCACGGAAGCACAATTCTTAGTTAAGGGAGCCACCTTAGGGTTGGCAAGAGACTTGAACCTAGAGTGGCTCCCAGGAGCCCAAGGCGATGTCCCCAGTTAGTTCCTTGGGCAGCTGAGGATAGGGAACTTGAAATGACCCTAGCCTATAGCAGTACTGATGAATATCTTGCATATCACCATAGAACCTTCAGTTGGTGATGGATGGAGATAGAGACAGAGACCCACACTGGAGCACTGGACTGAGCTCCCAAGGTCCCAATGAGGAGCAGAAGGAGGGAGAACATGAGCAAAGAAGTCGGGACCACGAGGGGTGCACCCACTCACTGATACAGTGGGGCTGATCTATTGGGAGCTCACCAAGGCCAGCTGGACTGTGACTAAAAAAGCATGGGATAAAACTGGACTCTCTGAACATGGGGAACAATGAGGGCTGATGAGAAGCCAAGGACAATGGCATGGAGTTTTGATCCTACTTAATGTGCTGGCTTTGTGGGAGCCTAGCCAGTTTGGATGTTCACCTTCCTAGATATGGACGGAGGGGGTAGGACCTTGGACTTTCCACAGGGCAGGGAACCCTGACTGCTCTTTGGACTGGAGAGGAAGGGGGAGAAGGGTGGGAGGAGGGGGAGGGAAATGGGAGACTAGGAGGAGGCGGAAACTTGTTTTTTTTTTTCCTTTTCTCAATAAAAAAATACAAAAAAAAAAGGAAAATGGTTAGAACTTGTCAGAGTTAGGGTGAGGAGTATAAGTAGGATTAGGTTTGAGATTGGTATAAAATTAGTATAAGAGCTCCAATTACTGCTATAGATAAGCTTATGATCAGTTTTATACTTAGATTTATGTGTTATACTGAAGGTAGGGTTTCAGTTTTGTTTAGGAATAGTGGTAAACAGTGGACGCCGATTTGAGCAAAGGTTCACTTCAGGTTGAGAGTCAGAGATTGCATTACTATTAAGTTAGTTCAGGTTAAAGCTTGTAGGGTAGGGATTGATTTAGAGTGGAAGATGGACGTAGTGATAGGTATAGACTAAGAAGTAGGAGTATGTTTAGGGTTAGTGTTAGGGTTGAGACTACAGTGAAAATCAGCATTTGAGTTAGATGAAGACCTTTGTTTAGTGTTAAGTTTAAGGTTATAAATAGAGTCAGGACTAGTTTTACGTTATGGTTATCTGTCACACTAGGCTTAGGGGTTAGGGTTTAAGTTATGGTTAGTTGTTGGCTTAGTATGAAGTTGAAGCTAGGAATAGATTAGACTTGTTAGGTCTAAACTTACAAATAGATCTGTGTAAGGTCCATATTTATAGTTACAGTTATGGTTAGGGTCAGATCAAGGGTTAAGGTGAGGCCTCTGGTTGGGGATATACATGAATAAACTCAGTGGTATATTTAGAGTTAGGAATTTGTCATTAGGTTTAGACCTAATATAAGTGTTAAAGATAGATGTAAGTTCGAACAAAGATACACAGTGCTGTGACATAATACACCATGGCATTTTAACAACTTCTCTGGTCAAATTATTTCAGAAAGAAACATGATCAAATCTTTTCTCACAGGAAGGACAAATGATACTAAATATATAAACTTCTGAGTGACTTTAGAAAATAGAATGAAGACAGAATACATTCAGGATTTTTATATCTTATGACATATGTTACATTATCCTAAAAGCTATTAAATTACAGCTAAAATCTTCAAAAACTCAGACAGGGTAGATAGGGTAAATTTGCTCCCATGACACTGGGAATTACCGTGCTGAACTGGTTACAGAGCTTGAACTCAGTGGAGATTTTAGGGGCTGGGCCACACAGTGGTCAACCACTAGAATCAGTGAAACTGAGACACAAATGGAATAACAAAGCACAGAGAGTACTTTCTATAGGATCTTCATCATCTTGAGCTTTGCAGCTCAGTAGTGGACATGGAGAAGTCAGAGGGAAAAGGAAATAAATACAAAACATGAATTATTAGACCCATGGCTGCTATATGGTTCTGATGCTATGTGTCAATTTCCAGACAATTTTGTGTTTTCTTCTCTCACTCTCCTATTGCTGTCATCTCTCCGATACCCTTCCATCCCTGTTAATAACTTCCTTTTCATTTTAATATTTTCTGTTTTCTATTGTTCTTTATCCATGACCTCAAAACTCATCTTTTTCACAATGTCCTATATAACCTTACATTCTATGCATATATTTACTTTTATTTATATACACATGTATAAACATCATAAAAGTAGAACCTAGGTTTAAATGAGAACATATAAGATTTTCTTCTATTTATTTGACTTATATACCTTAATATTATATTTCCAAAATCCATCTTCTTTTCTGAAATTTATATGATATAACTTTTTTATGCAGAATAAAATGTTTTATAATGTATAACTTATTTTTATTATTTCTTAATCCATTGGTGAACTAATTTTTAATTTTAATTGGCACTGTATATTACATAACAATAAACTCATATAGGACTACCTGAAATTAACAAGGTTCTGAACAGCAGTGCAGGTTATCAGTAAATTAAACAACAAAAAGAAAGTTAAAAAATCTACACCATATACAATGTAGTCTTAATCACAAGAGTAGAAGGATTATTGCTTATTAAAACCAACATGCTGATCCTAAGGTTTATAAGGAAATATCAGGAAAGTGAAAATAAAAGAATTTTTTTGAAAGGTAAGCAGATTTGGAAAATTCTTATAACTATGGAGCTACGGCACTCAGGACATGGTGATATTTTCAGAAGGATAAACATATGAATTAGTGAATTTGAAGACTTTCCAAAAATAGAAGGCCTTCATATTTATAGTGTTTGTTTTAGATAAACAGCAGAGGCAATTTAAGACGGGAAAATACGCACTTTTAATAAGCAGGAGGAAGTACAGTGTAAAATTGATGTGACAAAATTATCTCAATTCATAAACTTTTATCATATATAATTTATTTTAAAAAGTAAGAGTTTAAGAAAAATATGGACAAAATATTTTCTGAACTTTGTACTGTACACAGAGACTATACTTTTGTTTTCCAGTCACCATGGCCCCCCCAAAAAATCACAGAAAACCTATATTAATTACAGCACTGCTTGGCATACATCTTAGGCATATTCCTAGCTGGCTCTTACCTTTTAAATTAACCTTTTTCTATTAATCTGTGTATTGCCACAATACTGTGGCTTGCCAGTAAGGTTCTGGCTTCCTGTTCCTTTGGCAACTACATGGTATCTTCCTGATTCTGCATTTTTTCTCCTTGCATTCAGTTTAGTTTTACCACCTACATATACTCTGCCCTGCCATAGGCCAAAGCAACATCTTTATTAACGAATGATAATAAAACTTATTTCTTGCAAGAGGCTGCTTGTTTGTCCTGGCTGGCCAGCTAGCTTAGACCCGAAATAACCACACAGAAACTGTATAATTTAAATCACTGCTTGGGCTATTAGCTGTGACTTCTTATTGGCTAACTTTTATATTGATTTAACCCATTTCTATTAACCTGCATATCACCATGTGGCAGTGGCTTACCAGCAAACTCTGGCAGTGGCTCCATGGCGTCTCCCTAACTCTGCCTTCCTCCTCCCATGCTAGAGGCCAAGCCAGTTCTTTACTCATTAACCACTAAAAACAGCACATAGACAGAAGGACCTCCCACACCACTTATTCATAGCATACAGAAGTGAAATCCACATCATTAAACAGTTGAAGATTGAACAGAAGGCATCAGAATCAATCAAAAGGAAAGAAGCTGGGTCATCAGGTCCTTCCAATATTCCAGATGTGAGTTAGAACTCAAATACAACTTATCTTCTGTTTTTGTCCCCCAGAAACTGGCCTAGAGGGAACAGTGACATCTACAGGAAGGTGAGCATAGCTGGAATTGAACTTCCTTCCTATTCCTTGGGATGAGTAAGTCCTGAACACACTTCATTCCCCATGTACAAACAGAAAACAAATGTCTGCTGTTTCATTCACTCAAGCTGGATACCTATATCTGGCAGGCTTAGAATACAATGCAGTACATATATTGATTGCAATAAAAATAAATCTTTAAAAAGCAGCTTGCCTGCCTTATACACAGACTTGGAGTTAATAATTATTAGTGCTTTTTCATACAAAACAACACCCAAGAGCAAGCAGATGACCATCACAGAACTAGGCATGAAAGTATTTACAGCAGGGTTGGAACACTGTTTTAGAAGGACAAATGGTAATCATTTTAGATTTGCAGGTCAGACTGTTTCCATTGGGGATAATTCCTGATACTTTTGTAATGTCAAGGAAGCCATGATAATGCACAAAAAAAGAATGTTGAGTGTGTTTCAATAAAAATTTATTTGGAAAAGTAGGTAATGAGTAGATTTAGATTTTCTTTAGATTGTAAAGGCTTGATCTTCAGTTATACTTGTTATATTTTTGATCCAGCAGAACTCCAGAGAGGAACGGTTCTTCTGTGTATTTTTACTATGTAGTGATATGGCCCTTACTATAATGGTTTAATTAGTGTACAGTTCATGCCTGGGTAAATTTAAATGAAGTGCTTACTTCATGATAATCTCAAACACTGTTGTCTCATGAGCAACTATTAAAAACCTTATTGACATGATTGCTTACTTTGTTTAAAATTTATTATTAAGACACATGCTGTCAGAGTTCATTCATTCTTTTTTATATATCCTAAAAAATTCTATGTCGTGGAGAAAATGCTTATAAGAATACTTTCTTGGGGCCTTTGTTTTGAAAATTGACACAATAATTTTAACACAATGTGTGTATATTATATATTAACTTTACCGTATGCATGGCTCATTAGAAAGAGTGAGCACTGGCCCCATGAACCCAGACCTGTAGTGGGCAGACTGTCAGACTTTTGGGTATGACTAAGGCTGCATTTTCAAGATCTCTTCTATAATAGCTTTTCTTTTGCCTTATCTCCTTTATTTCTACATGAAAATGACACTTATTATTTCTCTGTATGAAAGAGAATCCTGAAATAGTAAGAATAATTTCTTTTAGGAAATAACCTTTTTGACACATGTAGGCAGACTTTAGTGGGCAACATTCATGCAGTGATCTCATCTAAACATGATTTTCAATGCAGGATTTGCCGAAATGTCATGGAGTTGGAGGCGATGATTTTTGTTCGCTTTCATTATCTTTTAGAAAAAGAGATTCCTGGTGTTCATAAGTGAGACGTCTGGGGCAATATAATAAAGATGAGGTGAGGGAAATGAAACATAAGTTAGATCAACCATCCAAATTTGAATTTTAAATCCAGATAGGTTGTATGAATATCACAACTTAGTAAAATAGAAATCATTTAATTTTATCCTATTGGCTTTAAATGCTTTCTGAGTGTTCAGTGTTTTATTTATTTCTACTATGACCTTTCTAAATCTCTGAAGCTTTGTTTTCCTGTTTTTCTAGTTCCTTAAGGTGGAATGTCAGCTTATCTACCTGGAACCTGAGGTCTTTGATGTGTGCTCTTTGCTGTAACCTTTTCTCTTAGAAGCAAGCATGCCATATTCCACAGGTTTTGATAAACTGGCTAGCCAATTTCACTTACCTCAAGAATTTTCAAAATTTCCTGTTCAACTTCTTAATTGACACATTATTCATTCAAGAATATATTACTTGATTTCTTTTTATTGTAGCTTCCAGTTATTTCTGGTATTGACTGCTGAGGATACACATTTGTAATTTTTATTTTAATTTATTGAACTGTGGAGATATTTTTGAAAGATCAGTTGAATAGACAGATGAGAAAAAACAGAATGTGACTATTTTTATCTGTTGTTGTTATTATCCTTTGCATTAAATGTAGACACTAGGTAAAACCTTGTTTCAGAAAGGAGATTGGTGACTGCCAGTGCCTTACATGAAGAGGGTTTGTGTGTGGCAGGGTGGCCACTACATTGCAGAGTGAACCACGGCCTTACATGTATGGGAGTGTGTGGTAGCATGGAAACTGGATGACAAAATAAAGGCTCTGCTCACTTTAAGAATTATCCATTTGGATCTGGAGAGATGTCTCAGTGGGTGAAAGCACAAGCACTGAATTCAAATCTTCAGCCCATAGAAATAGGCAGATAAAGCAGCATTTGTCTGTAATCCCAGGGCTACCTAACATTCAGAACAGATATCAAGGTTTCTCTTCCCAGTCAGTGTGGCCATAATGTTCAGTGTTCAGGAGAGGAGAGACTCTCTCTCAAAACATATGGGAATAAGTGATTGAGAAAGATATAGTCATATAAACATCTGTCCTCAAAATATAGACACAGGTAAGCATATCTGTATATGTATATGTGCATACCCTACCCATACACACATACACATGCATGAATACACACCTGCACACACACAATATTAATTTCTCTGTATTTAAATTAACTAAATTTTGAGGCAAGCAATTTTTAAAAAATAAAACTAGCATGTTTTTGACTTTTTATTTTCCCTTTATTTAACATAGTTTTTTCTTCCATAATATGTGCTAATATACTACAGATCCCCTCCCTCTGCTCCTCCCAGTACCTGTCCCTTCCTCAATCCCAGATATGAATCCACTCCTTTTCTACCTCTACTTAGAAAACAAAAATACCTCTACAAGATAATAATACAATAATATATAATAAAAAACTAGCACTTCATATTTAGACAAGACAAACAGAATAAAAAGAGTCAAAGAGAAGAAACAGAACCCACTAGCTTGCAAACTCATGAATCTCATAAAATCACAAAACTGGAAAATATAATATAAATGAAAAGGATCTGTATGGTAAAAAGAGAGAATAAAATATATAAATAAAATTAATATAAAATAAAAAAAATTTAAAAGGAGAAGCCCTGACACAACATACCTACAAGAAACCTCCAAAGATGCTGTTGGGTTCACTTTCTGTTGGCATCCACTGCTGGGCAGTTCATTTCCCCAGTGAGACTCCCTTGGAGGAAACTGAATCTTCATTTCCAAGGGGTTATTAAGTGAAGATGCCTCCAAATTTGGGATGGGGTCATATGCCTGCTTCTGCTTTCCGGCCTAGAGTCCTATCTGTGTACACTCATGCAGGCCCTGTGCATGTTGCCTCTGTCTCTGAGTTTATAAGTGAATCTATCATGTTTATTTAGGGGCCTTGTTTTCCTAGTGTTCTTCATCACCTTTTGTTATTATTCTCTTTATACCTCTTTATCCAAAGGCTTTCTGAGGAGAGGGAATTGATGGAGACAACCTTTGTGGGCCGAGTATTTCAAAGTTTCTCATTCTTTGCATAATATCTGTGGGTCTGTATTTATTCCCATCTGGTGCAAGAGGAAGCTCCTCTGGTAATGACTAAGCAAGATTCTATCTGTGAGTATAACAGACTGTCATCAGAAGACATTTTATTGCTACAGTTTTCTTTCTCTTTTTTTGATGTTTCATTTTGTTTTGAGGACAGTAATATTTGGTTTCACTCTACATGCCTAGGCATTTTGTCTCTGGTCACCCAAGCAATGCCAGGCTTGGGTTCCATCTCCCATTCTACTCCTTGTATATAACTACCTATTCTACTTCTGTTTCCTAGGAGAACCTATGTGCTTCCCATCCCAGTTCATTACTCAACATCTAACCTTTGTTGTTTGATAGATTATACCTAGTTTTCATTCACATAACAACTATTATCCACATACAATAAGTATATGTTGTATTTGTCTTATTTGTCTATGTTACCTCACTAGGATGATGTTTTTCTAATTCTATCTATTTTATGTGAATTACATTTATTTCAGTTTTTTAATAGCTGAGTAATACTCTACTGTGTAAGTGTACCACATGTTCTTTATACAGTCTTCTGGATAAAGGGCATGTAGGCTGTTTCTAGTCGCTGGCTATTACGAGCAAAGTACCAGTGAACATAGTTGAGCAAGAGTTTCTGTGAAGAGATGAAGTTTCCCTTGGGTTTATGCTTAAGAGTGGTATAGCTTGATCTTGAGGTAGTCCCAGCTTCCTGAGAAAGTGACACTCTGACATCCATAGCTCATGCACAAGTTTGCAATACCACCAGCAATGAATGTGTTCTCCTTGCTCTACATCCTCACCAACATGAGCTATCACTAGTTTTATTGAACTCAGTCATTCTGACTGATGTAAAATAAAATTTCAATATAGTTTTAACTTGTCTTTCTCTTGTAGCTTAGTGTTCTAAGGGAGAGGAGCCCTTTGTCCTGGCCACCCGGTTAGCTTACACTTGAAATAACCTCACAGAAGCTGTATTAATTAAAACATTGCTTGGCCATTAGCTCTAAATTTTTATTGGCTAACTTTTACATATTAGTTTAACCCATCTCCATTAATCTATGCATTGCCACATGGCTGTGGCTTACTGGAGATTCTAACCGGTGATTGTCCAGCTCAGGCAGAGGATCCATGGTTTCTCTCACTCTGTCTTTCTTCCCAGCATTCAGTTCTGTTTTCTCTGCCTACCTAAGTACTGCTCTATCAGGTCCAAAGCAGTTTGTTTATTCATTAACCAAAGAAAGAAACACATGAACAGAAGAACCTTCTATACCAGCTTAGGATGTTGAAAATTTCTTTTTAGTAATTCTCAGCCTAGAATTTATGAGAATTTTCTGTCAGATCTGAATCCTATTTTTAATAGGGTTATTTGTTTTCTTGATATCTAGTTTCCCGAGTACTTTATATATTTTGTATATTAATCCACTATAGGATTTGTAGTCAGTAAAATCTTATTCATTCTGTAGATTGTTGCTTTGTAAAAATGATGGTATCCTTTGCCATGCAAACGCTTCTCAGGTTAATGAGGTCTCATTTATTAACTATTGTTCTTAGTTTCTGTCCTAAGTGTTTCATTCACAAAGTCTTTTCTGGTGACAGTGAGTTCAGTCCTACATCTTCTTTTCTATCAGCTTCAGTATATCTGGTTTTATGTTGAGGTCTTTGATCCACTTGGAGTTGAGCTTTTCTACTGGGTAATAAGTATGTATCTATTTGGACTCTTAAATAAGCAGTGAGACAAACAATTTAATTTAATTACAATTTTGATTAAGATAAAATTAAAAAAGTTTATGTATAAAAATTTCATACTTTTGAGAAATAAAGTCATTTCAGGCAACCTAATTTTCAGTGAAATACAAGGTTTTAAATACATCTCTAAATTTATAAATGTGGGTGCCAAGACAGTTTGATGTTAAAACACAAATGCTGGTAGAAGAAGCTGTATGTGTGCTCTGATGTCAGAAATATTAGAGCAGCTCTTCTCTCTGTTATTTCTCACACAAATTAAATTTCCCAACCCTTAAGATTTAAAGAAAAATAATTTATAATATGAAAACATAACCAACTGACTTAAATTTTCATTGAAATAGAATAATAAATAAAAGAAATTTGGGCTTAAAATTTAATCAAATTGACATATAGCATAGAAAACCTTTGACATTTTAAAGAACACAGTTGCTGGCAGGAACCAAGATCATTGTGTGTAAACATAGTATCTGGAGCCTAAACCTAGTTAGTGCTACCAAAAAGGGACTTGCTAATTTACTGATGTTCTCCCTCGACAAAAATAAAGAGAGAATGTTATTTGGTAGTCACATCAATGCTGAGATTTTAAACCAATATTAAACCTTAAAGTCTGTGATCAGACTTTGAAGCCCAGGAACATTCATCTTGGTGACTTCTATAATAAATATATAACATGAAAGCTTCATCTACTTTTTAAAATGCTCAAAAGGGTTCCTACTTTCCCAAGATCAGCAGAAAATGTTTATAATTATCATGTCTCATGGGAAATAAGAAAATTATTTAATGTTGATAACATTTTTTTCATGTTTCTGTCCAGTTAACTTGAAATAAATGATCAAACACTAATGCTTTGGCCAATTTTTCAATTTTTGGGAGCTATATTTTCTTTAAATTTTTAAATGTATAATATTTTACTTAAATAGTTTTATATATTTGATTATGAAAATAAAACTGATGAACTGAGCATGTTTAAAATTTATATTTACATTTAGCTGTTTTAAAAGTATGTTGTACTTAAACTCCAAATGAAATTTTTATTTAAAACCCCAAATGGCTTTTAGGGAGCTATTTTATTACAGCAATTAATCTGGTTGTTTTTCTTGTGCACTGAATGTTTTGCAATTGAGTAGTTACTATAATTATGCCATTACAATAATTATGCAATTACTCTATGTAATTATATCATTTAATTATAGAAGTATGCTTGCAGGAATTAGTTGTATAATCAGAACATGTAATTATATAGTAAAATTGAAAGCTATATTGTAAAATACACTA
Source organism: Microtus pennsylvanicus (assembly GCF_037038515.1). NCBI lineage: Eukaryota > Metazoa > Chordata > Mammalia > Rodentia > Cricetidae > Microtus > Microtus pennsylvanicus. The sequence goes on from NC_134588.1 coordinate 8,001,679, forward strand.
CGTATGGATATATTTGACCTACTTAAAAATGAGATTATTCAAAAATGTAAGATTACTAATTTTCTATAAAATTTGTTAGAATTTTTTAAAAATTAAAAAGTACTTTTTGGCTTTAAAAAATAATGTTTCATAAAATCTGTATTTTTTTTTAATTTAGTTAACCTGTTAAGGTTTATCAAGTGTTCTAACTAGACCCTCTTGTACTAAAGGATCCAGTACAATATCATGAATTATATTTATTGATAAATTATCATATATTTTCTTTCCTGTTTCTCCAAAACCAGCTGTTCTCTAATAATCTACTGTTCTATCACAACCTCTCATTGATCTGTGTGTCTACCATCTGTCTGTCTGAGTATCTATCACCTACCTATTCATCATCTATTTACCTATCACCTTAATCTGTCTATAATCTATATACCTTTACTTGACTCTTCTATCATCCTTTTTTTCTATATATTACTTTATTTACTGAAAATCAAGATTTCACATTGGCAGTGCTGTGTTCAGTCCCTGAAGCCAAGGCTGATAACTTCTTTTGCTTGTCTGTAACTGTCTTTTCTACCTTGAGAAGCATGGCTTCCCCCATTCTCCCTGTGTTTGCTTACCTGCAGAGTAGCTACTCAGTCTCTGTCTTGTCTGGGACATTGTGCATAGGTTTGCCAGTTTTTTCACTTTGAAACTTTCTTTCTTCCACAGAATTAATGAGTAAATGAAGGTGCTCTGATGTCTTCGTCAATCACTCGCTCGGTAACTGATTTACCTGTGAGCACATCAGTGTTCACTTACTTGTTACTACTTCATCAGAGTATCTCACTAGAGAGCTTTGTTCTAACACACGATTCCCAAGTTTTAGGTTTTAGAATTCTATACTTTTCTTCTACATTTATTAATTATCATTCTATTGTAAGAGAAGTGTATCTCTCCATTCATTGACATGTTCATTATGATTCTTTTAATGATTACTTAATAGAAATTTAATATTATAAAAGCCAGCATTTACTTAGGTGCCCAGTTTTTCCATGTTTTGAAGTTGAGTTCTGCTCCTTTCAAAAGATTTCCATCTGACTTTGATCATCTCTTTAATTTCTGCAACAAACATTTTCAGGTCCACTTGGCTCCCTTTGTCTTCAAACAGTTCTTTTCCTCTAAACAGAATGAAGTTTGGAAATTTAGCCTGTCTTGGGTGTAGTGACTGTCCCTAAGTCTTTGGGATTATGTTTATCATTAATTAAAATATAAAACTCAGGGGTAAATATTACGAAATAAACCTGAAAGATCCACAGATTAACCAAAACACAATCCTACCCTTCTCCACTTTCTGAATCGAAAGGGCTGGCCATGTAATCCCTCCTCTCCTCTTCTTTTCTGGTGTATCTTTCTATCTTCCCCTGAGTCAGGTAGGAAACTTTTTGGTCCATCCTGATCAGATGAATGTGGACTCTGCTCTCAGAACTGAGGACAGACTCTATTGGTAGTCTCAGAGCAATCAGCACAAACAGATATCCCCAAACACTGGGGAGTTGCTCTATTTAAACAAGCTCAATTAACAAAGTTAGGGAAGAGAACACTGGTAAATGGATACACAGTTTACATACCCAGAAATGCACAGAGGTTAAGAAAAAGTGTATTGTGATTTTCATAAAAATCTCTCTCTCTCTCTCTCTCTCTCTCTCTCTCTCTCTCTCTCTCTCTCTCTCTCTCTCTCTCCTCCCCCCATCATCTATCTATCTATCTATCTATCTATCTATCTATCTATCTATCTATCTATCTATCTATCTATCTATCTATCTATTATCTATCTATCTATCTATCTATCTATCTATCTATCTATCTATCTCTGTCTTTCTCTCTTTTTCTCTTGCTTTCTATGGGTATATTTAAGCTAATGTTGGTACTGACTTGGAATAATCTGTAAGTCTGAATTTTCATATTACATTTATTAATTGCATTTTAAAGTATTTTATAAGACGTGTTTTTATCATACTCATTCTCCTTCCCCCACCTTTTTTTAGATCCATATCCTGCCTTCTCAGAAAACTTTTTGCCATTTTCCCCACAAAGACCAATTTTAGTGTCAAAATATTCATAGATATATGGCCTTCCCCTGGAAGGTGATTAACTTATCAAGGGCTACATGCTTAGAGAAAATGAACACTCCTTCTGATTAGCAGAGAAAATTTGCTAATATCTCCACTGTTGGGAGTTAAATTTTCTGTCCAATTCTACTGTCCATGCTAGGACAAGGACTGTGCTGAGCATGTGCAGGCCTTGCACAATGTTACAAGCACTATGAGTTCAAATGCACAGTGGTCATGCTCTGTCCAGAAGACAGTGTTTCTTGTTCATTCGCTGTCACTAGATCTTAAACACTCTTTTGGCTCCTCTTTCTCAATGAACTGTGAGCATTTGGAGAAGATGTTGTTGCATATGTATTATATTTAGAGGTTAATACTGCTAGAATATATTATTCTCTGTACCTTGTCCAGTAGGGATGTCTTTGTTGACCCACATCTATGAAAAATAAAAGCCTCTCTTTTGAGGGTTAAAGAATGAGTTAATATAGGGGTACAAATATGAGATATATCATTAGAAGTTGCTTTTAACATTATATCTAATTAGAATGATAATCATAGGAGCTATGGCTTGTCTAACCATAGGTTCTTGGCCCAATAATGGTTCCTGGTATGAGTTTAATCTTGCCAAATGAAAGACATGGTGTTCGCATCACTTATTGGGCTAGTGGGCATGTCTTTCTAGGCCAGTCATGATTGTACCTCGTAGGTCTCACAGCTGGATAAGACTGATGTTTGTTTTTCTCCTCAAATAGTGGGTATAATATCTTCCAATACTGTGAAAGTAGGATTGGAGCTTTCAGGTAAATACCACATTGATTTCTGCATGTTCTGTAGTTTAAGTTTGTGAATTCTGGAAGGATAACAAATAATACTGGAAAACTCCTCTAATGTTTGGGTATCACTGGCCAACAACTCCAAAAGAAATACATTGTTACATGAATAGGGTTTGTATTTTTTAGCCTCTGGTGTCTAGTAGGGGTGATATTGAGAGCACCGGATACTCTTTCAGAGGACCAGAATTTTATTCCACCTAGTAGCTCCAACTTGCTGTAACTCTATTCCCATGTGATGTTACACACTCCTCTGTGAAGGCATAAGTTACAAAGCAATCCCACGCCAGTTTGGAATTATGATTAATAATAAAAGGGTTATTTATTTAAAGAAAAAACTTACAGATCACTGTCCTAGACAACAGCCCTCTGCACAACCAGGAAAGAAGTCTAGTAGCTGGAAGCAGAGTCCGAAGCAAGAGAGAGAGCATGCACAGCTGGTATCTTAAAGGCCATTGGCTGAAGGAGCAGAAGGAGCTTCTGTAGCACCTCTGGCATCCCTGGTCACTGTTTCATAGGCAAGGCAAGACATTTTTACACATAAAAAAGCTTATAAAAGAAACAATTAAATTATGAATAAGTTGGAAAAAATATCATCTTAAAATTTCAGTTGACATTTGAAAAAACTAAATTCATGCATTTCATTTAATCCTATTATTATTAGTGTTAAAAGACTATCTCAATGATAGAGTTAGTTTGCTTTAATTTTTTCTCACTTTCATGACAATATTTAAATGTGTGTTTGCCTTGATCTAACCAAATTGATTTTACATCTAAGAAATTTCATAAAATCTTATATCCATAAAAATTGGGAAAATATAATTTGGTTTAAGCCTTTATTAAGTCTTTATTAGCTGGATGGCTACTACATTTTGTATTTGGGATCATAGTATATCCTGGGACCTTTCTCAGGGTGGGATTTTAAGCACTATAATCATATGGGATGACATACTTAAGTTAACAAGAACAGTTAACCAGAAGTGGAACTACAGAAACCAAAAGGCAAGGTTAGTACATTCAGAGACTTTCCCAGAACTATGGACTTTGAAGAACTAGGCCTTTGTTTTAGTGTGTGCTGAGTTTTACAGCCTGAGTGGTACATCCATACTGGAGTGAGTTGTTTTGAGTCCTTAGGGCCTAATATGATCTGAGACCCTGGTACCAATACTGATGCATAATTCCCAGAATTTACTCCATCAAAATTTAGAACTAGAAGATAGAAAAATCTGCTGTACAACTGTGTCTCTTGCAATAATATGAAAGAATTCACAGATGTTAATTCAACATTATGGCTTCCTAAGCAAGATGAGATCACCAATTTATTGGAAACCACCAATAAATATGCTAACATGGAATAAGGGAAATCGGAAAATACAGATAACTAAGGAATGGGAAAAGGAGGAAAATGGCCTTCCCCAGGGATGATCACCACTATTGCTTATCCAATATCAAATGATCAGCCTTGAAATCCTAAACACACAGACAAACAATAGATTCAGCAGAATGTATGTATATATTAATGCATGCAAGGTAATAATAACAAAGATAAGAGGCCATGAATTTAAGAGGTAGAGGGCTTCATGGGCAGAAAATAAAGGAGAATTTATATATTTATACTTTATATTTCAAAACAAAATAAAAATTCAAACATTTTAAAATGTTATTGCAAATTATTATTTTAATTTGCTCTCTTGGTACTTCTTAAAAAATAACTAGATCTTGAGAATGTTCTTGCTAGTAATAAGGTTCTTAACATATAGAATCTAAAATTCGTTAAGTGTTTTTTGATTGGTAATTTCCCTTGCAAAGTGTCTGTTAAATCTTATCAAAGAATATCGTAAGTAAATAAGTCAACAGATTCATTGTGCAAATTGAAATGCTCTGACTTTACTTGATATTTTTCTTTCATGATTTTTAAGACTCTCTGTCTCTCTTTCTCTGTGTGTGTATGTGTTTGTGTGTGTTTGTGTGTGTGTGTGTGTCTGTCTGTCTATGTGTCAGCTTGTGTGTGCTCCATGCAGGTGCCTGTGGAGTCTAGAAAAAAGTGCCAGGTCATTGAGAGAAAAGGGGAATAAAGGAAGAAGGGAGCAGTGAAATGTAGGGGAGAAGGAGGACCGTACTATGTAGCAGAAGGGCTGTGGTGATTGAGATGAAGTTGCATCTAGAGATTATTTCTGACATATGTAGCATATGAGCTAGGAAGACTTCTTTACTTATTTAAGGTTCAGTTTCTACATAGGTTACCAGAAAAATATTACTAACTAAGTTGCTTAATTACTAAAATATTCTAATATATTTTACACATAATGAGAAGTAGAACAAGTTCTATACAATATTTATTGTTAAAATGACTGGGTATTTACAATTAAAAAGTGGAAAAAGGATTGATTTTTTTTTAGACATCAAGGTAAAAAATACTAAAAAAGTGTGAAAATCTACACCAAATTCATTTAAAAAATATATTGTATTTAAGCCATTAGTACAATGCCCTTAAGCAGACAACTTAAGTTTAAGTATTTCCTATGATCTTAGCAAATAAATCTTATTAATATTTCCTCATGTACCAAATTTTCAGTGGGGAAAATATTTATTTGAAGCAAATTTAAGTAAGAATAATTATTAAGTATGTAAATATTGAATTGATAATTGGCAACAGATTATTTTCTATGCCTATGCATAAATTTGTTTCAAGTAATTTTCTTTTATAATAAATGATCAGAGGAGTTGGATTGCTGTAGCTAGTGAAAGAACTGGGAACAGCTTAAAATAGCTAGTAGCAATAGAATAATTGAATAAGTATTTGCCATATATATGTTAACTCCCTACTTACCCAGGATTTGCTTACGGGAAATTTAAAACAAAAAGTCTTTTCTATCAAAGTGTTAAATAAGATCAAATAATTTAAAAAAAAATGACACTATTTGGAGCAGAAGAGTTAGCTCAGAGGTTAGGAGCACTTGATGCTGTTGAAGAGGACAAGAGCTCAATTCAAAGCTCCCACACGGCAGGTCTCAACAGTGTGACTTCAGTCTCAGCTGATCTGACCCTCTTTTCTGACTTATATACGAAAAGGCACACACATGATGCACACATATACACAAGCCAAACCCTCATACACATGAAAACAACAAAATAAATACATCCTTTTCAAAACCCATTTGGCAGAAATTCACATTACTCCAATGTCACATTTCTTGAAATCAAAATATGTGTTCTAGATTGGACTCAATGCTAAACAATGAAGTCTGCTTAGCAACATCATCACTTTAAACTAGTCAATCGTATAAGAGCGTAAAATAAATTTTGGACCACTCAAATGATACATAAAACCTTATTGCATTAGGAAGAAAATTCCAGGGAATCCCCAGTGAATGTCTATTTAATTTGACATGATTTTGCACCTTTCTGAAAATGTTAAGTCTTTTGTTTTGTTTTCAAAATGATTTGGATTGTGTAAACATTTTTTTAATGTTTCATACCCATTTCTAACAAATATAGGAGTAGGACAATGTGTACATAGTGAAAGGAATGTGTGAAAAGTTCACTATTTGTGGGGAAAAGATAGTTCTGAGAGTCACAGGGAGAAAAGACCAAATCCATAATTGCCCAGTTAAAGCAAGCTGTCTTTTCGAGTGTACCTGTGACTGACCAGCTGACTGTCTTATTTGTCAGGATTTGAGAGGACTCACTGCTAGTATCTTGGGGCCTTTCTCATAGGAGAGGTAAGATGCTCACAAGGAAAACAAACTGGACTCTTACACATTGTTATAAAACTACAATGAAAGAGAAGGAAGAACGTTTTCAAGTTCAGTGTAGATTGAAAAACCTCTTCTGTACTTTATATCAGATCTAAGAAGCAGGAACTTATTCTTAACTACAAAGAGAAACCTTAAGTTGCAAGGGCTTAACACAGGAGAAACTGGAACATATTCTTCACTGTCTTAACTGCAAACAGGACCTTAACTTGCAAGGTATATATTTCCTGGTTTGGTTTCACATTAATATATCAGTAGAAGCCGGGCGGTGGTGGCGCACGCCTTTAATCCTAGCACTCAGGAGGCAGAGGCAGGTGGATCTCTGGGAGTTCGAGGCCAGCCTGGTCTACAAGAGCTAGTTCCAGGACAACAGGCACCAAAGCTACAGAGAACTCTGTCTCGAAAAACCAAAAAAAAAAAAAAAAAAAATCAGTAGAAGTCTTTTAAGAAACACAATTTTCTCCTCCATTTTTAGAAGGCAAATGTACTTGCCTACAGAATATTTATATTAGATAACAATAAGAGGATACCCATAGAAATAATTATTTACTATAACAAACTGTATAGATAGAAGGAAAGGAAAGATATCCTAAAGGAAAGTATGGTATACAGCTAATTTAAAGTGTTTATGAAACAAGTAGCATTGGCTAATAAAAGTTAGACATTAAATTAGGTAAGCATAGTTATATTCTTGAGATGGATAGAATCCTCCATCTCAAACACATTCAGCTGCTGTTCTGAGGAGTGTTTCACTGTCCAGGTTGCAGAGTTGTAAAGTGTCTCATATACCTGTGATTTTGTTGCTGTCTTTACGTCTGTTGCTGACCAAACCTTTCCTAGTTCCTTGAATGCAGCTCTCACTATCCATAGCTACCTCTTGACCTCTGAAATAGTTCCCTTTTTTGAAATGAGGTAGAGACAGGGAGCAAACCAAGGAAGAAATAGGCTGCACAATGATAACATTAAGAAATATCTTAATCTACAGAAGGAAGTAAACTACAGGATATAGCAATGGTGCTTGAAATACTTCAGCCATGTTTTGAGAATGAATAATGGCAGATACACAAAGATAGGACAGCTTGGATGAGTGCACGGAATAGGAAAAAAGGAGAACACAAAATAACGTAGATAGACAGCATAAAGGAAGACTGTGGAAACCTTGGGTATAAAAATAGCATCAGCAATTAGGTCTGTCTAGGATAGGAACAACTGGAGAACCACAGTATGTAAAGGCGTAAATGAATGCAGACAGATTGTAACGAATGCAGACAGCTTTAATGGGGAAATAGACTTACAGAACCACCGTCCTGCAGATGGCTGGGAGCACACTCCCCAGATTTATAGGTAAACATTAGCCAGAGGTGAACACGCCCCCTAAGGGGCGGGACTTATCCCTACAACAGTAAGCATTGCCAGGGCATAAATGATGATGAGCTATGTTCCTAGATACCCATTGATGGGGTCACAACAACCCATCCTAGATTTTAAGAGTTGGTGTGTCAGAGACAATCAGAAGGAATGTCTGTGTCATCTTCTGATATGATTCTTGAACTGTCTGTGCACTCTAAGGATGCTCTGTTAAATGAGAGTCTTTACAGCTACATAGAAATTATTTGGGGTTGAATAAACTTCCCACTTAAAAGAAAGACTTAACCTCAAGTTCGGCAAGGTAGCAAAGAACAACGCCAAAGGTTTTGGTAGCCTCTTAGATGACCCCTGCCCAATAACAAGAAATGAGTTTTCCCATGCCTATTATTGGAGTTTCATGGCTCTTGTGGAGGACTAGCTGGTCTGGAACTCTCTGTGCAGATATTGCTATTATCACAACCACAGAGATCTGCCTCACTCTGCCTCCTAAGTGCTGGATTAAAGGAATGGCTGGTTTTACATAAATAATTTTAAGTAAACTTAAAAAATGATGTTTCTTTTGAAAGACCCTGCTCCTTAAAGCTTCAGTCCACCATGTCTGGACTGCTATCTGAGCTCAGTGCAAAATGAAAGAGTCCCTTCCCAGAGTAACAGGATCTTTCTGTGCTATGTCTGACCTTATTTGGAAGCTGTCCTGAGCCTGGATACCTGACTTAAGTGTGACCATTGACATAGTTACCTGCAAATGTTCCCCAAGTGCCATACATACGTAAATTAGTTGTGCCCCCATCTGTATGATGAGAAGGTGCTGCCAAATAAAAAAGAAAGCATACTAAGAACATTCACTAGGTGAAGCCCAGCCACTGTCGCTGTCCTATAGATTCCCCTCACTCTCGAATGAAGTTGACTGTCTCACTGAAGCTGAATCCTTGAAGGCTATTTCTATGAAACTCACAGTCTTACAAAGTCTATCCGTGCCCCTCTATCTTTTTGTTTATTTGCTTGTTTTGTCAATTAACCTTCATAGCAAATGTGTCCTATAATGATTCATACATGTAGTATTTTCATCAACAGGTTCAGCAACAGATTCCTACTACCAGGTCCTAGTGAGTAACCAAGTGCAATGGCAATAGCCTATAATTTGGGTGGATAATTGTAAGGGCCCCACTGACCAACAATTCAAAGGTATCTTTGGTCTCTGAAGCTTTGTTCTCCATTACAGTTTAAATTTTCTTCAACACCTTAGAAATGTGTTATTATTTTAGGACACTTCCACAGAATAGATAAAGATTTTAAGGATCACAGGAAGAGAAGATATGCAGCAAACCATGTTTGCCAAACATGAAAGTGCAATTGCACACATGAACTCACAATAGCTGTGATGTACACACAAGGATTTCACAAGACCCCTAGCATGGATAAGGGAAAGGATCATGAAGTCCCACTCCTCGCTAAGGCATTATGAGAGCTGAGGGATTCTAGAGGAAACAGAGCCAGTTCTCTTCAGGGATGAGACCCATGAATCATGTTCTAGTACATGGTCCTAGATCCATTCACATATGGGAAGCACTAAGTAGGTCCAATAGGTTTTTATGTTTTAGAGAGTATCTCAAGTTGAGAGGCACAAGTACTGAGTACTAGAGGAGAGGAATAGGAAAAGAGATGATAGGAAGTGGATTTAAAAACAATAATAATGAAAATTAAAAAAATAAAGGAAAGAAGCACCTTATCATTACTCATTGGTGTTGAAGTGGACATATGATTTCAGGGGACATACTTGAATATAGAATTGATTATAAAAATAACAATTTTATGACACACAGATTAATTTTTATTTCTGTAATAGAATAATGGAACACTGTTTCTGTACTTCAGTTTAAATGAAATCTAGCACTATTTTAGCATTCTTGGACATTAAAATAGTATAGACAATGCATTTTAAAACACGTAAATGTCAATATTTTAATCACATTTTTCTGACCTTTTGGTCACACTCAAAATTTATAGGTTGCTTTACATTAGACAAAATAAAAGTGAGAATAATTAAAGATCAATAGTTGTAAAGAAAATTAGTCATCATAATGGAAGAGACAATTTGGTAGCATAAAAAATTAATTAAGCAAAAGTTTTTTTCATGTTTCTTTTTTCATTTTCCCATGATCCAGGGCAGGAGTAGGCCATAAGAGGAAAATGTATGACAACTGAAAAGCTGAGTGAGTCTCTGAATGTTGACAGAGGGCAGTTGCTCTGCTCTGGTCTGAGCAGGAACTTTGTAGTCCTGGATTTACTAATCCAGATTAAAGTTCATTCAACTCATACCTGATTTCTTATTTTTTTTTTAGATTTATATGTCCTAGGCCTGACCCTCAGCACATTTCTGGTGAGCAGGACATGTGCATATCACCCACAGCATCAGGGGTGGTAGTGGCCTGGCATTTGGTACCTCTGGTAAGAAGGGAAAGTATGTGGTTTCCATGAAGATGTCATGATTACAGTGCTCCTTCTTGGGTATAATTCTCTACTGCGTTGTCCCAGTTTACATTTCCTCCATTGCTACCTATGAGCTAATAATATCTGTCATAAAAAAAAGCACCTGTTTAGAATCTGCCACTGAATAAGGTGTAGCTTTTATCACAGGAACTTATTCCAGATCACTAATAGTGACTTTCAAAGACCAGTAACTGACACAGAAGTGAGCAATAGAGCGAGTAGACAGGTAGGTGTTGCTGGCAGTGTTCACAGTTCCCTGTTCTATTTTAGCTTCTTATTGCCTACACAAAGTATATAATTGATTGCCTTGATGGGAGACTGGATAGAGGAGAGAGAAGAAATATGAGGAAACTAGGAAAATAGAAAAATAAAACTTTTAGAGCATAATAACACACTAACCTTGCCACAGGACAAGGTAACGATAACATTACCTTGTTATGTTTCTAAGTATTCACAATCCAGAAATTAGTGATAAATTTAATGTGATTTTTTTGAAATTGTGAACTTGGATTAGTTCAATTATAGCCATAAAAGATTACTAAGGCTAAGGAAAGCTACTCTTGATTCTTTACCTCCCTCATCCTCCCCGCTGTTCTTCTGAAAAGGCAGCTTTCTGTCTCCCTCCCCCTTCCCTTCTTCTCTCTGTCCCACTATCTCTCCCTCATCCTCTGTCTCCCACTTATCCCCTCCTAACACCCTCTAAATAAGCACCTCATTACCCCCAAAACATTACTAAGATGCAGCTAATACACAGGATATGTTCCAAAATGCTTAAACCATCTAAAACAATGAAATGAATAATTCATATTTTAATTTCATATTTACAGGCTTATATTTTGAATGTATTGGATTGCATAAAATAGCATCAAAGTAATGTTTACAGTTTTCCCTTCCACTCTTTGATGAGAGCTGCTTGGAAATATGAAATTAGTTATTTGGTTGACATATTTTAGTAAGACAGTCCCTGCCTAAGGAACTCTTTTAAAGGTTTATAAAGTCAGTGCATAGCATATTAGCCATTTTTATCAACATATAAACCTGATGCCATTTGAACATGATGTCATTCAATTTTTGTAGGAGTTCTTTGCTTCATCTGTCATTCATTCTTGAGGGTCAGGCCTATGTAGCAGGCTGCTCTGCTTGTGAGGAACATACATGATGTCCGAAAATCTGGCTGGAATCAGAATAGTTCATATTGCAGTTTACCAGGAAAGGAAGCAAGAGCTTAGGAAAGCAAGCCATGTGCTGAAATATTTAAGCTGGAATATCACTATCAAATTTACCTTTGTTGTATTGATTTATTTCAATGTCTCTCTAGAATTTATCTTAAAAATCAAATTCTCTTCCTCTAAAAGCAGCTAAAGATTTATGGGGAAATTCCCCTTTGATTGTATTTAAAAACACTCATATATATTAATTTAATTGTCTACATTTTAAAAATTTAAAATATGCACACATCTTTCTGACAACTTTCTGCATGACATTACAGTCTTTAGTGTCATGCTTTGGATATAGATTGACTGTATGGACAAGAGGTCTATGTATGATTTAATACGTCTACTGTTGCCAAAAGTTGTATCTAATAGTGATTAATAATTAGGTACAGTTTCAACTCCTTCTGTTACTTCTCACTTCTTATTTTTCTCAGATTTTATTTGATTTTTAAAACTGGGGGTGGAGGCAAATGCTTAAAATAAATTATTTTTATAGAAATGCATGAATCTTTGAATTGAATGTTGAAGCTCTTCTCAGAAATCTAAATAAGTCATTTTCTCTGAAGCATGTTTTGCCACAGAGAATTTTTTAAACTAGTCTTCTCATGAGAAATAAAGATTTATGAATTTAAATAATATATTTTTTAGAAATAATGTTTTATGTAAATATGCTTGTTAAAGCTAAAGAATAAAAATAAGTAAATTAAATTTTCAGATGTTAGCACAAGGTGACATGAGTCAGCTTTTGGGGCCTATAAATTCCCAGGTAATATAGCAGATTGGAAAGCTCCATTAAATAATCATGATAATATACATTTATCTCTAATCTTACAAAATACAGTAGCTACAAATGAATTTTCAGTCTAACCATTGTGGATCTGGGAACCAGAAAGGTCAAAGAGCTCTACAAACTTTTCTGAGCAGAATGCCTGGTCATCAGTTCTTCTACAGCCACCACAAAAGTGTCAAATGTCTCCAAGTCTACCCTGTCTCACAGCAAGAACTGAAAGCCAGCACCAAGGAGAAACGTGAGAACTAAGTCACTCAACTCAGGAAGCTGTGCAAGAAACTCAGTCAAACTGGAGTCTACTCGGGACTTATGATGAGGACAGGAGTCAGGTTCTAGTAACTGATCTGGAGGCTCACAAATGCCTACCATTCCTAGTACCAAGAGATCCAACACACTCTTTTGACTTCTATAGGCAATCATACACATAAATAGATACATAGCTGATAGATAGATAGATAGATGATAGATAGATGATAGATAGATAGATAGATAGATAGATAGATAGATAGATAGATAGATAGATAGATAGAGAGAGAGAGAGATGATAGACAAAACAAAATCAACTGAGAAGGTAATTTGTCCAACTGTCAATAGTGAAATACAAAACCCTAAACTTGGTTCTACGTTTGATCAGGAAGTGCAAGTGATACCTCTATCTTGCTCCACAAAACATCATAACAAGAATATTCAATATCTACTCCACAAAGGTAAATACTGATCGGTACAATATATCTTTGTATATATACATAAAAAATTACTTTAAAAGATATTTAAAATGTTGCTGATGATGCTGTTCAGGTTTAAATTACTTCCTTCTTCTGATACTATAGTTTTGAGCAAGCAGAATATTTCACAACTCTCATTGAATGCTAGAAAAATTTTGTTACACTTTAATGTGATCTTTGAATGTCTTTTTCTTTGAATGATTGTATGTTTGTAGGGGTATATGGATGTTTGCGCTGTATTTCCATTTACTAACTGTAAGTAGAAAGCCAGCCCTTATTAATAACTAGATTCTGATCATGAAATGTTCAGGGCTGATCTATTGCATTGTATGGACACTTCATTATTGTTTGCTCACCACTGATACTACCAAGAATCTGTCATATAATTTTGTTCATAAATGATATTAGAATATTGTCTGGTACTCACGATGAAAAACATGAGGAAGTTTTCTATTAGAGTTCAATATTTTGTGTTGACCACACGTGGAATTATTCCAATAATTCTATAACTTTATTTAATATATGCTTACCCAATGACTGGCTTTTCTTCAGGGCTTATTCACTAAGTAGTGATTTTGCAGACCTGGCTTTGTCACAGGATATTCTGTCTGTGTTTCTTTATCCATGAACTTTAGTAGTTCCTGCTCTCAAGGCTGTGAGTTATCCATAGAAGTTGTATTCATGCTACAACTCTTGAAACAAGTACAACTAATATGCCTTTATTTTTTTTTGTCTTTCTGAACAGCCAGTGCAATACTTTTAAAGTGTAAACTTTTAGACAAGCAATTTTTCACAGATTTTTAAAAAAGCTCTTTGATTTTTACTTTATTTATTTCTATTCTATTGTTTACAATTTCATTTATCTTGCTTACTCTATATCTCCTTTGTTCTATGTTTTTCCCAAGCTGAGATTATTTGAGAGTACCTCCTAGATATGAGTGATTGTGTCTTGGGTGTCCCTTGGGATAGTAGCATCTCAACAATAGTGATGTACAATATTTTTGTTTTCTTCTATTTTAACTCTTCAAATTTCCCTTTTGTTTTCTCCTTTGAATATTGTTTATTTGAAGCATGACAACTAGCTGCCAAATAATCAGTTGTATTCAAGATATCTTTATATAAATTGATTTCCAGCTAATTCCATCTGGGCAAAGAACAGACTTTCTATGATATGAGTCAATTTAAGTTTATTGAGTCATTCTTTATAACCAGCATATGAACAGTCTTTGTAAACATTTCTTGTGCACTTGAAAAAAAAAATGTTCATTCTGTGTTTGGTGGGCAGGGCTCCATAACACTCACTGAGGACATGCTGGTCTCCAGGGCTGTGTGGAGTCTTCATATTCCTACTAATTTTCTGTATAATTGCTTCATGAATTCTTTAAAGAAGAGTATTAAAATCAGCCAGTTGTTCATTGTATCCTATACCTTTGTAGTAAGCAAATATGTGTTTTTATCATGATACTTACTTGTATCTTTATGAAATTATCCTTTAGCTTTCTATGAAAATTCTTAGTTAAAATCTTCTCTTTCTGATTTTAAGGCAGTTATTCTAGATTTCTTTTGAATATTGTTACCATGGCATGTCTTTTCCAAATATTTTTACCTTTTAAGTTATTAATATCTTTGCCTTAACACCTTATTTTCTGAAAATATTATAAAACTTGATATTACTCTTTTAATTAAACCTGAAGACATTTTTAAGTTGAAGAGTTGAGACATTTAGCTTGATTTGTTTTATCTGAGTCTCATTTTTCTTGGGTGCTGTGTTCCTTCTCTCTTAGTCATTTGGAATAAGTACAAAAAAAAAAAACAACTTTTTCAGACCACAGTTTTACACCATATGGGAAAAAAAATTTGTCAAAAATTAAAGAATATCAAAGGGTTTTTAAGTAATTAAAAGCAGAGAAGTTTTTCAAATATATAAATTATAAAATAGAAAATATTTTTCCAGACAGAAAGGAAATAATATATGTAATAAAGATGTATACACAAGAAAGAAAGAAAATAATCTCAAATTTTGAAAGTGTATATGTATTTGTTTTTCCTTCTTCAATTCCTTTAATGATGACTATATTCTTAATTTCAAAATTGTAATAATGGACCTTGAGGGCTATAACTTGGAAATGTAAGATATGAAACATTAACAGAGAATAAAATGAATTATTTTATGACAAGTTTGTTTTGAGGAAAAATAATAAAATAAAAATTTATTTGTAGCCATGATATTAAAGGAGTTGACACTGAAAATAGTATGGACTCAATATCAATATTTCACAAAGAATCCTTCATAAATAGTAAGTAAAATGCATTATTAAAAATATTAGCCTCAACTTGGCCATAAGACTCATTATTATACCCTCTAGAAAGCCTACATTTAGAGACATAGACAGTACCTCCTTTGACAGCTCAGATGTAGTACATCTATGTGAAACAACTGAAGAATGAACTGACTTATTTGACAAAAAATGGAAAAATTGTTATTTTACAAATATTTTACATGATCTCTGGACAGAAAAGAACAATGAACTCTGAGAACAGGGAAAGAAATAGGGTGAATCCCATAGTCTCCAGGGTTTACTCCCTATAGTCAGAACTTGGGGAGGAAAACACAAGAGTGGTGCTTGTTCCCAAATGAAAAGTGACAATGAGGACAGAGACAAAGAGCAGAGAGAAGCCCACGTCCTCTACCAAGATCATGAATGATCTCATGTGGATTACCATCTATGGAGCTGAAAAAGTCACTTGGAGAGAAGTCAGATGGCCCGTTAGCCTGAGGGGAAGTCAGCAGACCATGGTGGTTATTTTAATATTGCTATCCCCTCAGCATATTCAGAGTCAAGAAAGAGATGAGAACTTGTCATTTAAAAATGAGTATTAACCATTTTTAAGTATTTTACTTACACAAAACAACATATAAAGACCTTATAAATGTATTATTTTCTCACATATTCAGTTTCTGCTGTTAGTTATCTGAAGGATTCATCACATCAAAAGTAAACACCAATTCAATAAATATAGTCCTCAAGGGTTACAACCAAATTAAAGAAGTTTTAATCATGTTCTGTTTGCTCAAGTTCAATTAATCATTTCTACATTTCATAATATAATTGCTTATCTCAGGATGCTACTTAACAGGAGACTCAGACTTCATTCCTTCATTTCATTCCTTTTTACATGATTGTAAATGTCCCTCATTGCAGACAACACTGTAACAAGCACAAACTAAAACTTATAGCAATAAGACTACCACAGACAGAATCCTGATAGGACAAATGTCCTGACAAATGCTAGGTTATGCCGTTTTTCATCCAAGGGGTGGTCATAGACATGATGTGGCCAATGAAGTATCTTGTGAACTGAAATTAATGATATTATAATGGCAGGCATAAAATTTTAGGCTTCAACTTCATTAATTTTTAATTTTATTTTGTGCATATGCACCTGTTTATGTATGTGCAGTTTCTTGATTATGGATGGATGCATATGTATATGGGAAGGTCTTGCAAGAAGGCCGCTTGTTGGTTCCCAGCTGCTCAGCCCTGAAATAACCATACAGATTCTACATTAATTAAATCACTGTTTGGCCCATTAGCTCTAACTTCTTATTGGCTAACTCACATCTTAATTTAACTCGTCTCCATTAACCTGTGCATCACCACGAGGTTGTGGCCTACCAGCAAAGTTTCAGCATGTCTGTCTCCAGCAGCTCCATATTTTCTCTTTGTCTCTGCCCTTCTTTCTCACAGAATTCAGTTTAGTTTTTCCACCTACCGCTGTTCTACCCTATCAGGCCAAGCCTGTTTTCTTTATTAATTAACTAATCATATTCACAGCATACAGAGGGGAATCCCACATCAGGAAGGTTAGAATCAAATCTTGCAATCTATCTTGTCATTTTATTTTATTTCATATTATTTTGTTTTCTTCTTTTATTTTGACAGAAGCTTTTATTGGCTTGGGCTCATATGTTAGGTTAGAATTACTGTTTATAAGAAGCATCCAGACCCAATTGGAAGCAGCATCTTGCCAGTATTAAGGAACATAAGTATATGCCACTATGAAAAGCTCCTCTTACCAAGTTCAGTGGACTGAAGTCAGGTCTATATCTACAGCTTCCTTCATGGATAAAAATTTTACTATATGGGGCTAGAGAGATGACTCAGCAATTAGGAGCACCGGCTGCTCTTTCAGAAGTCAGAAGCAATGATATGGTGGCTCACAACCATTTATAATGAGATCTGGTGTCTTCCTCTGGACTGTAGGCAGACATACAGGTAGAACCCTGTATATAAGAGAGAGAGAGAGAGAGAGAGAGAGAGAGAGAGAGAGAGAGAGAGAGAGAGAGAGAGAGAGAAAATTTTACTCTAGGGTTATATATATATATATATGGATCTTTCTGCATTCTTCTACATGTTGGCAACCAGTTAGACTAGAAACATTTGTCAGAGATGCTTTCTCTTTTCCATTGTTTGGCTTTTTTATCAAGTATCAGGTGTCCATAGGTGTGTGGATTATGTTTGAGTCTTTGATTCAAATCCTTTAACCTGATTTGGACCTTGAGATTTATGTCCGGTGCTCCAATGTGGGTCTCTGTCTCTGTCTCCGTTCATCGCCTGATGAAGGTTAATATTCAGGAGGATGCCTATATGTTTGTCTTTGGATTCACCTTCTTATTTAGCTTCTCTAGGATAGCGAATTATAAGCTCAATGTCCTTTATTTATGGCTAGAAACCAAATATGAGTGAGTACATCCCATGTTCCTCTTTTTGGGTCTGGCTTACCTCAAATCAGGAGCAGAAGGAGAGAGAGCACGAGCAAGGAACTCAGGACCGCAAGGGGTGCACCCACACACTGAGACAATGGGGAGGTTCTATTGGGAACTCACCAAGGCCAGCTGGCCTGGGGCTGAAAAAGCCTGGGATAAAACCGGACTCTCTGAATATAGCAGACAATGAGGACTACTGAGAACTCAAGAACAATGGCAATGGGTTTCTGATCCTACTGCACGTACTGGCTTTGTGGGAGCCTAGGCAGTTTGGATGCTCAACTTACTAGACGTGGATGGAGGTGGAGGTTCCTTGGACTTCCCACAGCGCAGGGAATCCTGATTGCTCTTCGGGCTGATGAGGGGGTGACCTAATTGGGGGAGGGGGAGGGAAATGGGAGGCGGTGGGGGAAAGAGACAGAAATCTTTAATAAATAAATAAATTAAAAAAAAACAAATCCTTTAATCTGTCATATGCTTTTATGAGAATACCAAGTAGTTTTTATTACTATAGTCCTGTAGCAGATCTTGAAATCATATATGTTGATACCTCCAGATATTATTTTATTTTGCAGGATTATTTTAGCTATCCTGGGTTTATTGTTTTTCCATACGAAGTTAAGTATTATTCTTTCAGGGTTTGTAAAAAAATTTATTGAGATTTTAATGGAGATTGCATTGAATCTGTAGATTACTTTTGATAAGATAGTCACTTTCCTCTCATGAGCATGAGAGATCTTTTCATTTTCTGATATCTTCTCCCAATTCTCTTTTCAGAGACTTGAAGCTCTTGTCATACATGTCTTTCACTTGCTTGGTTAGAGTTATCCCAAGATATTTTATCTTATTTTAGGCTATTATAAAGGGTATTGATTCCTTGATTTCATCCTCGGGTCATTTATCATTTGTACATAGAAGGGCTACTAGTTTTCTTTTAATAAATCTCATATCTTTCTGTATTACTGAAGATGTTTATCAGCTGTAGGAATTTCAGGGTAGAGTTTTTGCAGTCCCTTATATATATAATCATATCATTTGCAAATAATAATACTTTAACTTCTTTTCCAATCTGTATCCTCTGAGTTTCCTTCCTTTGTCTTACTGCTCTATCTAGAACTTCAAGTTCTATATTGAATAAGTTTGTAGAGAGTGTACTACTTTGTCTTATTCCTGATTTTAGTGGAATTGCTTTGAGTTTCTCTCCATTACTTCAATGTTGACAATAGGCTTGCTGTATATTGATATTATTATGCTTAGGTATGTCCCCTGTATCCATGATTCAATGATGATTCCAAGACTTTTATCATGAAGGCATGTTGGATTATGTCAAAAGATATTTTGGCATCTAATGAGATGATCATGGGGATCAAATACCTCAAAATAAAATTAGAAGCACTGAACATGATAGACAAGAAAGTGGGAGATGGCCTTCAACAAACTGGCACTGGAGAGAACTTCCTAAATGGAATACTAATAGTACAAACACTATTATCAACAGCTAATAAATGGGACTTCAGGAAATTGAAGTTTCAGTAAGACAAAGAACATCATCAATAGGACAAAACAGAAGTCTACAGAATGGGAATGGATCTTCGGCAATAACACATATGAAAGAGACCTGGTTTCCAAAATCTATAAAGTACTCAAGGAACTAGATATCAGCAAACTAAATAATACAATCAAAAATGGGGTAAATACTTAAAAAGAGAATTTGCAAAAGAAGTACCTCAAATGGCCAAGATATACTTAAGGAGATGTTCAACATCCTTAGCCATAAGGGAAACACAAATCAAAACGACTCTGAGACACCATCTTACACCAGTCGGAATGGCTATGATCAAAAACACCAATGATAGCTTATGGTTATACTTGCTCAACAGTTGTCATAGTAGCTTTATTTGTAGTTGCCAGAACATTTAAACAATCTCGATGTTCCTCAACTGAAGAATGGTTAATGAATAAAGAAAATATGATACACTTACACCATGGAGTATCACTCAGTTGTTAGAAAACAATGACATCAGAAAACCTGAAGGCAAATGGATACAAATAGAAAAAAAAATCATCCTGAGTGAGGTAACCTTGACAGAGAGGGACAAACACAGTATGTTCTCACTCATAAGAAGATATTAGGTGTAAAATAAAGGATAACTGTGCTATTATCCAAAGCCCCAGAGAGATTATGCAACAAGGAGGGTTTACAGGTGTATGCCCAGATCCCCCTGGGAAGGGGAAACAGAAGAGATTTTATGAATGGACTGAGGGCAGCTGCGGATGGGGACATGAGTAATCAGGATGTGGAGAGAGTACTGAAAGAGACTACTGAAAAGGGAGGATTTGGGGGTCAGGTAAAAACCTGGCAAAAGGGGATCTCCCAGGAAATTACGAGGATGGTCCCAGTTAAGATTCCTAGCAATAGCAGATCTTTAGCCTGAAATGGCCATCTACTGTGACCAGGCAAGACTTCAAATGGAGAAAGTGGAAAAACAACGTAAGTATATAAACTTCAAGTTACAGTCTGCCTGACTATTGAGATGTTTGGGGAAAGGGTGGCCTTGAGATTGAGGGAGTGGCCCACCAATGACTTTTATAGTAAAAAAATCCATGCTGGGAGAGTGAGCCTACCCTTGTCATTGCCTGGAGCATCAGGACCCACAACCTGGATGATCCAGAAACCTAGAAACAGAAAAAAGAAGACTGGAAAAAATTGTCAATGATATTAATGTAATGATGCCTAACAATATTCTTCTATCCTCATAGATTGGTGCCTAGCCCAGCTGTCATCAGAGTGACTTCATCCAGCAACTGATGGAAACATATGAGGATTCATAGACAGAGCTTGGGGAATCTTACAGAAAAGGGGGGGAAAAGATTGTAGGAGTCAGAGGGCTCAAGAACTACACAAGAAACCGCATAGAATCAACTAATCTGGGCTCACAGGAATTTACAGAGCTGAACTGACAATCTGGGAGCTTGCATGCGACTGACGTAGGCAGCCTGCAAATAAATGTGTTACAGTTGTGTGGCTTGTTTGTCCTGTGGGACTCCTAACAGTGGGAAGAGGGGCTTTCTCTAACTCTTTTCCAGGATGTTGGGGCCCTACTCCCCATACTGGGTTACCTGGCCCAGCCTTAATTCATGGGAAGGTCTTACTGCAACTCCGTAAGTATGCCCCGTTTTGCTGATAGTAATGAGACAGCTATCCTTTCCTGAGAAGAAATGGAGAAGAAATGATTTGGTGAGTGGGAAGTAAGAGGGTGTGGAGAGACATAGTAGGAGAAGAGGGAGGAGGGTAAACTGTGGCCAGGATGTAAAATAAATAAACAAATACACTTATATAAAAATCATTTTATTCCACTATTCTTGTCAATAAGCTGTATCTTGAGGTTTTATGCATTAAGAGTAACTTATAGGGAATAAATAAAATTTTTATGCTATTTGATAATAAAGTAATCTAAAACATTGGTCATATTAATGAGATGTAATTTAGTTTCCAAAATGCCATTTCATAAGAGTATTAATCTAGAGAAAAGTTTGCTTCATGATTAACATATTAAAATACCAGCAATTTCTGTGTTCCTATAGCTGGACAAAAAGATGATGAAGGCTGCTCTTATAATGACATAGTAGGTATAGAGCATGTACCCATTAAATAACAGTTGAACCAGTTTTGCAGACAGCTTGAATTGGCATGCACATTGGATTTCAGGCTCTCAACATCCAGCAGGCATTGTGTGACTAAGGTTTTCTCTCATCTTTCTTTCTTTGTATAGGATATGTGACTCTTCCTAGGCAGACAAGAACAAACATCTACTCACCCCAGCAGTAACCTGAGAACAGACTAAGGAAGGACAGTACCAAAGTCCATTTTGGCAAACCAGTGTGTTTTATTGGCATTATTTCTAGGAATGTAGATGAGGGGTCACTTACCAGAGTAGAAATGGCTCAAAGACAAATGCCTCAAATATCCATCCCAGTTTGAGGGATTGATCCTCAGAGCTGAAAAAAAGTGGATCATAATGTATCACACAGCCTGCAACCAGCTCAACAGTCTGCAGGATCCTTTCCAGGTGGCTCCTCTTCCAAAGAGGTCAGCAGGCCTCTGAGTTTTCCAGGCAGCTTCATTGATCTATTTATTCCTGATGACTTGACATAGTTGAGCGTTCTCCAGGCAGCTCAGTTGTCTGAGAAATCTTTACTGCTTCTCTAGCTTGCAGTATGAAGGGACCTAGTGAATCTGGTCAGTCTCAGAAACTGCCTGAAGCCACTGAATCCTTTACTTCCTGAGCTTAATGTGTTGCTCTAACCGCATGGGAAGTTCCACCTCAACTTAGAACAGCTGATTACACTGCTTCCCCTTTAACATCCTGTTCCTTAGTCATCTTTCCTCTGATATGGAGGGTGTTAATCTCAGAGAAAATGGCTATGTAACATCATACTAGAAATTTAATCTCCAGTCCAGGCACAAATATTGCAATTCTTTATTTCTTCTCAGACTATCACTATCAGCAAGGTTTCCATGCTGAAACCTTGCATCAGAATACTTCTGTAAAAAAGAAACTTCAAATAGATCCATGAAGAATACAGCAAGCTGAAAACATGACAGGAAGCAAATTCTACAAGGAAAGCTTCATGCAGACTCCAAGCACAATTGAGACACTGGGGAATGCTAATCAAGCTCCAGAACAACAATGGCAATTGTAACCCACAGAGTTGTGACCAGCATCTGAGAATGGGTTTACATGGCTGTGGACCAGATAAGCATTTGCAATGCAACCCACAAAGGAAGATCCAAAGGAGAGAACAAAGACACCCATCACAGAGACCTCTGCAATTAGACAGGCATCTGAGAGCTAGGAAAGGAATACCAAGAGACTCAGACTGAATAAGCCAGTTTCCATATTCTATATTCCCACCTCATTATCTTTCCCCTCTCCATGTAGTCTTCCTTTATTTAATAGCAAATTTCAATTTAGCAATTCCATTCAGTCCTCCCTGATATTGCTCTATGGAAGTCCCTTTTGTTTCTCTTACTCTTTCATTTTTTAAAAATATTTCCTCTCATATTTTACATAAACTGACTCAGTTTGAATGTTCCTTGTGACTCATCTTGCCACAAGTGCGACTGCTTGACTTTACTTGATCTCCTGTTATTGCCACTCCCTTTCAGGAATCTTTACACCAAATTCTTTACTCGCTCCCATTTGTATCTACTATTTTATTTATGAATCTACATGTTACCTCTTCCATTTCCTCTCTAGAAATTCAATTTTAGTTACTATTCAAACACTGCTTTTTGTCCTTTTGTTTCTTTTTCTCTTTGCTTCTTCTAACACTAACTAAAATAATATTATACACATCATTATCTATGTTCCTTTACTCTTGAAAAGGATTGACACCTGAAAAGTGATTATTTTCTTTTTAGTTAACTCTTGCTCTAACTTCCTAGTGTGTCTAATCATGTCTACTGACTGTTTATACAGAGAACATTCTGTTCTCAGTAGAAGTACTGAATATAAATTTTGGTGTCTAATCCCCAGTCTATCAGAGGAAAA
Source organism: Microtus pennsylvanicus (assembly GCF_037038515.1). Lineage (NCBI taxonomy): Eukaryota > Metazoa > Chordata > Mammalia > Rodentia > Cricetidae > Microtus > Microtus pennsylvanicus. The sequence continues at coordinate 8,025,252 of NC_134588.1, forward strand.
TGTCACCTCATCCCTACTATAGCCTAGTTCCTCCTGAACACTATCAACACTGACACTGAAATATGAATAAGGCTTAAATTTGTTCTTTTTCTCTTTTGACAGATAGACAGATAGATATTACACACACACATACACACACACACACACACACAGAGAGAGAGACACACAGAGAGAGAGAGACAGAGACAGAGAGACAAAGAAGGAAAGAGAGAAAGAGGGATGGAAAGACAGAGACAAACATGTTCCAGTGACTTAACATCAGATACTTAAGTCCCAATGCATCAAAATAAGCATCATGAAAAAATCAAGACGTGTTGCCTATAAAACATATGAATTCCATAATAGTGATTTCTCCATGGGAGTGACATATGAAATTACAAATTATTTAAGAATATTTTATAAAGAAATGAAAGAGAACACAAAAAGAATCTCAAATGATTTCCAAGAGAATACAAAGAAAAAATAAAGATATCATAACAGGAAATGGAACACATATACAATATTCCTCTTCTCCAAAGGCTCAGGGGTTATTACAAAAGAGTTGGTGGAAGGGGAATAAGAACAGGAGGATGACTACAAAGAAACAGTGTTTTCTGATAACAAATAGGCAGATGCACACATGAGATCATACCATTTGTAACAGCTAGCAGAATGACCTGTTCAAGCACAAGCCAGTCCACATTCCAGCATGGAAAACAGAGTTGGACATGAATTCCCACCCCTACCAAAGGAGCTATTGACAATTGTTAGCTGCTTGGAGAGAAAGAGTCAGTATTCTCTAAAAGTATTTAGATTCTGTTAATTCCCACACTGTAGTGGCAAGTTACACATTCAACAATATTTAGATCCATGGGTTAGTGGGTTTAAAAAATTTTTTTAAAGGGGATACAAAGTTAGGTGGATGGTGGTAGATTTTTGATCTTGGAAGGCTTAGGAGATGGGCTTCTCCTAAGCCCATCAAAACGTGTTGTAGGAAGATACTAACGAACTAACAAAGTTTTAAAAGACATGAGTTGAATAAAGAGACAGAAACATTGAAGAAACACTATGCTGGAAAAAAATCAGTAGTTAAACTGAAAGCTCTGGGAAAGCATTGTAGACAGACTGAATGGAGTTGCTCAAGATGGGATATGCAGACTGGTATGCTTAGTCAACCACGAAGGTAAGTTAATGAAAAGTTAAATGAAACATATAAAAAAATTGTACAATAATGCAAAAGATAAAAATCTAAAAATTATGGGCATAGAAGATGTGGTTGTATGAAAGAAAATGATATGCAAAGAGTGTGACCCTATTAGAAGCTGTGGCCTTCTTAGAGTATGTGTGGCCTTGTTAAAGTAAGTCTGTCACTGTAGGAATTGACTTTGAGGTCTCCTATGCTCAAGCTACACGCAGGGAGACAGGCTACATCCTGTTGCCTGAGACCGAAGTTGTAGGGCACTTGGCTACTTATCATAAACCATATCTGCCTGCACACTACCATGTTGCACCATGATGATGAAGAACTAAACCTCTGAAACTGTAAGCCATCCCAATTAACTGTTTTTTTGTTTTTAGGAATTGCTGTGGTATGGTGTCTCTTCACAGCAACAAAACTCCTAACTGAGACAGAAGTTGGTGCCAATGACTAGAGTATTGGTACAGCATGTTTTTGTTTGGAATAATATGGACATTGGAGTTTGGGTTAGGAATGCAGTGGAACGCTTTGATTGCTGCTTGATTGCTGGTAGAAAAACAGAAGACAGTAATGCTGCATGTGACATGAATTTTAGTATGTTCAATGATTTACAAATCGTTATTGTGAAAATTTAATGAAGAATATGACTGTTTTTGCCCTTGTCCAAAAGTTTGGCTTAAGAGTTTGAGATTATTTCCCTTGACAGAGGAAATCTCAAAATAGCCTAGTATAGACTCTTGTTTGGTCACCAGTGTCAACTCTAATGAAGATATATAATTAGAAGGAACATGCTGAACAAGGTAAAGCATCTGAGGAGAGAGAAAAAAAAACAGAAAGTGGAATGGAGATATATTCTCTACTCAAGATGATAAGTAGATTAAGAAATGCAATGAAGGGTGTGATAAACTCAGGGCAAGGTGCCACCCACCTAAATTTTCAACTCGTGAACAGGAATTAAGTAAAAGTTTTGTAGTGCAGGCCTTTAAACCCAGGACAACGATGGCAGTGGCTGGGGCATCTCTGAGTTTGAGGCCAGCTTTGTTTACAGGGCAAGTTCAAGGAGAGCCAAACTTAAGTTATGAGAGAAAATAGAAAACTGGTGAAGATGTAATTGAAGGGGTCTATGTTCTAGCCTCAGCAAGAAGCAGAACTAGACATATTCAGCCACATGGCTCTGGAGTTAAGGACAAAAGAAAGAGCAAGGAAATTTGCCTCCATGAGTAAGGAAAACTGGTGAGTCCAGGCATGTGTCAGGGGTGTCCCTGAATGGATGCCTACAGAGGCTTTGAGTGAAGCTGTGAAGTTGAAGCCTGGATTGTCTTGGAGACCCCAAAATGTTAGTAGCGAAGTAAAAGTCATGGGATACCCGCTGAAGAAAGCTTCAAACAAGGAGTAGAACCAGCCCAAGAGAAAATAAAAAAGAGTGTTATCATCAACAAACATGTTGTGAGCTGAAGAATGCTTTGACATCAGATATGGAGATGTGAAGATTGGACTTTGCCCAGCTGTTTTTGGTCTTGCTTTGTTGAGGGATTACTTACAGTGAATGCTCCCTTCCCTATATTTTGAAATGGCGATGTATATCCTGTGCCATTTTATGTTGGAAGTATGTGATCTGTTTTTTGATTTTGACTTTATAGGAGATTACAGTTAAGAGGTTGCATGAATCTCAGAAGAGACTTTGAACTTTAAACTTTTAAATAAGTTTAAGACTGTTAGAGAATATGAGGATTTTTGAGGTTAGACTTATTGCATTTTTCATTATGATATGGCAACAAGCATTTGGGGGACAGGGAGTGGAATATGGTGGTTTGAATGGGCCTAAAGGAAGTGGCACTATTAGAAGCTGTGGCTTTTTTGAAGTAAATGTGACCTTGTTTGAAGAAGTGTGCCACTGTGGATGTGAGCTTTGAGGTCTCCTATGCTCAAGCTACACAAAGTAAGTCAGACTACTTCCTATTAACTGAAAGCCAAGATGTAGGATACTTGGCTACTTATCCAGTACCATGTCTGCCTGCCTCCCATCATGTTGCACCATGATGATAAAGGACTAAGTCTCTGAAATTATAAAGTACCCCAATTAACTCTTTTTCCTTTATAAGAGTTGTTGTGGTCATTGTGTCTCTCCACAGCAATAGAAACACTAACTAAGATAGAAGGCACGGAAAACATTTTGAACAAAATTGCAGCAGAGAAGTTTCTTAATCCACAGAGAGATGGCCAGCTAAGTACAAGATGTATATACAACACTGAATGCACAAGGCCAGAAAAGAAACTCCCCACATTATATGAGTAAAAGACTAAAATGTATAAAACAAGAGTACACTGAAAGTTTCCCGAGAGAAACACCATGTCACATGTTGAAATAAGGGCAGCGGGTCTGCGTCCCCGGCACCCGGCCACCCGCACGGCTAGCTTTACCTGAAATAATTACAGGGAAACTGTATTCTTTTAAATACTGCCTGACCCATTAGTTTCAGTTTCTTATTGGCTAGCTCTTACATATTGATCTAACCCATTTCTATTAATCTGTGTAGCCCATGAGCTGGCTTACTAGGAAAGATCTTAACCTGCGTCTGTCTGGAGTGGGAGAACCATGGCAACTCCCTGACTCAGCTTCTTTCTCCCAGCCTTCTGTTCTGTTTTCCCCGCCTACCTAAGGGTTGGCCTATCAAATGGGCCTAGGCAGTTTCTTTATTAATAAGAAATCACTCCCACATCATCTCCCCTTTTTCTGTTTAAACAAAAAAAAGGCTTTAACTTTAACATAGTAAAATTACATATAGCAAAACAGTTATTACGCAAGAATTACAGTTACAATATTTATAACTATTTTATCTATCCATTCTTCAACTGCATCAAAGACTCCAGAAGGATATAATATTACCTAAGTAAACAAGAAATAAGAAAACTCTAGAAATGACAGAGACATCTCTCTGCTTGTACAGTCACCCAAAGTTCTTTTGTACCGTTGGGGCATCCATCTTTGGCCTACAGGCCCATAGTTTCCAGCAGACATTTCCATGAAGCAGGAAATTTCAAAGGCAGTTCAGTCACTATCTGCTGTGTCCTGCAGAATGTCTTGCAGACTCTTTCATGAATCAGGAACCCCGAAAGATCATCTCACCTTTTGGCAAGTTCAGCAGTCCTTTCTCTGTGGGTTCTTTGTGTCCAGTTTATGCATCAGTCCAGGCAAGAGCAGTTTCTTGCCCAAATCACTATCAAACTCCATAAGGATCCTCTTCGATGCCCATCTTCCTCTCGAAGTATATTGGTGCTGCCAGGAGCAGAGTGTCTCATTGTCATGAAAAACCCTAAGTTATTAAAATATTTTAAATGTCATATTCTGCAGTCTTTGAGAGATATGAAGAATGTCTATCTGACTGAAATATATCTCTATATATCTAGAAAATCTAACTAACATGACTACAAGCTTTACTATTATCGATGATTATCCATTAGTAACCTATATTTCCTATTATAGCTTGGCAGCCCATGTAATGAAATGTGTTTCTGTACTTAGCTCCTTCACAGTCAAAAATTTTAAAGAAAACACAATGTACATAATCCAGACTCTCTGTGAATTTTTCATTTTTACGTGGCTTATTTTTCTTTATTTCCTTTAATCTCTTAACTATCTGTACTCTGTCTCTTTAAAGACTTTACCTTTTTAAAAAAAACCATTAACTTTATTCTCTATATTCTTTTTCTTCTCTCTCTCAAGCCTATATACATTCATCCAACAGTGTGGTCTTTTATGTCTGAATCTGTTTTATTGTGAATCTGTAACATCTTTTTTTTTACTATCCAGGAGCATTTCTTAAAATGTTAAGCAGTTCTTAAAAACTTAAGTTGCACCATGTACAGGTAATACGGTACCATCTGTGTCCTGACCAGTAGAAACCTTAACTGCGCTATTATTACAGTAATTACGGTAGTTCCTGCAGATTAGCACAGTTCAGCTTGGAGCAATCCCTCCTGCCTCAGATCCATTTGGTGTCCCCGAGCTGCACACAGTTCCAGGCACTCAGCCAGTCCACATTGGAGCCGCACTCAGCAGTTTAATTCTGAGGCTGAGTGTGCAGCACAGAAACTCTTTTTATCCAAGTTACAACAAAATCTGTCACACAGAGCACTGTGCAGTCTGAAAAAGCGTCTCTGTATGTTGGCAGGAATCCCTCATGCTCTTCTGCCTGCCTAAGCCTGATTCTGCAGTCTGCCCAGGTGCAGGCAGGGAGCGCTGAGACATCGGCATGGTCTCAGAGCACTCTCCTTTGGATCCCAAGCGGGAACACAAACATCCAGTCCCATAAAAGCCCTTGAAATGCTTTAAAGCCAGAGTTTGCACTGGGGGCACAGTCCCAGGAAGCCACGCTTTAAAATGACGCAGTGTTTTTTCTGCTGCTGATGCCGAATCAGGAAATCTCTCTACAGCACGCCACCAATTAGCAGCCAAAAGCTGTGTTAAACTCTGTTTTTTTTTTTTTCTCTGATTAAAATTAAGCTTTCTCAGGTTTTACATGGAGTTCATTACCACGCTGGGCGCCACTCTTTTGAAATAGGAGCAGCAGGGCGCTTCCTGCCACCCGGCCACCCGCACGGCTAGCTTTATCCGTAATAATTACAGGGAAACTGTATTCTTTTAATCACTGCCTGGCCTCTTACTGGCTAGCTCTTACATATCGATCTAACCCATTTCTATTAATCTGTGTAGCCCACGAGCTGGCTTACCAGGAATGATCTCAACCTGTGTCTGCCTGGAGTGGAAGAATCATGGTGATTCACTGACTCAGCTTCTTTCTCCCAGCCTTCTGTTCTGTTTTCTTCGCCTACATAAGGGTTGGCCTATCAAATGGGTCTAGGCAGTTTCTTTATTAATAAGAAATCAGTCACATATGAAGGAAGACCATCAGAATAGCAATGAATTCCTCAGAAGAAACATTCAAAGCTAGAAGGGCTTATACCAATATGTAATTCATATTTATGAGAACATACAGTTGCCAAGTCAAACTACCAAACTCAGTAAAATGTATCTATCACAATCAAAGAAGTTCCCATTTTCTCAATTAAATGACTTTTGTTTGTTCACAAACCATGTGATTTTTTTTCTTTTTCTTTTATTTTTGGTTTTTTGAGACCAGGTTTCTCTGTAGCTTTGCAGCCTGTCCTGGAATTCACTCTGTAGACCAGGATGGCCTCGAACTCACAGAGATCTGCTTGTCTCTGCCTTCCTGAGTGCTCTGATTAAACAAGTGTGCCACCACTAGCAGTTTGAGATATTTTGTTTGCTTATACAAAGACAGAGATTCTTTATTTTTCTCTGAAGTAAGTTTTGCTCAGGCTCTCATGCTTTGGTTTCAGAGATGCGGTGACACAAGCTTGGAGGACTGTGCCTGTGTCCTAGCAACAGGGAATGGCCACTACAATGGCTGACACTTAATGGTTTCCTGAGTCTCCTCCAATTCTTGAACTTCCTCATGATTCTTTATACAAAAACTTTGTTAGTAAATAAAGACCCTATCTTGAAAGTGAGGATCTCTGGAAATATCACTGGCTGCTGAAGTAAGGGATTCATTGTTGTCAATGATTTAAACACTGGTAAGTTCCCCATTATCTAGTGGATAGCTCCACACCCCGTCTATGCAGAGAGCTCCAATGAAACTCAATGAGTCACAAAACCAAATAAAAGATGAGGAAGTGAGAGGGGAATCCATAGGGAGAAAGGATTTAGTAGACAAGTAAAGGGGGCAGAAGGAGAGTTGAGTGTAATCAGAATGTGTTATACATATTATATTTTCCATAAATAAATAAAATACAGTAAAATAAAATTGCTACAAATTTCAAGTAAGATAGTTCTAATTTTGAAAAATATAAATATTATTATGACTTAAGACTGATTTTATTTTCAATGAACATCTACAAACTGATCCCTGTTTTAAAATGTTCATTGATATTGTTTGGGCTGAGTTTTGTCTTTCTTTGAACTTTAATTTTTTACACTGTAAAAAAGGTTTTGCTTGTAATATACATTTTTTTCTCTCCCAAACAGCAATATTAAAAAGACAAGGAAAGAGATGAAATGAAAATCTACTAATACAAATTTAAAAGTGAAAGTAACAACAGGTACAGTGACACTCACACCTATTCCCAGAACTTGTGGTGACAGCAGGAACATCAGGAACTCCATGTCAACGTCACCCATCTAGCCAGCATGGGGCCAGTTGGAATGTAAAAGATCCCGTATCAAAATGTTTATATCTATATTTTAGAATTAATTGACTTATTTAAGAAAGGTAGATTAAATTTTCTTTTAATATGAAAATATAGTAACATGAAATATCCAGGATAACCTAAATATATACAATTTTAACCTTTTTTCTATGCTTTTCACATTTTCATATAAAATAGTATAAGCTCATATCACTTGAAAATAGTATTTAAAGCTATATTAGTAGTTTTGTATCCGTGGAAAGTGTATAAAATATATGGGAAAGTAAATAAAAATAAACCTTTATTATAGAAAAACATATGAATATGTGTATCTGCTGTGTTTTTTTTAAAAGATTTTGCTAAATTAGAAAGTGCTAGTTTGAAATCTATTTCCAATCGGCTAACTTTTAAAGATTATTTTTACCCATAGACTTAGTCTCATGGTTATAAATAAAGCAGCTTCAGATAAGGGGGCACATTTTCTCTGAAAACAGATTGTATTTGCTATAAAATCATAACAACAATATGGTCCTAATTACCTCTTTTATTTTAGACATTGGCAGCCAGCCAGTGAGTTACAGTTTTTCACCTAAAAGATGTAATCAAATAGTACATAAAGCTTTTGTTGACTCTTAGATATGTAAATCAGCTGTGCTATTTAACAAGTTATTTTGTCATTCAGTTGAGTGGAAACATTGATTTGCCAGAGCAATTACCTTCATTGTTTCCAGAACAAGCAAGAGGTTTCCATGACATAGATTTGAGGCCATCAGGGTCACAGGCAGAGTTCCTGCAGGTGAGACTTTTCTGGAGATGCCTGGACTGTTTACATAAAATTCATGTCGGAGATGAGCTGAGAATGACAGCGCAGTAATGCATCCTGGGGCCATTCTGTGTTTAGAAGTCAATTGGGGCTGTCTGCTTAGAGACATCTTCCCAAATGTCACTGGGAGTCCACACACATGAAAAGGGTACTTGTTATACTTTTTTTTAAAGATATGGTGGGGTGAAGGCCATGAGGGGCAGCCGTCCATGAGGGGCTACAGCAGGTCACCCAAAGCAAACCCCAGTCCCCAGAGGCCCCAGCGTTCCCCTTGTAGAGTAAGAGACAAACAGATAAGCCATGCAGAAAGTTACGGAAGGAAAAGAGAAGGAAAGGGGAAGGGGTGAAGGGAGTTGGGCGTAGAAGAGAGAGGGAGGGAGAGAGATAGAGGAGAGTGGGGAGGCAGTAGTTACCTTTTCAGATGAAGGATGGAAAGAGAGTGCAAGCTGGAAGAGGCAGGGGATTTCAGAGGGGAAGTTGGGAGTGGGTGGGGCTTTTTTCTTAAAGGGACAGGGTACCCAGGTGACAGGCCAGGCCAGCAGATCATAATAGTACTAGTTTCCACTATAAATTAAATAGTAAAATAAGTTCTGACCTCTGTTATGTTTATGAAAGTATACCATAAAAATATTCTTTTGTTGACCTAAAACATGTCTGTGAGTCACCTGAGCCCTGTTGAACCAACAAACCTGTTTTGTTCTTTAGGCTTCAAAGATAGTACTAAAGAAAGTTACCCAAACTATGGAAATAATGATTATTCCTAAGAAAATTTATAACTTTAGGAGTACAAACTTGTATTCTAGGTTTTTTGTTTTCCCACCACAGCATGTAAGGCTTTTACACAACTCAGTTTATCTTTTCTATGCAAACTTTGGAAGAATGTTTCTTTTAAGCATATTTAGGATCCAAACTCTTGAATTTAATTTAATATCAAGAAAAATTGAAAACTAGTCTCAAACTGGAAATCTGCATCCAAATATCATGGTTGCAGGTGGAAGGATGTACTTATTCTTTAACTGTATTATGTAATAGAAAATAGAGTCTTTATTTACTGAGAAGTTTGTCAGATTACAATATAACCATAAGGTCGACAGAGACACCACAGGACTGTCCTCCTAGGGGAGTCTGAGCAGTGTCTAGAAACTGTTTCTAGTTTGCTGTATTTCTATAGGAATAAAGTCAAATCATGGAAGCAATTGACTATCTGCCTCATTTAGCAGGCACATAAGTCTTTAGCAACTCCAGATCAAGGTACCTGAGAAGCTGATGACAATTTTTTTGCTACAATGACTGTATTGGCCAGATTCACTCATATTAGGCTAAAATGTTGTTATCTAGCTCCATGCTCCTCTTGTTGCAATATAGTAGAAAACAGACCACTTAACTAATAACCATCTTTAAGGCAATAAAACTCTAATTTAACAGCATCTTTGCAATTTTTCTTTAAAATAAATTGAAGTCCATTCTTAATATGAAAAAAATTATTTTACTGCTCTTTTCAAATGATTAATTGCTTATGGCCTCAATTATGTGTTATTGTAGTACAGAAGCAAAACAACATTTATTAAAGATCAATATCATGTCCTGGCAATGTGTTCAGAATTTCACAAATGTTGTTCTCTTAGTTTTGTGCAGCAGGGCTGTGAGACAAGAATCATTATCATCGTTTTATAGTAGCTGAGGGTGGCAGATGTCAATAACCCAGTGTGTCAGATGTGACACTCTGCTGGTCAGCTGCAGAGCTGGAGTGCACAGGCACCCTCATGACTTCAAGTCTGTTCCTACTGAACAGCTTGAGCAAAGGAATTTTACCTACAGAGGATAATTTAATCACCTTGTAAAATATTTATTTGGAACTTGAATTGCCTCTAAAGTAATTCTTTTAATTAGTTATCCACCTTTATTTAATAGTTACTAATAAGGAGAAAATACAGTTTATTGAGTTTAAAAGAGCCTTTAGCTGTCCTTTCTACTCTCTTAGAAACTAGTTACATGTGCACAAAGACAATTAAAGTGAAATTAATTTATAGACTTAATACCTCAATTTCACTAGCCATGATTCAAGTGTTCAGTCTTTACTTCTGGCTATTGTATGTGCCATCAATTGCTACAGAAGAATTTTAAGAAAGAAGAGCCATCCTGTTGGGAATGCTGGCCTATGGTAAAGAAGGGAGTGATGTCGCCCACACTGTTCCCTTCCTCCAACTCCCAACTCCAGGAGCAGTCTCAGCACTTGTGCCCCAGGGGAGAAGGATTCATTTTGGGGCACAGCTGTTAAGGTTTATTTCATCAGATGAAAAAGCAAATTTAACATCCAGCTACCAGATCAGAGGGCAAAGAAAGGTGAAATGTCATATAGGGCCACTATTCACTATCTAGGCTTCTCAATTTAGTTCTTCTGGTTCTCCATTCATTCCCCTCAAATTAGGTAGTCTTCTTTTTTCATGGACTAGGCAGAAAGTTTGTTATAAATATTTTTTTTACCCAGATTTCAGTTTGTTACAATTGGATAAACAAGACACAAGAAAAAGTATAAAGGTGCAGGTACCCACAGGGTTGGGAAGTTTTCTAGGGGAAAGGGTAGCCATACCTTTTATACATGCTTCTTAGGGGATAGTTCAGGAGAAGGATCAAGAGTTTGCCAAGAGATGCACTGTTGTTTTCCCCACAGTCCTGTGTTTCCTCATATATTCAAATTGTCTGTGTCATAACCCGATGCCACGTCTCTTTTTTACTTTCCTATTCTTGACATTTATTCTTGTGAGAACATAGATTATAAAAGAACATTATAGATTTAGATATAGAGATAGACATATAGAGATGACCTTTGTCTTAGGGTACAATGACCTGACAATATGACCACACAATTATTGAAACTATCATTTTCAGAAGTGCATTTGCTCATCCTAACTTACCCAGCATCACTGTCTAACCTAGGCACTTCACGTCTTTAACATAGTTGAGAAAATTATCTCCAAACGAAGGTTGTTCTATAATAAAATGTAAAATTTTACATGTGTTTGACCAGGGCTAACAGTTTCCATCAACATAAAACTCCTCATATCGGTATCCCAGGAGACAATTTAAATTCAGAATATTAAATACAGTTGTTACTGAATGCATGTCTGCTTCTTTACCAATCTGTAGCTAAGAATTTAGACATTGTATACCACGGACTGTGTAAATATTTATGCATACAGAGAAACATATAAGTGTGCATACAAATAAATAATCTTTTAAATTAATTTACACAAGTAACTACTATATTGAGTGAAGTAAAGAACTGTTTCACTTAGGATCTGAAGACCACATTCAGGCTCATGGATTAGTACCTTTACTTCTGTTTAATGACTTGTGAATGCATTTTTAGGATTATTGCTCTAGAAAGCTAATTGATATTATCCATATGATTGCTATATAAAAATATTAGAAGTAGAGTGAATTTCAAATCATTTCATTAGATAACCTTCCTTTCAAAGGATATAAATGGTCATCATCACCCATTCAACTTTATAACTTATTTTTTTTTGTTTCTTTATTTCAAATTCCCATTTGCTGCATATAAAGATGAAATTGGAGTCATTTTATGAACTCCGGAGATGTAAGTTCCTTGAAATTACATGTTATTTTTATCCTTTATTTTTACATAACCAAGGGGAATGGTCCAAACTTACCCAGCTGAGGGCTTAGTGGTGCTCAAGCAAGTTAAGGACTGTGATCTCAACTTATGGGCAACTTAAACTTTCTGCAGAATGCTAGGAAATCAATTTTTTAGGTACTTGGTTTGTGTTCATAGATTTAAAAAAATAGACAGGCATCAGAATTTACTCAACTTTTACTATTTCAGTGAACACTTTTTTAAGATGAAGTAACATAGGAACCAGAAATAAACGCTTGCATATTTGATAAAGAGATAAGAAATTTCCTTGTAAGCACATTCGGGGAGATGTGGTTGAGATCATCTTTAGAATTAAACAAATAAAACAGATTCATTTTATCTGCTTAGAAGAGAAGCAACAAGAAAACTGAGGATCTGAGAGGAATTCTTAACAATGACCAAAAATCCTTCCATCTTGATTAGGTCAATCATTTTGTTTGTTTGTTCTTTTGTTGTTTTTTTTATTTTTGTTTTTTTTTTTTGAGATAGAGATTGTCCTGCCTCTGCCTCCCAAGTGCAGGGGTTAAAGGCATGAGTTTTCACCACTTGGCTGATTATGCCAATCTTAATGCTGTATAAAGTCCAGAAATTAAGCAGTTTGTCAGGTTCTATGTCTGAATTTGACATCCTGCTGTTGTGTATAAGTTATAACTCTTTTTCATGTTCTTTACACTGAACTATTCAAATTTTGTTACTTTGATCTCTAGTCTTTTGTGCAATTTTAATAAGAAAACAATGTGTAACTATAAATTTTTGTCATCATTTCTGATACCTATTTCATAATTGTGTGTTTCAGTGTTTAATAATTACCATTTTTTGAATGATTATCTTCCTGAAAGAAGTGAAATGCTGTTTGCAGCCCACTCACAGTTTTCCTTTAAAAGGCTGCTTCTGACTAACATTATTATGTGAATAATAAATTTCCTGAACACAACAAAGGGTCCTCATTCCGCCAACAGCTTTGAGGCAGCAAGACCTCGGGTGTGGCCTTGTCTGCCTTGTGAAACTGAAAAGCGTGGACCTCTTTTAGCCCACAGCCTTGGAACAACAAGTTCTAGGATGTGGTATTGTCTGCCATGCAGAACTGATAAGCTTGGGGGTGGGGGAAGGGTCTCTAGCCCTTTCTTGCCCTGGCTCTCTCTTGGATTGGTAGGAGAACAAGAGACAGGGAGGTGGCACGGGTCCAGTCTCAGCATCTGGTTTGCTCTGGATTTGTGAGTTTGTCTTTACATTGCACCCCTTAATAACCTGGCTATTACACTTTTGTGGGGCCTTCCCTCATGCTGTTTTAGATTTGTTTAGTTTGTCTGAAAGTGTTTGTGCTTGAGCACACGTGAGGGTGACAGCAGTTTGTGGAAGTTGGCTTTCTCCTTCAAACAAATGGGTTCCAGCAACCAAACTTAGTTTTTTAGGCTCACCAGCCTTTGCTTACTGAGGATCTCACTATCCTGAAAGGAAACTTACTGGCATAGTATTTTATATGACCCTCGGTGTCTCACAATGTGATGCAATTGAGCAGTAATAAGTACCATGACGGTCCAGTGTGCAGGCTGGAGTCCAAGAACAAGAAAATAAAAATGTAGATTCCAGAAACAGGAATGTAGAAATAAAGAAATATAAAGTTGTAAGCCTAGGAGAATGAGAACAGACTGTCTCGGTAGCTTAAGGTTATTAAGAGTGGGTTATTTTTCTTTACAACCCATAGCTTTATTTACAAGGCTAAAGCATCTCTCTACAAACTGAGAGCTACCCTACAGATATGAACTGAGTCAACTTTTTAGAAATAGATATATGACTTCTGGGTTATGCATTGCCCCTGCTATGTGAAACTGGCAGCATCAAAGGGGAGAGCACAGGGTTTCAGTAAACACCACCTGGAAGTACAAAGGAAGACAATAGATTAAGTACAAACACTAGTTTAATTGAAAAACTCTGTTAATGGAGATTGTAAAGTGAGGCAACCTGTATCTGAGTTTTACCTTGAGATTGTAAAAATTCCTTTGTCCAGACCTAATGCTTGGTGCCCCTACTATAAACAGCTGGGTTCAGAAACCAGACTTGGCCACAGCCTTACAAAAATCATCTCTGGCTGTGGTCTTCGCTAACTGTTAAGCTCTTTTTGCTCCAAGAATATTTTTTTTTTATTTTTCCTGGATTCTTGTTCTGGAATAAAGTTTGCTTCTGGTTTATTAGACTTTGGTGGTCTGTCTCCATCTTTATGCAACCCCGCCCCCAGACCCAACACAGGCCTCCTCATCTGAGGGCTGCCAGATCATCAGACCTCTGTGGGCACCTAGACACTGTGGCAGTTTGCAGAAGCTGTGAACACTCTCTGTGTCTCTCTGTCTCTCTCTTTCTAACTCTCTGTCTCTCTCCCTCTGCCTGTGTGTGTGTGTGTGTGTGTCGGTTTCTTGTCTCTGTCTCTCCATTTCTTTCTCTCTCCAGAAAAATAAAACGATTGCCACATTTTCTTGGGAGGCACAGAGAAGATGTGAGTTCAACCAGGACCAGCACATGAAGAGTAGGGCTGAGAGTAGTTTCATTAGGAACTTGGGAAAACTGAAAGGCCTCTTGTGTTTGGCAGCAGAGGAAACAAGAGTTACAGTCTATTCTATCCCCACCACAAAACTTGGTGAATTGTTATAACATGGACTCAATAGCTCAGTGGGTTACCACTATTGACACAGATGCTGGCAAAGGTTTAATTTAGGTTCTCACACAGCATCTTCTGTTAACAGTTGCTCTTAGAAGACATCTGGATTACAAAAGTTATTGCACACAGTGGAAATTTCACTTTTATGGCTCGTAGGGGCTTTTGGTATTTATTTTCAAATGTTAGAACATTTAAATGTCATTTTGACTATATGAGATATCTTGGATTAGTACATATCAAATCAACAGATGTGTTTCAATTAGTTGCATGTGACCTCAGATGATAATGCTTAAGCCTTCACAGCCATTGTTGACAGGCGTTTGTTTCACCTGCTCAGCCCTGTGATGCAGCATCCTGCAAGACAAGACTCAGCACATTCCTGTACCTGGAAAACTGCTCAGTTATGGTCATTATAATGAACACTAAGAATTGATTTTTCTCCCTCTTTAATGTAAAATAGATGGCTATATTTTTCAGAAAATGTAAGTACCAAAGGTAGAAGGGGATTTAATTCTCAACCTTAACAACTAGGCATATTTTAATGAATTTTCTTTTTAGATTTCTCTATAGGTGTTCTTGCTTTCACACTTGCAAAGTTATTATAAACATGAAATACTTCCAGGATTATGCTTCAAAATTTTTCAACATAAGCATGTTTTTCTGTTAACATATACTTATAAATATTATATCAATGTTAATACAATGCCTTATGTTTATATGCCAATCTTTATGTATATACTGTATTAATGGGTCACAGTAGAAAAGCAACCTTAAAACAAGGAAATGTTGCAAAAATTCTTACTCAGCACCCAAGTAGTAACTTTTGCCCTTACTGTTTGTGTTTATGTCATTCGTTGGGCACTGTTCATATGTATTGGCATGGAGGTGTTCCGTGGTGTCCAGAGTCTTATGAACATTCCTGTATGTTCTAGAAGACTCCTGAGAACAAACATCCTTAAGGAACTGCTCTCCCTCAATGGCCGATAGTCGTCAAGGTAAATAACTAGCTCTTTTGCTCCTCTCTCTCTTTTTTTTTTCAGAATAGTTCAGGTGTTTTTTTTTTTTTTTCTGTAAACTCCTTCTCAATAAATACAATGTGCTCAAAACCAGGTGTGTTTCCTGTCATCGTGCTAATTAGGCAATCAACAATTCTCATATTCTATTTTGCTCACCATACGTCTAAGAATTAGGTAGCTTAAAAAGGAAAATCTGTGACACGGTTTTACACAGACCAGACTATCCTGGAACTACACACGTAATAGAAGATAACCTAACACTGCAGTTCTCAGCCTGTGGTTGCAGTCCACTGTGGTTGAGTGACCATTTACAGAGGTTACATATCAGATACCCTGAATGTTAGATATTTTCATTCTGATTCATAACAGGAGCAAAACTGCAATTATGAAGTAGGAATCAAAATAACTTATGGTTGTGGGTCACCACAACATGAAGAACTGCATTAAAGGGTTACAGCATTAGGAAGATTGAGAACCACTGACCTAACATGTGATCCTCCTGCCGCTACCTCCCAAGTTCTGAGATTGCATGCATCTACCACCAAGCTAGTTTGTACAGTGATAAAGATCATACTCAAACTGTATCTCCAGCTCTGACTGTAAATATTTTTAAAAATATACTTAAAATCCTTGATAGTCATATCAAATTGGACAAAAAAAATACAGAATGCTGAACTTCAGAACTCCTATTAGCTCTTGTTCTGTTGATATTTTCAAAAAATAAAGTAAGATAATTAGATGTTTCAAGATATTGAGGTCATTGTCACTGGAGAATGAGCCAAAGCAAGAAAGATACTAATTAAAGTTAAGAAACCAAAGTTATATGAATTTGATAAATGACGATGAAAGTCCATTTTAAAATTATTGTCATTTGTAATTTGGTAAATGCAAATAATATTCTTAAAAATTATAAATTGATAAATGTATCTTAAATTTTGTGATTTTTAAGAAAGGCAAATTCACTAGTAAATTTATTATTATTCCTTTACTAATTAAAAGATTATGTTATATACTCTATACATGTGAACTATCTCTTAACCTTTCATTTATGGGGACAGACAGAAAGAGGAACCAGCAGCCTCTTATTTCATATCTCATTGCAGTCTCTTCTCCAGAGCTGCAGAAGGGGACTGGTCTTGTGAGCACTTGCAATTCTCCTCTTAGAATCAGTTGCATCATTCATAGAACTGAGATGATACTAGTATATATCTAAAGCATTCAATCTGATATACTTGGGATAAAGCACTTGACTTAGGATAAAAGTTCAGATAATAAAATTCATGCTCAGTGTAAGTACGCAAGATAATATGTGATAACTTTAAAAAGCAGTATCATTATGTTCTACATGGTGAGTTTATGTCACACTATGAGGATTTTATCTGTCATATGTAATTTCAGCAAATGTATATTAATCGTGAACTTTTGTTTCATACAGAATGTTTACATAGTTAAATTGGTTGTTTTTTTCTTTTATGTAACATTTTTAAGCTTAAAAATTATTTCCACTCATCACCTGAGGTTTGAAAACGTGAAACAATTTAATTAGTCATGGCATATTTTGAAGTTGTGTGCTCATTTAAGGTGTGGCAAGAAAAATTTAAAAGACGACCTAACGGGCTTCTCCATTTATATCTATTTTAAGGAATATTTTGTTTTCAAATGTTGCTGTCTGTGTGGGACATGGAGGAAACATAAAAACATATTTTATACATTTCTGATTAAAAGCATTTAGGTAGATGTTGTATAGCAAGTCGTCTGAGGTAAAGACTTCCACACTGATGGGAAACTCATCGAGACACCTGATGTTCTTAAAGGGCGGGGGGTGGGGTACATGATTTCATCCTGCAGAGAAAATCATTACCCTGAGAGTAAACAATTCAAAGACTTTGGGAACTCTCTACAACTAACATGACACACAAATCCCTCTGCCCCTAAGCATGCATGCATGTATACACATATATGTATACACAGTAAGGGCTGCTGAGAGATATTCTCAGACAAGTCATGCTTCCTGGAAGATGATCATTTTATAAGAGCTGCCTAGAAGACTCTTAGGACAATTGAGCTGTCTTGATGAGGCTCAAACTGCCTGGGATTCCTGAACAAGACACACTCCAACTTCTCAACTGCCTGTAGATTGTGTATTGAGCTCCATGTGTCCATGTTTCATGAGCCATCAATTATAATGGAGGGGTAATTTGAGTGATATAACTGTCTTTGAGTCATTTCTAACCTTATAAGTAACCCTTCACCCATACTACAGTAAACAAACTCGATAAAACTCATTGATTTAGCAAGCTGTACTTTGGTGATACTCTTACTTTAGTCTGTGGTTGGTTCCTTTCTGGGGAGAGCAGATCACTGGCCACATTTTCCCAGGAATATATATCAAGCAGCACTCAGCAATGGTTTTCTAAAAACTGACTCAACCTTGTTTTTATGTAGCTTTTGTTTGCTTTGATTGGTTTTATGATCAGGTCTCAGGGTGTAGCCCAAGCTGGCTTCACATGCTGGATTCTCCTGTTTCAACATCGCAGGTGCTGGAACTACAAGTGCCTATCCTCATGATAGCTTTAGCCTGGTTTACGAACTTCTCTTTTCTTTATGTTTCTTTCCAGTCTTATCTTCAGTCTTTATCTATTTCAGTTCTGAATCTTTGTTTGTTCTGGATAGCTCTTCTAATGCCTTTCTCTCTATTGCCTTATGATAGGCTTCTTCCAGGGTTCTACATATAGAAATTTACTAATTTGATTTCACAAAAGGAATATTTAAGAATCCAGACAAAGTCAATCACTCAAGCAAATCTGTAGTACTGAGAAATCTAAGTTAACTCTCCAACTTCCCGTTGCCTTTATACTGTCACCTGGATGCAGACAGAACCTGTGGCCGTGATGGGATAACCTTTCTTTCCAAGAGTGGGTTATTTGAACAAAGATGCAGTTAAGGTACCTTATGTAATGGTTACAAATCTACCAAAAGAGATTGTCTAAGTGAGTACTAATCAGGTGAAGACTCAAGAAAGACAATGTAGCTGGGTGCTAGTGGAGCGTGCCTTTAAACCCGGAACTTGGGAGGCAGAGGCAGGCAGGTTTCTGTGAGGCCAGACTGATATACAGAGAGAGTTCCAGGACAGGCTCCAAAGCTACACAGAGAAAAACTGTATCAAAAAAATGAAAAGGAGAAAGAAAGAAAGTAAGGAGGGAAGGAAGGAAGAGAGAGAGAGAGAGAGAGAAGAGAGAGAGAGAGAGAGAGAGAGAGAGAGAGAGAGAGAGAGAAGAAAGAAAGAAAGAAAGAAAGAAAGAAAGAAAGAAAGAAAGAAAGAAAGAAAGAAAGAAAGAAAGAAGCAGCAGCCCTTGCTGGGCTAGATAGCAACACATGGTATAGTTGTGACCTGTACCAGACAAAGGGCACTCTAGAGGTGGCCACAGGCCTGCTTATCAAACATCTGATCAGAACAGCAAGAAAGTGGGGGGCCTCAGTTATCTTCCATAAGAAAATAAATGTGATCCATATCTGCAAAAAGTTTGAGATAAAAAAAATACAAGTTAGACTAAAGACTGAAACTTTAAAATCCAGAGGAAAAACTCTATTTGTGTTCAAGCTTCGGGTGAGAAAAGGTTTTAAACTCAAAAATGAATGGCATGTGACAGGAGAAAACAAATTCATTTTTATAATCTGGATCACACATTGATTTACAATCAGTCTCCCAGCAATGTCCCGCCTTTCTACCCTCTTACGTGATACTGTCAGTTATAAAAGTCTGAGGCGACGTTCATAGCCATCGTGGGACCTGCACAGTCAATGTTTTGTTATTTTGTTTTGATGCTCTTATGGAGGCCTGCTCAGCTTTGTGCTCTATGGAGACATTGTCAATTTTGATTGTAAGTGAGCCAGAGTAACTCAAAGTCTCAATGTTCTTCAGAGTTTTCAAAAATAGACAGGAAAGAATTGTAGCTGGCAGTGATGGCCATCTATAATTCTAGTATCTTGAATGTAGAGCCAGGAAGAGCAGGAGTTAAGGCCAGTCTTGTGTATGTAAGAAGTTCAAGACCAGCTTGGGCTACGTGAGAGTCTATCTAAGATAGGTAAAGAGAAAGCAAGAACAAGAGAGAATTGAAGTCATCTAATATTAAACCACTCTCGGTAAAAACACATTAATACTAGTAGTAATGATGATGATAATGTTGTAAATAAACTTTTTATATGAATTTGTTAAAATTTTCTACTTTATTTTTTTTATTTAATACATGGGGGAGAAAGCTTAAAACCAAGGGAAAAAATTAAAACAATTGAATGATATGGTGAAATCCATAGTGCCTAGTTGGACCTGAATTTCTAATTGTCTTCTGAATCTGATCTGTAGATAGAGATCTTTGTATCTGTCTTGTGATTTTTTAAACAATCAATGGCATTTTCAGTATGTGTCTCAGTGGCTTTTCTATTGCTCTGGAAAGATTCCGTGGCTAAGGAGACGTAGAATAGTTTATGTGAGGGTTGCTTGCACTTCACTGGGCAAGTCCATGACTATCATAGCAGAGAACGTGTAGGCATGGTGCTGGGGCAGTGGCTGATGGCTTCAAAATGAAGACAAAAGCCCCAAGAAGAGAGAGAGCACTAATGGGGAACGCTGTGAACTTTTCAAACCTCAAAGAAGGCAGCATCTCCAAATTCCTCTGAAATAGTTCAGTCAACGGAGGAACAAGCATTCAAATATATGAACCCCGGGGCGATTCTCATTCAAATTAACATGTTACACAACTGGGAATGTTATTACATTTGAAATACTTCAAGTTAAAATCATTGAAGAACAATTATATTTAATATTCTTAAACATCTGGGGATAAAATGCATTGAAATTCAAGACAAATATGAGTGTATATTGATCAGATACTAAGTGCTTCAAGATTCCAAACTGTATGCTACTATAAGCTTGGAAATCTTTTTTTTTCTTCAAAACCATGCTAACTTTTCAGTCTTCTTTAATTTATGATGCATCATGAGGAAATATGAACATTTCACCAAACCCCATACTGATCCCAGACATTGATCACATGACCCTACAAGGTTGGTTGAACAACATGTACTATTCATTCTTGCACATTTTACTATATGCACATTTTCTACTTGACCAGCTAAGTGTACTATTTGCAGGGCCTTCTGTTTCTAGACTCTTACTCTTTTTTTTTTATTTTTTTATTGAAAAAAAAATTCTGCCTCCTCCCAGCCTCCCTCTCCTCTGTCCCTTCCCCCACTCTTCTCCCCCTCCCCTTCCAGTCTGAAGAGCAGTCAGGGTTCCCTGCCCTGTGGAAAGTCCAAAGTCCTCCCCCCTCCATCCTGGTCTAGGAAGGTGAATATCCAAACTGGCTAGGCTCCCACAAAGCCAGCACATTAAGTAGGATCAAAACCCAGTGCCATTGTCCTTGGTTTCTCAGCAGCCCTCATTGTCTGCCATATTCAGAGAGTCCGGTTTTATCCCCTGCTTTTTCAGTCACAGTCCAGCTGGCCTTGGTGAGCTCCCAATAGATCAGCCCCACTGTCTCAGTGGGTGGGTGCACCCCTTGTGGTCCTGACTTCTTTGTTCATGTTCTCCCTCCTTCTGCTCCTCATTGGGACATTGGGAGCTCAGTCCAGTGCTCCAATGTGGGTCTCTGTCTCTATCTCCATCCATCGCCAGCTGAAGGTTCTATGGTGATATGCAAGATATTCATCTGTATGGCTAGAGGCTAGGGTCATTTCAGGTTCCCTATCCTCAGCTGCCCCAGGAACTAACTGGGGACATCGCCCTGGGCACCTGAAGCTTGGAAATCTTAATTCACAGTGAAATGTATTGACCTACTAACAAAAACTGTGCAGTGGTTTATAGATTAGTATGGTAGAATAGAACTCTACAGATACTTAAATAAAAAAAAACACTATCATACTAATTAGTGATCAGAATCTTAGGAGTCAGAGACTTGTTTAATATCAGTAAATTTTCAATTCCAATTAACACTGCCCTGGAGAAGCCAAAAAACAAGAGTAGGAATACTGTTCATGGAGCCATGAGGTTTGAAATCTGCTCAGTGCTTTGGATTACCTTTAGGTGTTTCATTTATTAGTATCTACAAGAAGGATGTAAACAGCAGAACAGATATATAATTATAAATCGGGATTGCATAGAATGGCTTATGAAATCAGAGACAAAAAATTTTACAATGGCCATCTATATGCTTCATAAAAGCCAGTAGTAACTACTCAGACCATGAATACAGAAGCCTTGGAACAGGAAGAACTGTTGATGCAGTGAAGGCTGCCTGGATAACCTCTGCAGGAATGCAGGAGAAGATAAAATTTGATGCCTATGGTAGACTACAAGTGCATTTATTCGGGGACAGTCAGGCTTGCACATGTCCTTCCTGGCTTCCTCTTACTAACAGTAAGCATTGTTGTTTTACCCTGGCTCTAAGCACACTGAACTTCACAGCCCACATTTATTGTAGGTCTTCCTCCGTGCAAATTATCTCTAGAAACACCTTCACTGTCTCCTTTATGTGTATGCCTAATTAATGTTTTAGCTGTCTCTCAAACCAATCAAGTTGACAATCAAAGTAAGCTTCACTGGGCCTTAGAATGCATTAATTTCTTCTTGCTCTTTACAGAATCATAAGCCAGTTGGAAGAAAATATATCAATATCAATGATAGAAAATAGACATCCCATGCCACAAATATAACTTTACAAGTCTGCACAATTGTCAGCATTCAGACTCTTATTATTATTTCATCTGAATGCAATCCTTACTTCCATGGTTGTCTATAGAAATCCAGAGTCCTTCGTATTGTAACTTTATCAAAGGACTTAGAATTTCCATGACGATTCCAGATACTTTCAAGATAGTACTCACATATCACAGTGTCTGCTGTCTATATTCAGGGAGAATGCATTCAGGTACGCACATCCCCTGATAATCCATCAAAATAAAATTAATGACAGGCAATCTACAAAGTACTGCCCACCCATGAATTAATTGCATCATTTTTGCATACTATGCACTTTGATGGCTAGGCATAAGGTACAGTATTATGAATATCTATTCAACAGGTCAAACATTGATATCAAGTCACAGCAAATAAACAGTAATCATTTTGGGTGCAGATCAACAGATATGAGTTTATAAACAGGAATCAATAAAAGTGACAGATTGCAATGCTACTGCTAGAAATTTTATTCATACAAGGAACTTGAGCATTATACCTGACCTCATGGTACACAAAGCAGATAATCAATACCCTTATATCCCTGCTTTGATTAGATTTTCTCCTTGGAATATTCTAATTTAAAGTTATATATAGTAGTAACATTTCTGCACTATTTAAATAAGATACAGTTATTTTATAAGAAAAATTTAATGTAGCAATGCTTTTATTGGAAACTTATTAGCAAATTAAAGAAAACTCAAACAATCAATTGCCAATGTCAGTTCTGATCTTGAGTTCTTTATTGAAACCTAAGAAATCAAAACTATAAATCCCAACAGTTGTCTGCTTTTTGGTGATGCTTTTAAAAATAAACATGTAGCTTGGTGGTGGTGGTGCACATCTTTAATGCTAGCACTTGGGAGGCAGAGGCAGATGGATCTCGGTGTGTTCAAAGCCAGCTTGGTCTACAGAGCAAGTTCCAGGACAGGCTTCAAAGATACACAGAGAAGCCCTGTCTTGAAAAGCCCATACATGCATGCATGCATACATACATACATACTTACACACATACACAAAATCATACATGAATAGATAGATAAACAAATAAATAAAAATGCAAGGTGTATGTGTGAGTTTGACTTAGGGTATTAATCAACAGTTGGAAGGCTTGGAGATGGCTTGCATAGGAGCAACATGTAGAAATTCATCTCAAAGCAGGAGAGGAGTGCTTGGTGTCAGTACAGCTTCCGGTGTCTCTCAGTTCCTTGGAGGGAGACAGGCATGGCCTGAGTCCATCAAATGTCTACTCCTTTTCACACTACAAAGAGTGTTTTAATGAAGATTTCCTGTGAGTGTTGGAAAGGAGATCACACTCTGCAAACAGAGAATTATTGCCCTTCAAGAGGTATATTTACAGTTTTTCCTTGGTTTTATCACAAAGTCAATGAATATGCTAGGCTTACAATCCACAGAAATAGCAATATAGAAAAGAAATGAGACAACCTGACGCCTGAACACCTGAAAACCTCTATATAATGTATGAGGAATATTATGATTATTGTAAAATTATGCTAATAATAAAACATTGTCACAGGTGCTCTGAGAAATTGATGGTATAAAATAGAAATGCTATTCATCTAATTTATCTCTGTGTTTCCCAGCTGACCAACATTCTTTAGGGTTGTATATTTATTTTTAAATTGTGTATATAGGTATGGGAGAGGCGGTATTCTTTCGTGCACATGAATACAGAGCCAATGGAATCCAGCAGATGGCATGAAATCCTTGGAACTGGAGTTACAGGTGGTTGTGAACAGTCTGATGTAGATTCTGTGAACCAAACTTAGTTCTTCTGGAAGACTAACAAGTTCTCCTAACCTCAGAGCAGCATGCTAAACCTCAGAAAAAGGTTCTTAAAGAAGCATTTGCTCTTTTACAATATGCTCACAAATCAGCTTTGTCCTCTGCCTTCTACTCCTGGAAACATTCTCTTCTTTCTTGGCCAAGGATTTCCTAACTCTAAGCAGGCATTTATTTTCACAATAGTGAAATCTTTCCTCTCTCCATAGTCTAAGATCCATAGGAACACTTTGAGGGAAACAAATTAGGCATGCAAATACATTTGCCATCTTCTTGGAGTTTCTCATTCATTATTCATTTAAGAAGATAAATTTAAAAGGTAAAATAAGAATTTTAACAAGAACCACAATCTTCAAGTATAACCACACCAAGCTACTTCAAATAACTAAAATATTTTGTAGTGTGAAATTGAATTGTGAAAGTTAACTGAAATGTTAAGATGGAAAATACTAGAAAAATGCAGTCATCTCTCTGTATCCCTGGGTTAAACATGTGAATTTCACAAACCAGGGATGGATGATAATTGAGAATAAACTCCGTGTATCTTTAAACATATTTCTTTTCATAATTCTCTACTAAATATAAAGAAATATATTTACATTTACCCTGAATATGCATCATAAATAATCTCCAGATGACTTAAAGAATTCAGAAGCATGTAAAACCTGTTAAACCTATATCTTTGAACATGAGCCACTAAATCATGAGGCAATCTCAGAGGTCTGAAAAATCTCCACTGGGACAACTATATTCTTTGCGTGGTGCCTATGCCTGCAAGTTTAGGACAATCTGATAAAATTTCTCTTGTGTTTATCTTTCACAAGCTAATTATTAATTGTCCTTTAATTTGAGTGCAATGTTTTCATGGTCAGTTAAATAGAGCCCTTTTTGTATTTTTAGCTGCTTTTTGTTGGCTATTGTCCCTTGGTGACCATTCTTCTCTTTGTTTAAGATCACCTGTGGAATTATAGGACAGAGTATTGAAACCCTAAGCCCATTAACCATCAAAGAGTTTCATGCCTATATTTGAGCCAATTCCCAATTCTTTACCAGAATAACAAAATACGAATTTCGTTCATCTCTTTATTCAAAGTATTAATCACTATGAAATTATGCAGTGTTCTAGGTCATGGAGACAGAAGATGAGCAGGCAGTGCTGGGGAGAACTGCCATAAAATTGTATTGATAATAAAAGCTAAATATTCCAATAGAAATGACTAGAGGGCAGACTTGAGGGAAGTGGCCTTTACAAAGAATTGCAAATCAAAGCTCGTGTTAACAAAATGAGATTTACCAAACTCTTAACTTAAATTGAAAAGTTCTGTGCGCTATAAATTGTTTTGAATTGTAAATCTATAAAATTTAGCCCTAAATCAATAACTCTCTTTGTAAAACATGAAATATTTAATTTAAGGAAAAATAAATTCTGATTGTTTCAGTACCAAACTAAAAACAGGAGAAAAAAATGAGTGCCAAAGTAATGATCCTCAAAGCTCCCTGTTTGTGCATATATAAATATAATTCTGCCTTCAGTTAATTGCAAGAAGTGGTAAGTGATTTTAGCCTACTTGGACTTGTCTTGTTGCTTCTTGGTCCATTGGTAGGATGTGGTGATGTTTCCCTTCTTTTCTCTGCGGTGTAGCACCGGCTTTCACATTTTTCTATTTCTCTGAAATTGGATGTCAATATGGTGGACTTCTGAGCCTCTCCCCTGCCTCTGGCCAAGAGACCTTCTGGGTTTTTCCCCTGTCACTGGTCAAGAGGCCTTCTTGGCCTCTTCCCTGCCACTGGCCAAGAGGACCTCTCTCCTGCCACTGACCAAGAGGCCTTCTGGGCCTCTTCCCTGACACTGGTCGGCCAAGAGAGCCGCTGTACTGCCCTTCTCTGATGTCGTCCTGGGTCCAACCATCCAGAAGCACAGACCTGGTCAATACAGCTACAGTGGTGAGCATGGGGTGACACTGTCAAGAGAGCTTTCAGAGCAGACATTTGCTCCCAAAGTTCTTTCACTCTGTCCTGGGGAGGAGCGCTGGCTGGTTTAGAGGGGGTTGAGGGGACACTGGAGGTACTGAAACACTCCTGGAAGGACTTCAGCTTCCAGTTTAAGAGGCAATATGACTTGTCTTATTTTTTATGAACGTTTAGGACCCTTCAGCTTTTTTAACCCTTTATCTATCAAGATACAAAATGTTTGCTTTAGATTATGTTAAATTTTTCATTAATCATGCATATGTAAGTTTCCTCAATATTCGTCCAGTCTATTTCATGAAGTCTTCTGAACCCAGCATCTTTGTTTAACAGAGGAAGTACTGTGTACTATGCTGTAGAACTTTTAAATTTTCTATATAAACAAAATTAAACATGGGGGTAAAGGTGCTCACTGGCCTAATACAAAGCTAATACCAGAGCAACAGACTGTATGGCTCACCCCTTCAACGCCTACACTGTGGCCTGGTGAAGGCAGCTCCGTATTTTCTGTCAGAATTTCTTAGACATATTACTTTAGGGATTATTGTGCCACTGGAGTTTTTCAAACCAAGGTCTGAAACCTGGTAGCATTAACAAGCTAGACTCAGACACCACTCCCAACTAGAGACAAATAATCATAAAAGCAGAGAAAACAGGTTCATTCCATGTGGCCACATAACCTGGGTCTCTATGAAGTGTCACAAAATGGAGCAAGACTATACGAACAGAGAAACAGCAGCCACATAGCAAAACCAAAACCAAACCAAAAGGGCACTCAGTATCATGCAACCTTCTGATTTCATGGTAAATGTATTCAGATTTCACTCAGAAGAAAGTCATGTGGAGCTCTCTGTCTTAAAACGGGACCTCTTTCCCCTTGTGACTGTAATGGCAGGGCATGAGAAATTTTATGTTTCTTCTGCTGACTACTAACAGATTTTAGAAACAATGGTCCCATGAAATTAGAATTTTCCCCAAGAATGTTGTCCTATACAAATAAAAGCCTGAAACCCGGTGGTGGTTACAGGAGATGCTTATCTCCAATAAAGGGATTCCCACATAGCTATGACTTGTTAGAGCACCTTGTGGGAGAGACCCGAGTCCAGACTATGATAGGAAATTGATAAGCAGGACTTCACAGCCAAGGGCTCAGAGACAGCATACATGCTGTCTATTTAAACATGACAACACCCTGAAGATGGTCCTGTGAGGAAAGAGGAGTTGATTATTGGACATCTTTATTTATTCTTCTCACCTACCTGGTCACATCAAAGTGGGGGGAGATCTCCATTTTCTGATCTTCAATATTGTTTTTTCTCCTAGCTGACTGACGGTTGCTAAGACTGGGAGGTTAGGACCAACAGAGCCCAGGCTTTGCCCCTATCAACTCTTGAAACACTCATCTTCCAAGGACTCAGCAAACGAGTGACTTCCTCCAAGACTAGAGTCTACCAACATAGAAGTGTTTCTTAGCCTCTTCTGTTCCAACAGAAACACAGCAAAGATGATGGCCACGGAACCACCTAAGCACATCTTTTTGTCTCTGGCCATATGCTGTGATTATAGGGAGCTGAAAATACATAACTGAAGAACTCTTAGTTGCTGGAGTCCATTGAAGTCTGATATCACCATTCCTTACCTAAGGCAACTGTAGTTCAAACAACTTGTTGGAGTCTTTCAGTGATATATTATCTGAGAATGTTAACAGAAAAAATCAAAATATATGAAACCAATGTAGTTAAAGCATAGATTTGCTTGTGTGTTTATAACAAATATAAATATTTTCAAGATTTTTTTCTAGGTGTGCATGACAAGCTGTGGACTATAATGCCATCTACTGGGAAAACTATCTAGTTGCAAGGAAGGTTTCAAAAGTGTGTGTGTGTGTGTGTGTGTGTGTGTGTTGTATTTTTATGATAATAAACCTGTGAAAGGATCATTGTAAATTGTGTGGAGTGAAACCACTATAAAGTAAAATACAAGTGAACGTATTGTTTTAAAGAAAACCTATATAAAAGAAAAAACATGCTTAATAGCAACTCCATAGATATCTAACTAGGTCTACTTATAAATAGTACCAGGTCCCTCATCTGTCGCTTATGGGGGATAAATTTAAAGAACTTACTTAATTTATCTGAGCCTTAGCTAATTTGAGTACATAATATGAGATAATTTTCACAAGACCACACTGAAGGTGTAAATCAATATTCACAGTTTTAAAAGTGAGAAATCAAGGGCAGTGGCTAAAGATATATTAAGCATTGGGCAGCAGTGGCTCCTCCCAGTTTGTCAAAGGTTTGAATATGAGCATTGATTAGAATTTTGGTTAAAAGCTCATACTATCTCCTTTCCTTCTAAATTCTCATGTAAGTAGAGACTGGTTTTGTTTTGTTTTGTTTCATTTTGCTTCATTTGCTTTGGAAGATGTGTGTTCATTCATTGCAACGTTATTTATGAAATAAAGACAAGGAATTTTAACCTTACTGTTTGTAAGTGGTTGACTGCCTATTAGAAAATGTAGTATATTTAAATCCTATTTGGCCCTTAAAAAGAATGCAGTTGTGCCTGTAAGCTTACTTCAGTTTATATCTGGTCCCTAGCCTGAATCTGCAACTTCCACAAAAGCCACTGATTGCTGATTGTATTTGAGACTTGCTCTAAAGAAGATAATTTTATTCCCAGCAGTCTCGGACAAATGCCCATGGTTGAAGATGTCAAATGTCCTAAAATATAATCTACTTTTGTTATTTTGCTACATTGTCATTCTGTCGAAGTACCCTCTAAATATTTATGCTTATTCCCACAGACTGCAGTTGCTCTCAGCCTTGGTTGGAGCAGCTTATTTTGGAGTAGGCAGCAGTCAGTTCATAGATACATGACTGGTCAGTGTTAAGAACAATACACTTGCTGTCTCATCCTCACATGGTAGCTTTGAGACTATCCTTCAAACTCATGCCAAGCTTTTCTTTGTCCTACAGACCTCAAGGTACAGGTCCTGAGATAAATTTGGCCCAACATCTCCTCCTTTTGTTTTATAACCCACCCCTACCCTAGTCATCAAGTCACAATAGCCCACCAGGGAGAGAATAGGGCTCAGTGCCACCCCTATTGGGAGTTTTGGCCTGGATAAACTCAAATTGAGAGTTCATCTGTGGGGTGAGATGTATCAAGCTTATCATAATGAACTCAAAGGGCAATGAGTTGTACCTGCTGTATCCGTTTTTGGAATGCTTGTTTCAGCCTTTGGAGAACACATGTGCCAAAAAGACAGATCAATAATCAAATGGCCATTGGCCCAATTAGGGAAGAAATGAGTGTAGTAAGCCATGGGGACCAATTAAAGCAGGTCTCATATGGTTCCTTGACTTGAATGAATCAATATTTTTTCTTAACTCATCTAGGGTTCTTGTAACTATCCCAGAATGGTCAGCATAAAACCAACATTCTTCCCCAAGTGCCCTCAAATTCCCCTCTGTTCCATAAACAGCAAGTCTAATCCTCTTCTATTTTGTAAAGTTACCTTTGCTAAGGAATCCAAAGATTTATAAATAATGTAATGCAGTCTCTGTCTTTTCTAAGGTCGCTATCAATTGTGAGTGAATTATTTCCATTTCTTATTGTAAAATCACCAGGGATTAGGTGCCCAGGGAAGTCCCGGCTACTCATAGCCCCATCAATGTGGTGACAGCCAGGGCCATTAGGGGCTCTCTCTTATGCCTTCAGACCAGGAATTCTTGACCATGTGGTAAAGCATGTGAAGGAAAATTAATGCAAGCAGGCAAGAATCATTATGCTGAATGATTAGTGGGTCAGACAGGCAGGGAGTCACCCCTGTCTCATGGCAGATAAAAAAATATCCATGACCTTTTTTAGCACCCTCCATGAAGCTATAGACCCATTAGCCACATCACAAGTGAGGTTAAGACAAGGGTGTCTGGTGTACGAGACACAAGTTGCACGTGACATCTGCGAAAGGGGGATAGTCAGTCCTGCTATGTCTTCCATTTTGGGGTATTTCCATCTACAAATGTCAGCTTTATCTATTATTTCATAAGAGCCACTTACCCCAAAGGCTTCAAAGTAGGTGGGAAGTGGCTGTATGAAAGCCAACAGGTTTCGGTGACTTCAGGGTGGGTAAGGTTAAAAGCCATAATGGTCATCTTAATGGTCTCAATCAAATAAGGTAAGGCTTCTAATCCCCCTACATTTCTAGGTGGCTTGGTGAAGGATACCTTAGGGGTAGATGGTGGGATATTGAGAAATGTAAAGTTGAGAAATATACAGGCATGATCCCCATGGGCATTAGGTTGGAAGCAGGCCCCAGCATCTGAGGAGAATCCTCAGGAAGTATCTCCATTTGAAGCATGATCATATCCTTTTTGGTATAGCCTTAATCCCCACATCTTACCAGATGACCAGGATAGGTTCCTTTTCTTCCCCTCATCTGTAAACCTTAATATCAGGGGGTTACATAAAAAATCAAGTGCATCTTCCATATAGGGGGTTCCGCGATAGGGGTACCTGGGAGATCCTGGAAATAATTATATCTCCATGTTATTTTATCCAATGTCCAGTCCCAGTCTGCTCACATCCCCAAGAAGAGTAATAGTAATAAGGAGCCCACCCCCTCTCAATTTCTAATAGCAGAGGCAGTCCAGTTGCCTCCTGGGCATACATAACAGGGTGTCTGCAAGAGGGCATGTCTCCTATGGGCATGAGAACACCCAGGCTCATTAGAGTAAGATGCCTAGGGTAGATTGTACTCCTGAGAACCTCCACATTCAGTTCTCCCTTTGATGCCAGAATCAAGTCTCCCATGTCCCAGCTCCCATGCACCAAATTTCAGAGGTCAAGTATCAGGTCAGGTCACCACATCCAGGGTGTTGTCACCTGAGAAGTCTGGTTTAGGATCCATCCAGTGCCAGCACTTGGCAAGACACGTGTCATCCTCTGTGGTTGGTGGGGGCTTGCTACCTGGACCTTGTTCCCCATGAGAAGAATTAATATGATTATCACCAGAAGGGCCATCTGAAATAGATAAATATACAACACTTTCCTTAAGGATCAATCTCCCTTGGGCAGTGTTGATTTTTCTTTTCTTGTGTTTGAATTTAGGAGTTGTCCATCATAATCTCTTTCTTTCTTTATTGGTCATCTTGGTCTTCCCCATTGTCCTGAGGAGAAGAGAGAAATTTTAAGTTATGTGCGGGTAGCCATGTAGGTGTTTCTCCTGGTTTGGGAAGACACTTTCATATCCTCGACCCTGTGTCAACAAGGAATCTGAGCCCCTCCATTGGTTAGTGACCTAAGCTTTAGCCAGGGCCACATTGGTAGGGATCCCCAATGTTTCTGAAATATATTTTGTTCATCTGATTTTTAAAAATTTAAAATATTAATGGTTAACACATTTTGCAGTTGTAGATGGGGGAGACTTCTCCCCATTTTTGTTTTATAAGGACCTCTTTGAGATATTGGTGATGTCTTTGGACAATCAGTTGACCAAATGATTGTATGGTTTTATGGGATCCTGGTGGTATGGGATATATTTCATCTCTGGAAGAATTCTCTTAATGTTTTACTTATAAAACAGGGGCCATTGTCAGTCTTGACCTGTTGTGGTTGTCCCAACGTAGCAAAACATTGTAAGAAGTGGCTTTTGGCATGGGTTGCCTTTTCTCCTGAGTGGGCAGTAGCTCAGCATGCCTTAGAGTACATGTCTATGGCCACAAACATATATTTTAATTTTCCAAATGGGGAATAAAAAGTGTTATATCTGTTTGCCAGATGATATGGGGTGCTAATCCTCTTAGATTCACCCCTGGCTCTTTTAAAGGGTGGGGTGGGGTGGAGAAAATGTTGGCAAGTCTTATATGTATGAGCAATTCTCTTTATTTCCATTGCAGGGATCTGGGGGTACATGTATTTGAGTCTTCTTCAGTTGACATGAGCATTTGGATAGCACTTTGTTTGGGCAGAGTTGAGACTTCTATGAGATAGGCCCCTGAAGCTGCAGCATCTGCAGAAGCATTCCATTGGGAAATGAGGCCAGGGAGGTTTTGGTGTCCTCTGAGATGTTGAATACATGTGTTTTTTTTTCTAATTTCTAAGAGCAATCAGAGTTGTATCATCAAGGCAGAAATAGGATTAAAATCCAATCTGATGTAGGCATAGGGTAAGTGTGGCAGTAGGTTCACCACATAAGAGCTGTCTGAATAGAGGTTCTGGGACCTCTTGTAGGGCAATATATACAGCCATCATTTCCTTATATTGAGTGGATCCCCCACAAGGGAGAATTTTGGTAATTTTTATCTTGGTCCCCCCTGCAGGGAAAACTACAAAGGTGGTCTCATTCTTCCTGCCATCGGTGCAAACAGTGAATGCTTGGGGAAGGGACCTAGAAGAAAAGACTAAGGGGACTCTCCAGGGTAGTTCTTGATATAATGTCACTAATCGGGACTCCCCAAAGTTGGTGTCCAGGGCCCCAGAAATCCCTGCAGGTCAAGCCTTAATCTAGAACAATGTCTGGCTGCACATTCTAAATCCTTAATTTTGAATAGAATTATTAATTTAGAAGAATCTTATCCATAATGTCAGAGGGACATTTCCCAGGGAAAGGTGAGTGCACTATCCGCCCATTCTGTAGCACCATGATGCAGGACAATCAGATGCAACAGGGAGTCAAGTCAAAGCAGGAACTCAGTTTATTACTGTGAGCATCAGCTTATATAGGTTAATTGACATTGTGTGATGTGAGGGTATCTTCAGCCAATAAGAGACAGCCAAGCCCTCTCTCTGGCTAGAAGGACGTCTATACAAATTTTGCTGTCTCATCCTTGCTTGGTAACTTTGAGACTATTCTTCAAACTCAAACCAGGCTTTTCTCTGTCCTACAAGCATCAAGGTACAGGCCCTGAGATAATTTTCGCCCAACAGAAAATCAAAACATATTTTAGAAAAATAACGAATTATAAAGCGATGTAATTTCATACAGTTCTTTCTGCTATGCATGTCTAGTTAAAATATTTTTTACAGGAATATAAAACTTTTATTTCCTGGCCCTGAGAAGTACCTCAAGAGGTAAGAGTTCTGACTGCTGTTCCAGAGGGCATAGGTTTCATTCTCAATCCCCACATATTGCCCAATAACTATACTGATATTTTATTTATGCTCTATGAATAAAGCTTGCCTGAAGACCAGAATGTAAAACTAAGCCACTAGAGGCCAGGCAGTGGTATCACACTTTTTAATTCCAGGACTTGGGATACAGAGGTTGATAAATTTCTGTGAGTTCAAGGCCACCGTGGGTTACATAATATCAATGCCAAAACAGATCCAGGCAGTGGTGGCTCACACTTTTAATCCAAGTACTAGGGAATCAAAAGCCTTTAATCCCAGCACTAGAGAGGAATATAATGCGGAATGAGACAGGAATTTGCCCTCCATCTGAGAATTTCTTAGAGGTAAGAGTTCTCTTACCTTAAGTGCTTTGAATTTCTGTTCTTCAGATTAAACCCAACATTTATCTCTGGGTTTTTATTATTTTTTCTACAAATAACCATCAACAATTCCAGTTCCAGGAATATCACACCCTTTTTAACTTCTGGAGACAATGAAATCCATATACTTAATGCATAGGCATACGTTCAGGCAAATCATCCATATATGTAAAAGAAAAATAAATCTAAAAAAATAAATCCTTTCATTTGAGGTGAAAATTTAAGAGAATGGTTTCATGCATGACATACATATGCTGCGAGATGCTTTTCTTTCCAGGAAATGTATTAAAGAATTGACAATTTGGTTTTACAATGAGAATACTATTCAAAGGGTGGCACTGTCCACAGGAAACTTGACCTGCTTATATCAATTATCAATTAAGAAACTGTTCCAAAAAGCTCCGGGCTGATCTGACAGAGGCAATTGCTCAGGTAAGGCCACTCTATCCAAATGAGCAGCACAGCGTATAAGCTTGTTGTGTTACACAGAGGAAAGGAAACTGTCCCTCAGCCTCCTGTCTGGAGAGAGTGATGCATGTGTGTAAAGAAATCATTCAAGTTAAGCTCCCTTCTGGCAGAGGAACTGTCACCTCGAACTCCTCTTCTTCTGATTATCCCTCAAAAGAGAAAGCCCTGAGAGGTAAAACTGGCCAGAAGCTTTAGAAACTATCTCTATCTCCATAAAACACTAGAACTTAATCTTCCTTCTTTCTAGGGCACTCTACTCTGTGACCTATCTGTCACCCTTTTCCTGTTCTCTTTAGTGTCTACACTCAATGACTTTGAGAACAACAATAGAATAAACATAACTAAGAGTATTACATTATCAATGCAAAGGAGTTAGAAGAGATGATTTTAAAAGTGTCCACCCAAAACAATTGCCAAATTATGTATTTACCTGACTTGATCCTCACTTAATATAAATTTGAATCAAAACATCAGCTTATCACATAAATATCTGTGAATATTCTTAATTACAAAAAGAAATTTAAAGATTATATATGCCAAAGATCCAAAGAAAAAATATAGATGTTTTCTAAACTAAAAGAAGATCAAACTAAAGGCAAAATAAATTATTTGTTAGTTCACTCAAGCTAAGTGAAGGCACTCTTGGTGAGGTATGGTGTAGTGTGCTACTGTCTGCTTCACGGTGGGACTATAGAAACCCTGAAGGGTTTCTCTGTGTGTAGCTCCCTGAGTTGAGTTCAGAACATTTCTATATCTGCTCTAAAAAAATGAGTCTTTCACACCTTCCCAACTATCTATCCCCTAATGCAGTGATTCTCAACCTTTCTAATGCTATGACCCCGTTTAATACAGTTCTTCAGGTTTTGGTGACCCCAACCATAAAATTATTTTTATTGCTAGATCATAACTGTAACTTTGGTGCTGTTTTGAATCAAACGTAAATATCCAATATGCAGGATTTTTGATATGTGTCCACTGTGAAAGGAGTCAAGACCCACAGATTCAGAACTGCTTCCTTAAAGGGAGCCATTGAGAAAGTCATCTATTTACAAAATTAAGTTGTTGACTCAATTCTGACTGTGGTCACTAGGTATCTGGCATCCTATTGAACAACTGGCATATCATTGACTTGTCTTTTGCTGACATCTGCTGGAAATTTTAGGCAAATATATTGAACCTTGGCTATATTTTAAAATCACAGGAATAAATGTGCATCCAGTTTTAGCTACAAAAGACAGACTGGTGCTAGATTCACCCTCTAGACTTGAATGACTATAAATAAACAATAATGCAGGAGGTAATGTTTTTGAGTAGTTGAAGAAAGATTTTAGGGAACTAGTCAGCAAGAGAAGAAAGTCACTTTCTGACTGGAGCAGGCATAGGTTTCAGTGATAAGAGGACCAATCCAGCTTGCTAGACTTAGAGGTATTGGGGACATTCTGACTGATGAAGCAGTTAGGATATCCAAACAGTGTTTACAGGAGGGTCTCTGCAAATTGAGCCTATGGAGTTGATGTAGTTTGAGCATCAGTCACCTCGGCTAGCTGGACATATGTCTGGGAAAACATGCAAGCTTTAGGAGACAACAGGTCCTTCCATGAAGTTTACTGCAACTGGCTTTCCTATTCATAACAGAATGGAAAAGTCTTGTGAATATTAGGGAAATCCAACTGAGACTTGACAAAAATAAAGTTTTACAACAGAAGAGAAAACTCCAATGCAAGAAACCTATGACATAGATTTATACTAAAATCTTTAATATTTACCATGATTAAGAATAAAAATCATGCCTAACACACTTCAGTATAATCCTTGAGACTTAGGTGTCTATTAGAACAAAACTCGGTACCTTTAAATGATAACCAACTCTCCTTATATCTCCCGAACCTTCAAGATTCAGACACATTCATGAGGATTGTCTTTAAAATGAACACTATACTAACAGGGGACAATGATAACCTCCAAGTTAAAGGAGATTGGGAATGACAACCACATTAAGCAATGTTTATTTAATTTATTTATTTATTTAATTTATTTATTTATTAAGGATTTCTGCCTCCTCCCCGCAACCGCCTCCCATTTCCCTCCCCCTCCCCCGATCAAGTCACCCTCCCTAATCTGCTCGAAGAGCAATCAGGGTTCCCTGACCTGTGGGAAGCCCAAGGACCGCCCACCTCTATCCAGGTCTCCTAAGGTGAGCATCCAAACTGCCTAGGCTCCCCCAAAGCCAGTACGTGCAGTAGGATCAAAAACCCTCTGCGATTGTTCTTGAGTTCTCAGTATTCCTCATTGTCCTCTATGTTCAGCCAGTCCGGATTTATCCCATGCTTTTTCAGACGCAGGCCAGCTGGCCTTGGTGAGTTCCCGATAGAACATCCCCATTGTCTCAGTGTGTGGGTGCACCCCTCCCGGTCCTGAGTTCCTTGCTCGTGCTCAGTCTCCTTCTGCTCCTGATTTGGACCTTGAGATTTCTGTCCCGTGCTCCTCTGTCTCTGTCTCCTTTCATCGCCTGATGAAGGTTAATATTCATGAGGATGCCTATGTGTTTGTCTTTGGGTTCACCTTCTTACTTAGCTTCTCTAGGAACATGCATTATAAGCCCAATGTCCTTTATTTATGGCTAGAAACCAAATATGAGTGAGTACATCCCATGTTCCTCTTTTTGGGTCTGGCTTACCTCACTCAGGATAGTGTTTTCTATTTCCATCCATTTGTATGCAAAATTCAAGAAGTCCTTGTTTTTTACCGCTGAGTAATACTCTAATATGTATATATTCCATACTTTCTTCATCCATTCTTCCGTTGAAGGGCATCTAGGTTGTTTCCAGGTTCTGGCTATTACAAACAATGCTGCCATGAACATAGTTGAGCATATACTTTTGTTGTATGATAGGGCCTTTCTTGGGTATATTCCCAAGAGTGGTATTGCTGGATCCATGGAACCTTCTCAAAAATTGACCACATACTTGGAAACAAAGGAAACCTCCACAGATACAAAAAAATATCAGTGTCCACCTGTGTCCTATCTGATCACCACGGATTAAAGTTAGAAGGCAACAACAATGCTACCCACAGAAAGCCGACAAACTCATGGAAACTGAACTGTCAACTACTGAACCACACCTGGGTCAAGGAAGAAATTAAAAAAGAAATTAAAGTCTTCCTTGAATTTAATGAAAATAAAGAGACAACATACTCAAACCTATGGGACACAATGAAAGCAGTGCTAAGAGGAAAGTTCATAGCACTAAGTGCCCACTTAAAGAAAACGGAAAATGCATACATTGGGGACTTAACAACACACCTGAAAGCTCTAGAAAAAAAAGAAGCAGACGCGCCCAGGAGAAGTAGAAGATTGGAAATAATAAAACTGAGGGCCGAAATCAACAAAATAGAAACACAGAAAACAGTCCAAAGAATCAATGAAACAAAAAGCTGGTTCTTGGAGAAAGTCAACAAGATCGACAAACCCCTATCCAAACTAATTAAACGACAGAGAGAGAACACACAAATAAATAAGATCAGAAATGAAAAGGGGGACATAACCACAGACACAGAGGAAATTCAGAGAATCATTAGATCTTACTACAAAAGCCTGTATAACACAAAACTGGAAAATATAAAAGAAATGGACACTTTTTTAGATAAATACCATATACCAAAGTTAAACCAGGACCAGGTGAACAATCTAAACAGACCTGTTAGTGGCGAAGAATTAGAAGAGGTTATCAAAAACCTCCCTACCAAAAAAAGCCCAGGACCAGATGGTTTCAATGCGGAATTCTACCAGAACTTCCAAGAATAGTTAATACCTATACTCCTTAATGTATTCCACAATATAGAAACAGAAGGGTCATTACCAAACTCCTTCTATGAAGCTACAGTTACTTTGATACCAAAACCACACAAAGACTCAACCAGGAAGGAGAATTACAGGCCAATCTCACTCATGAACATCGACGCAAAAATCCTCAACAAAATACTGGCAAACCGAATCCAAGAACACATTAGAAAAATTATCCATTATGATCAAGTAGGCTTCATCCCAGAGATGCAGAGCTGGTTCAACATACGAAAATCTATCAATGTAATCCACCATATAAATAAACTGAAAGAAAAAAATCATATGATCATTTCATTAGATGCTGAAAAAGCATTCGACAAAGTTCAACACCCCTTCATGATTAAGCAATGTTTAAACCCCCTTGTGAGGTCTAAGTCAGCAAGCAGAGTGAGAGGACACATGACTGATAAGCAAGCTCCTTCCACAAGGTTTGTCTGCTCAAGAAGCAATAATCTTTGGAAAAGAAAACTGACGTTTTTCAAGGACAAAAGAAGACAGACGACACAAATTCAAGATTGAAGTGGTGATTGAGTTAAACATGTTAAGGGAAAATGAAGCATTTGGAGCTGTAAGTTCCTTTACAAAAACACAGCACTGAGATGTCTATGAGTGATTGGCAAGGCTGTCCCCACCCTTTCACCAGGGGAAGCCACTAAGACCATCTTTGCCCAATTTTCACTAAGGAAACTGTGACACCTTTTAGAATGTTTTGCAGCTTAGCAGGAGTTATCATCCTCCCCCTCCCCCCGCCCCATGAATATGTACACATGGTTGCTTGTAAGTGTGGAAGTCTAAGGAAAATCTCAGTTTCACAGTTGACATAAACATCATTTCACAAGAGAGTTTCTCTCACTGGCCGGTATCTTACCATATAGGCTAGGGGGGTTGGCCAGTAAGTCACCAGAGACAAGGAATCCACTTGTCTCTGCTTCCATTGCACAGAGCCATTATGACTGGCTTTGTTTGTTTGTTTGTAAATATGGATTTTGCAGTCTTTGTTAGCCAGTGCACAAAGTAGGAATGCTGAATGTCAATAGCAGACTTTTGGCAAAGACTGTAAGAGGTGACATCTGATTGCTCCAACTGTAAGGTACAAAAGACAGAACAGGAAGTCTGTGTGTGTGTGTGTGTGTGTGTGTGTGTGTGTGTGTGTGAGAGAGAGAGAGAGAGAGAGAGAGAGAGAGAGAGAGAGAGAGAGAGAGATCATGTCAATGGCTTAACCTAGGCAACACCAGACTGAGGATTGAGCAGACTGTGTTTCACTTTTGGATGGAATTTCCATTCAATGATGTAATCACACAGGAATATTGGAATTTATGGATATGTCTTCATAATTGAGAGAGAATGGACTTAGAAGTGATAACCAGTAACAACTGAGTGTAGCACACTGACAATATCATAACAATTACCTTTTCCTTGGGGAACAGACAGGCCAACTTAGATCTGTCACTGATATGACAGATTAAAGCTCACTGATACATTCAACTAAACTTCAGGGCATATAGAAACTCCTAGAAATTACATAGATTGTAGTGTTTAGTAGATAAAGCTACAAATTATAGATTTAAAGCACAAATACATTCTGATGGGTTTATTTAAATTACTTACTTAATTTAGATAGTCAAGTTTATATCAGAAAAAAAGATATCTGTTAACATCATATCTTTTCTTTTATAGTTTTTAACTTTCAGAACTTACCTTTTTTTTTTTTTTTGAGACAGGGTTTCTCCGTAGCTTTTGGTTCCTGTCCTAGAACTAGCTCTTGTAGACCAGGCTGGCCTCGAACTCACAGAGATCCACCTGCCTCTTTCCCCTGAGTGCTGGGATTAAAGGCGTGCACCACCACCACCCGGCCTTACCAATTTTTTTTAACAGCTAGTTACTAAGAATTTTGAAGCTTTCTCTCTTCCTCTTACACTCATCTTGTTTTCACCATTATACACACAACTAAAATTTATGTGCATATTCAGTGTATAATTACAAAATTAATAGATACATTAAATACATGATGTTTACTTTATATATAGCTACCGTAATGTACATTAATTGTTTTTTTATGTTAACAAGTACATATCTCTTCTATTTAGATTTTGCTAAATTTACCTGTTTTATATTTAAAATTTTTTGATTGATTTTATTGACCTATACATATTTTTCTACTCCTCTTCCTTCCTCTCCCCTCACCTTCTACCCTCTCCCATGGACCTAAACAGAGAACTCTCAACAGAGGAATTTAAAATGGCTGGAAGACACCTAAGGAAATGCTCGACATCCTTAGCCATAAGAGAAATGCAAATGAAAACAACACTGAGATTCCATCTTACACCTGTGAGAATGGCCAGGATCAAAAACACCAATGACAACTTATGCTGGAGAGGATGTGGGGTAAAGGGAACACTCTTGCATTGCTGGTGGGAGTGCAAACTGGTACAGCCCTTATGGATATTAGTATGACAATTTCTCAAAAAATTAGGAAATAACCTTCCTCAAGACCCAGCAATACCACTTTTGGGTATATACCTAAAAAATGCTTGAATGTACCTCAAGGACATGTGCTCAACTATGTTATAGCAGCTTTGTTTGTCACAGCCAGAACCTAGAAACAACCTAAATGCCCTTCAACTGAAGAAAGGATAAGGAAAATGTGGTACATTTACACAATGGAGTACTACACAGCAGAAAAAAATAATGACATCTTGAAATTTGCAGGCAAATGGATTGATCCAGCAAACAAACACCATATTCAGTGAGGTAACCCAGACCCAGAAAGACAAATATATGTACTCACTCATAAGTGACTTTTAGTCATAAAGCAAAGAAAACCAGCTTACAATTCACAATCCCAGAGAACCAAGACAATAATGAGGACCCTAATACACGGATCTAATCTGCATGGGAAGTAGAAAAAGATAAGATCTCCTTAAAAATGATATTTAGACAATTAAGTTTACAGAAATATTTAAAGGCTAATGAATGGCTAAAATTTATGGTTTTCTACTTTTCTACTGCTGGTTTATGTTTCTTAGCACTAAATAAAAATAAGTTTTAAACTCTTTATGCTATAGAGAATATTTCATTCATATCAAAAATAATTTATTTACCTCTTTTCAGAATAACCAAACACATATATATACATATATATATACAGACATGCCTATATACATACCATATATATGCATATATATGCATGTATGTGTGTTATATGTATATGTATATATACACACACATGCCTAAGTCTACTTAAGGAACTAGTAAATGCTATATACTCTTAAGATGCCATTTATACTATATACTATCTTATCATGGGGATAAAATTATCAATCCTGAAATTGAGATATGATAGTTTTCTATTTAAGGTTATTTGACATCAACTTTGTTTATTTTACAATGAAGGGGAAATGATAATGTTTAATAGGAAAGGCACTCCAAGAGTTCTTTTCTTAAATTTTTTTATCATATTTATTTATATGTAGCTCTTGAGTGCATTCATGTGAGTATAAGCATGCTATATTGTGCATATGAATGTCACATGTCAACTTGTAGCTCTAGGGTTTCTTGTCCACTATATAGGGCCCTGGGATTGAACCAATGTCATCATCTTTAAAAGAATGAATCTTTACCTGCTGAATCATCTCAATAACCCAAGTTTTTGTTTTTTAAAACAAAAACATGTTCTCATTTTATTATAAAATATTTGATATTTTATTAGTTCTTTGAGAACTTCATACATGTTTGGATCATATTGACTCCTTCCCTGAAGTCTTCTCAGATCCATCTTTATGCCTTCTCCCACCCAACTGTGTGTTCCCCTCACCTAAGCCGAGGCCCATTTGTGCTGCCCACATAGTCTTGGATATGTGACCTTCCACTAGTGTATGTTTGATTTCTCAGGTTCTTAGAGACAAGTGACCCTCTCTTTTTCCATTAGCTAAGCACTGCAAGTAGCTCCTCCTCCTGGATGCCTTTTATTATTCTCTTTTAGGTCTGTATTTCCATATGAATTATAGGAAATTTTAAAAATTTTCTGAGTTGGCTTATGGGCATAAATTTCTTAAATCTATTTGTATCATGGAAAGTTTTTCCTTCATCTTTTATTATGACTGATAATTTTGCTGCTGGGTATAGTAGTTTGAACTGGCATTTGTGGTCCTTTAAAACTTAAAGAACAGTCCAAGTCCTGACTTTCAAATTTCCAATTGGAATGTCAGGTGTCATTCTGATGTCCTGCCATTGTATGTAACATTCTTTATCTTTTGATGCTCTCAATACTTTTTCTTCATTCTGTACATTTAATTTTCTAATTATTATGTGACATAAGGAATTTCACTCTGATTCTATTTGCTGTTCTATATTCCTCTCACATCTTAGTGTTTATTTCTATCTGTATATTTGGGGAGATTTCTTCTATGGTTTTATTGAAAAATAATTTGTGCCCTTGATTTGGTTTCTTCTTCTTCTTATATACCTATTTTTTGTATGTTTTTTTTTTCTGAGACAGGGGTTCTCTGTATCTTTGGAGCCTGTCCTGGAACTAGCTCTTGTAGCCCAGGATGGTCTCGAACTCACAGAGATCCTCTGGCCTCTGCCTCCTGAGTGCTGGGGTTAAAGGTGTGTGCCACCATCGCCCGACTTTTTTGTAGTTTTGATGGTGTTATGCTGTTCCAGGTTTTATGCATGTTGCACTCCTTAGATTTACTTTTCTTAGACTATGTGATCCATTTCCTCTGCCTTGTTTTCAAGACCTAGTATTCTCTC
The DNA here is from genome assembly GCF_037038515.1 of Microtus pennsylvanicus. Lineage (NCBI taxonomy): Eukaryota > Metazoa > Chordata > Mammalia > Rodentia > Cricetidae > Microtus > Microtus pennsylvanicus. Next base: position 8,067,856 of record NC_134588.1, read on the forward strand.
TTCCACTTGATTCAATACATTGTTGACACCTTCACATGACTTATTTGTCTCTTCAAGTTTCTTTGAGTTTTAATTTGTTTTGGATTTGCTTCAAAGATTCTATCTCTTCATTAAATTCCATTTGCATATCTTGGATTGTTTTCATTATTTCCTTCAGTTGTTTGTGTTTTAAAGGTCCGTTGGTGGACATCTGTTCATATCATTATTTGTTTATATCCTCTTTGATTCCCTTGAAAATATTTGTAATCATTATTTTGAAATTACTGTGTATTAACCAGTTGCCTGTCTCATAGAATGCACTGGGTTAATAATTTCTTGGGAAAAAATATTGTCTAGGTTATCCAAATTACTTGGAATTTTGCAATTAGATCTAAACATTTGGAATTTTTTATTTTGGTGTTTTATACTGTAGGTATCTGGCCACTCCTTTATTGAGTGGTTGTTTAGATCTCTGTACTGCTCTAACCTGTAAGGATGTGGACCAGCTGTGTGGTAATTAGTGTAATTCATTCTATTTTGACTAGAGAATTGGGTGTGTGAAGTTAACCAGGCTCAGGAGCACTTCAGATAAGGCTTCACACAGTGTGGTGGTGTCTGGCAGAGACATGGATGAGGTTTTTGGCAGAAAAAGAGAGTGTGTCCACAAGCTACTGGTTGTTATGATCAGACTCCATATAGTGTGAGTACCAGGCAGAATGTTGGATTGGAAAATTGACAAGCAAACAGAAGGAGGAGTAGGTTTTGTCAACATGGCCTTTTCAGTTTTAAGAGACATGAACAAATTAAATACAACTATTTCTATTCCAGAATTAGTAATTATTTCTCTTTCATCACAAGTTCATTTCCTTCTTAATGCACTCATAATCATTCTTTTGCACTTAGATCTTGGGATGATTAGGTTACTTATCAACTTGACATGATCTTGAGTCACTTGAGAATGTAATCTCAATGAGGCTTTATATCCAGTTAGGGTTGGTCTATTGTTGTGTCTGTGGGAAATCATCTTGATGGTGGCAATATCTGCCAACTGTGGTGGTACAATTTCCCGCACAGGGAATGTGATCCTCTGTTGGAGAACCCTGATCCTTAAGGTTGCAGTCCATCATTTGAATAACAAAATGTCCCCCAGCAGCAGGGGCTTCCTGATATGTGCCCCATCTTATTTGGAAACTCTCACTGAGCTTTGTTGTGTGATATTTTGTTTTCTGACAAATAAAACTTGCCTGGAGATCAGAGGTTGGATTGAATCACTAGTTAGCCATAAAAGTCAGTCCTTGGTGGTACATGCCTTTAATCTCAGCACTCAGGAAGTAGAGACAGATTCTGTATACAGAATCTCAACGTTTTGGACAAAGAATGAGAGAGGAAGGAAGGAAGTGGTGGCTGCTCCCAGTTTTTTGGCCTTCCAGGTTTTTACCCCTATATCTGACTCTTGTTTTTATATTGATAAGAATAGTTAGTTTCGATTCGAGATTCAGAGCTTGGATACCTGACTTACCTTAAATAGAACTTTTGACACAGTTGGCTGAAAATGCTCCCCAAATGTCATCCCTACGATAATTAGGTGTTGTGCTGCAAATGTATGAAAGGACAATGCTGCCAAAACAAATTAGGTGATGCCTCAGCTGTTGTCCCCATCCCACATCACCCCCTCACTCTGGAATAATGCTGTGCTCTCTCACTGAGCCTGACTCCTGGAAGGTTATTTTCATCATACTTAAAGCTTTCTGAACCATGCTCCCTGCTTCCTTTCCCTCTTCCTTTCCAGATCAGTGGCCAACAATCCCGTAGGTAGCTGCAGACTCACAGACCTAGACATCAGCATCCAAATGCACTCATTTATTGCTCTTTGTATTCTGATGTGTGCACAGTATGAGCACCACTTCAATTTCCTGATGTCTTGACCTCCCCTCAATGTTGAGTTTGCCTTCACCAGTGAGCTGAAATCAATCCTTTCACCTTTAAGATGTATTTGTCAGAATATTTTATCATATCAGGAAAAGAAACTATGAAAAACTATATTTAGAAATTATAGACTATATTTTGACATATTCAATACTCACAAAAAAGTTCTTGGAATCATTCGATAGTTTTTTACATTTTTTACAAATAAATTACAATTTTACAGTAATTACTGTAGTTACAGTACAGTACATACTTCTTTTTGCACCAGTGCTGTGATATAAGGAACAATGTGCACAATAAGCACAAAGTTATAATGAACATTGATTTTGACAATATACAATTGTTATGTTTTACTAATAAAATTGAGATTTCACTACACAGTGTTATTTATATTCAGGTACTTCATTTTATATACAAAAATATTGAATAGGCAGCTAATGGTGATCACCAATATAATCTTACTTTAAACTTATCAATTCTCACATTTATTTTTAAAGTATAATATTTAAATAGCAAAAAATATTTATAACTACATATTTTCTTATTTATGCTAAATATTTAAACATATTAACTTATTTATATAAAATTTCTAAACTTATGCATTAAAAAAAGAATACTAACCACTTATTCAACGAGTATTTTGAGGACACAACTCAATACAGTCAGGCTTTCCCAATTAATTAATATACATCTAGTGGATACAAAGTAAAGTAGATGTTTAAGTGAAAAACACTAGCAATATACTTTCAAATGTCAATGTTGTATTTTCTCTGTATAAGAACCTTATTTAATTTGCCATAGATAAATCCAAGCATCTGTACTTTTTATAAGCTTCTCTGGAGGTGGGGGCACTGAAATAGAGCAATAAAAAAGATACATAACCTGCGATGAAAGAACTAGCAATGGGAACCCCTACTGCAGTGCAAAAATAACAATAAAATCTTTTTTCTTTATTTCTTTTTTTATTACTTTATTAATACTATGAACCAAAATTTCCACTTCCTCCCCTCCTCCCACTTCCTTTCTGCTCCTCCACTCCCCCTCCCTTCCCTCCAGTCCTAAATGCCCTGTGGGAAGTCCAAGGCCCTTCCCCCTCCATCCAGACATAGGAAGGTGTGATCCAAATAGACTAGGATCTCCAAAAGTCAGTACATGCCATAGAGACAAATCCCAGTGACATTATCATTGGCTTCTTCGTCTGTCCAATTATCAGCCACATTCAGAGGATCCAGTTTGATCCCATGCTCCTCCAGTTCTATTCCTGCTGGCTTTGGTGAGCTCCCATTAGTTCAGGCACACTGTTCCAGTGGGTGGATTAACCCCTCGTGGTCCTGACTTCCTTGGCCATATTCTTCTGCTCTTCAACTGGACCTTGGGAGCTCAATCCAGTACTCCCATGTGGGTCTTTGTCTCTATCTCCATCTGTCTCTGGACGAAGGTTCTATGGTGATATTCAAGACATCAGTCTAACTACAGGACAAGGCCAGTTCAGGTACCCTCTCCTCCACTGCCCAGGGTCCTAGCCAAGAAAAGATAAAAAAGTTTTGGTTAAGAATGATTTCCCAGGCTCATATGTTTGAACGCTTAGTCACCATAGAGTAGAACTCTTTGAAATGTTTAGTAAGAGTAGAAGGTGTGGTCCCTTGGAGAAAGTATATCACTGGAGTCAGGCTCTGAAGTTTCTCTCTCTCTGCTAGCAGAACAGGATGTAGCTCTCCCGAACGTCTCCTACACTATGCCTGTCTGCTAGCTGCCAAGTTCCCTGCTATAATGATAAATGGACAAAGCCTGTGAAACTGTAATTCAGCCCCCAATTTAATGCTTTATTTTTAAAATGTTGCCTTGGTTCTAGTGTCTCTTCACAACAATGGAATAGTGACTAAGACAGAAGTCCTCTCCTGAGAGAAACCTAAGTCTATTGTTCAGATACACTGACATTGTTTTGAAGCAACCTGTAAATACAACTGTTTACATTCACAGACATCTTCCCTTCTCAGGCTTAATCAGAGAAAGCTCCATGTACAGGGACTTTTGTGAATACAGACACAACTTCTACAGGATGCTGAGAATAAGTTACGATTCAGTGTTGAGTTCTAAACTAGTCATTTACATTGTACCCTCTAAGGCTCATGAAACATTGCTGTGAACGGGTAGGAAAAATATGAGCATGCTAAAACAAAGAGACGGTCGTGAAATACCATTTTCTGGGAAACTCAAAGCCCCTGAAGTCACAGACTTAACAATGGTGATTGCCTCAACTGAACCTGCAAAAAAGTGGGTCCATCAATGTCAAGGCACAGATTGATTACTGCTAAGCTCGTTCTTGCTGATAGAGTTTGGGAAAAGGAATCAGCGTCTTCAGTTGTGTGGCCACAAGTGACTCCGCCAAGTCTCAATGGACAGCTCCAATTCAACGGTCAAACTAAAGCAATCCTAAAACAGAACCAAAAGGATGAGTCTGTAAATAGAAGAGAAGGGATTTTAATATATGCGGGAGAGAGGAAAGAGTAGTGGTAGAGGTAACTAGAATGTATTAACACCTATTCAATTATCAAAACTTAGCTTAATGAGTAAATAAATAACACAAATGGAAAAGTATTGAAACCAAAGAGTTAGATATATATATTCATGCATGTTGTCCACTTATACACTAGGTGTCACTGCAATGCCATCAATGACCTAAAATAGAATGAGACTATCCTGACACAGAAGATAAACTCTTTAAAATATGATAAAGCCAAACTGCCAAACATGTCATTTCAAAATGATGCATTCAGTATAATCATTAAACAAATATCGTTATTCAAATATTCATGTTACTAGTATTAGCTACTAAAAGAAATTTCAGAAAGAATGTCCATATTTAGAGATTCAAGTGTTTATGTATGTATAACAATTATCTATTTTGTTAAATGTTGCTATTATTTTGGGAAAAACTTCATATAAATCAAAACCCACCTTAAAGATGTATATGTAAATATATTTATAAGTCATATCTCATGGTGTTGTGGCAACATAAAAACCATTGCTCTCATGTTAAAAGGAATTAAAGAGTTTAATCAGAAGCCATTATGGGTGACTGTGACCTGGAAACACAGATTTAGGTTATCCCAAAATACATGTTCCAAAGTCAAAGCAGAATCATGAACTTGATGGAGTGAAGATTACACATGAAAAGTATGTAAAATAAACAAAATTTATGAGAATGACTATGCAATTCCCCTTTATATAGTTACTTTATTTGATGCACTACTTTAAATATTTTTAGCTAAACATAGAATGTTTAATTAAGTTATTGTTGTGTTGCTCCTCTTTTTGTTACTATTGTGTTATTTAATTAAATGTATTTAATCTTGGCTAATTATAGTATGGAACACTTCAGATTGTACATCAACACTTATATTTAAAACATGAATTTTGTTATTATACCTGATGTCTTTTATATAATTTGGATAAGAAGTATTAACTAAAATACCTGAGCATCTTTATTAAGAGTAAATGGAGTAGAAGTTTGATCAAAAATCGGACTTTTGTCTCACCTAAATTATATCAGATGGTTAGACAGTATATAGAAAAACCTGTATCTGTGACACAACAGTTGAGAGCAAACAGACAGAAAAAAAGTGAGACATTTTATCTTTATTTGAAATTTTATTAAGCCTTAAACCAATAATATGTTAACATTTAGAAATATATCAGGTAGAATTTAAAATGTTATCACAAAATTACTTAAGAAACACAAAAGATGAGAACTGTTTAGCTAGCCAGTATGTTTGCTTGTCAGTGACACTTCAATGAATACATCCAACATCTTCAACATCCACATGAATGTGCTCTCAGGTAATTCAGCTAATGAGTGGAAGTTTATCATCGCCTAGCAGTGAGTGAGAAGTACCTGAATACAGTCATGATCTTCAAATCAGAATGGAGTTTTTAAAATATTTATTACTTTGTAAATAATACCAAACAAAATTAGCATTTCCTCACCTCCTCTCACTTCCCTCTGGGTCCCCCTCCCCCTTCCCCCAACTCCCTCAAGTCCTAAGAGAAGGCAAAGCACCCTGCCATGTGGGAAGTCCAAGGCCCTTTCCCCTACATCAGGCTTAGGAAGTTATGCATCCAAAGAGCATAGGATCCCAAAAAGCCAATACATGCAGTAGAGACAAATCCCAGTGCCATTATCATTGGCCCCTCAGTCTGCCCCAATTTCAGTCACATTCATAGGGTACAGTTTGATCCCATGATCATTCAGTCCCAGTCCACCTGGAGTTGGTGAGCTCCCACTAGCTCAGGCACAATGTCTCAGTGGGTGAACCAACCTTTCATGGTCCTGACTTCCTTGTTCATATTCTCCCTCCTTCCACTCTTCAACTGGACCTTGGGAGCTCAGTCCAGTGCTCCGATGTGGGTCTCTGTCTCTATCTCTATCTGTCACCAGATGAAGGTTCTATGGTGATATTCAAGATAGTCATCAGTCTGACTATGGGACAAAGCCAGTTCAGGCACTCTCTCCTCCACTGCCCAGGTCCTAGCTGGGGTCATCCTCATGGACTCTTAGGAACCCCTCCAGAGCCAAGCCTCTTGCCAACCCCAAAATGGCTCCCTCAATTAAGATATCTTCTTTCCAGCTTCTGTCGTTCCACCATCTCAACCATCCCACTCTCCCAACCTCTCCCCAACCCTCCCCTTCTCCCTCTTCTCTCTTCTCTCTCTCTCTCTCTCTCTCTCTCTCTCTCTCTCTCTCTCTCTCTCTCCTTCCCTCTACCCCCTCACCCTCATACTCCCTCCTTTTGCCTAGTGATCTTGTCTGCTTTCAATTTCCAGGAGGATCTATATATGTTTTTTAGGGGGTTTCACCTTATTACTAGATTCTCTAGGATCCTGAACTATAGGCTCAATGTTCTTTGTTTATGGCTAGAATCCACTAATGAGTGAGTACATTGCATATTTATATTTTTGGGTCTGGGTTATCTCACTCAGGATAGTGTTTTGTACTTGTTTTCATTTGCATGCAAAATTCAAGATGTCATTGCTTTTTACCGCTGAGTAGTACTCTAATGTGTAGGTATACCAAACTTTATTTATCCATTCTTCCAATGAGAGGCATCTAGGTTGTTTCCAGGTTCTGGCTATTACAAGTAATGCTGCTATGAACATAGTTGAACAAATGCTTTTGTAGTATGATTGGGCATCTCTTGAGTATATTCCCAAGAGTGATATTGCTGGATCCTGAGGTAGGTTGACTCCCAATATTCTGAGAATCTGCCACACTGATTTTTAACGTGGTTGCACAAATTTTCATCCCCACCAACAATGGATGAGTGTTCCTGTTACTTCACATCCTTTCCAGCATTAGCTATCATTGGTGTTTTTTATTTTAGCCATTTTGACAGGTGTAAGATGGTATCTCAAAGTTGTTTTGATATGCATTCCCATGATAGCTAAGGAAGTTGAGCATGTCCTTAAGTATCTTAGGGCCATTTGAAATTCTTCTGTTAACAATTCTTTGTTTAGTTCAGTACCTTAGTTTTATAAATTGGGTTATTTAGAATTTTACTGTCTAGTTTCTTGAGTTCTTTGTATATTTTGGAGATCAGACCTTTGTCTGATGTAGGGTTGGTAAAGATATTCTCCCATTCATTAGGTTGCTTTTTTGTCTTAATGACTGTGTCCTTTGCTTTACAGAAGCTTGGTTTTAGGAGGGTCTTCTGTCTATGTGTTACTTTCATTGGTTAAATAAATAAACTGCCTTGGCTTTTTGATACGACAGAATTTAGATAGGTGGAGTAGAGTGAACAGAATGCTGGGAGAAAAAAAGCAGAGTCAGGCAAATGCCATGGCTCTCCTCTCTGAGACAGATGCTGGTTAGACTCATGCCAGGAAGCCACAGTCAAGTGGCAATATAGAAATAGGTTGAATCAATATGTGAGTGTTAGCCAATAATAGGCTAGAACTAATGGGCCAGGCAGTGTTTAAATGAATACAGTTTCCATGTAATTATTTCAGGTAAAGCTAGTCAGGCACTGGGGAAGTGGCCTGCTGTTCCTCATTACAACAGAGTGGCTGCCCAACGTCGCCTACTAATCAACATAAAACTTAAGGGAGCTTAAAAAGGAGAGAGAGAGAGAGAGTTTAATACAGCTTTTTGCTGTTTGTGAGTGGCTTGCCGCAAAGAAATTTTCCTGACTCAGCATCAGGAAAAACTGGCTGTTTTAAAGTTGCGGCTTACTGGGCTGTGCTGCCATTGCGATCTCTGCCTGGCTCCTGCGGAAGACAGAGCTTTTGAATGAGGTTTGTGATTAAAGTGATATGGCTTGCTTGATGGCAATGTGGACTGCTGTGAGCCTGGAACTATGCACAGCTCATAGGCACCAAATCGCTCTGAGGCACCTGTGCAATTCTATTCAGGCTCCACCATGCTGAACTGTGCTGATCTCAGGCAGGAACTGTTGTAATTATCATAATAACAGTGCAGGTAAGGTTTAGACTGGGCAGAAAACAGGTGGTACCGTATTGCCCTTACATGGCACAAGCTAAAGATTTTAAGAAGTGCTTAGCATTTTAAGAAGTGCTCCTGGATAGTAAAGAATTACAGATTCACAACAGGACAGATTCAGATATAAAAGTCCTCTAAATGGGTCATAGTGTTAGACATACATAGGCTTGGGAGAGAGAAGAAAAAGAATATAGAGAATAAAGTTAATGCCTTAAAAAGGGTAAAGTTTTTAAAGAAATAGAGTACAAATAATTATAGATTAAAAGAAACAAAGAAAAATAAGCCACAGAGAGCATGGATTCTGTGTATTATTGTGTTTTCTTTAAATATTTTTGACTGTGAAGGATCTAAATACAAAGAGACATTTTATTGTATCTTTTATCATAACTAAGGAAAGCTATAACTATGTATCTATTCTTCAACTCCATCAGACTCCAGAAGGATATAATATCACCTAAGTAAATAAGAAGTAAGCGACTTCCAAAACTCTAGAAATGACTCTCACTAACAGACAGGTCATCCAGATAAAAACTATGCAGAAATACTGGATCTAGAAGAGCGTGTAAACCAAAATACCTACAGATAAGTACATAATATTTCACCCAAAACAAAAGAATATGCCTTTTTCTTAGTACCTCACAGAACTTTTGCCAAAATGGATCACATACTCAGTCACAAAGGAAGTCTTAACATATACCAGAAAACAATTAACTCCCTGAATCCTATTAGCCAACTTGGATTAAAATTGGATTTTAAGAATAAAAGAAACAAAAATCCTATAAACTCATAGATACTTTGAACAGGTGGCTACTGAATGACTGCTGGGTCAAGGAAGGCATAAGAAAAGAAATGAAATACTTCTCGAATTCATTGATAGCTAATGCACAACATACCTAAACTTATGGAACACAGTGAAAACATTGTAACGAGGAAAGTTCCTTTCACCAAGTGCCTATATATATATATATATATATATATATATATATATATATATATACATGGGAAGAGCTCATACTAGGAACTTAAGGGCATACTTGAAACTTCTTTAACAAAAAGAAGGAAGCACAGCCAAAAGAAGTGGATATCAGGGAGTAATCAATCTGTGTGCTGAAATAAATAAAAGAGAAACAAAGAGAATAATACAAAGAATCAATGAAGCAAAGAGTTGGTTCTTTGAGAAGATAGACAAACCCCATTCAAATGAACTAAAAGACATAGAGAGATGTTGACTGAGATTTCTGTCCCACCAGATCCTGTAGCCTTTTAGTCCCAAAGAAATACACTGAGGTTTACATTAATTATAAATGGGTTGGTCTATTAGTTCAGTTCTTACTAACTAAGTCTTACACCTTCCGTTAGCCCATAAGTCATGTGGCTTGGTACCTTTTATCAGTGATGCACTTGCTTCCTCTGCATCTGTGTCGACTGCAGACTGAGCCTTTTATTTTCCCAGAATTTTCCTGTTCTGGTAATTCTGCCTATACTTCTTGCCTAGCTACTGGTCAGTCAGCATTTTCTTAAACGAGTACAAGTGAAAAATCTTTACAGGTACAAGACCATTGTCCCACAGCATAAATAATATCAAAATTAACAAAATCAGAAACAAAAACAACACCTAGGAGATCTAAAATACAATTAAGCAATACTTTAAAAACCTGTACTCCATAAAACTGGAAAATCCAAGTGTAAGGGACAATTTTCTCAATAGATAACACTCACTAAAGATAAATTTCCCTACCTGTACACTTTTTCTATATCTATTTAATGTAGTAGTTGAAGTTCTAGCTAGAGAATTAACTCAACTGAAAGAGATAAAGAGGTTACAAATTGGAAAGAAAGAATTCAAAATTTTGCTACTTAAAATGATATAATAGTATACAAAAACAAATCCAAAAAGTCTAACAGTGAATTCCTACAGCTGTTAAACCCATTTAGCATAGTGTGTGGTTGCAAGATAAGCACACTCACACACAAACACATTCACACCAAAAAAAAAAAAAATCAGTAACCCTCCTATATACAGATCAAAAAGAAAACTGGGAAAGAAATCAGGGAAGCAACATCCTTCACAAGAGTTACAAATAGCACAAAATATTTTGGAGTAACTCTAAAAATGTAAGAAAAGATTTTATGTTAAGAAATTCAAATCTTTAAAGAAAGTATTTTTTTTTTCATTTTTTTTAATTGATAAAAGAAGAATAAAGAAAAAAAAAACAAATTTCCACCTCCTCCCAGCCTCCCCTTTCCCTCCCCCTCCTCCCACTCTTCTCCCCCTCCTCCCACTCTTCTCCCCCTCCTCCACCCCTCTCCCCTTCCCCCCACTCCTCTCCCCCTCCCTCTCCAGTCCAAAGAGCAGTCAGGGTTCCCTGCCCTGTGGTAAGTCCTAGGTCTTCCCCCCTCCGTCCATATCTAGGAAGGTGAACATCCAAACTGGCTAGGCTCCCACCAAGCCAGCAGATTGCGTAGGATCAAAACTGCGTGCCATTGTCCTTGGCGTCTCATCAGCCCTCATTGTTCGTCATGATCAGAGAGTTCAGTTTTATCCCATGCTTTTTTTGGTAATAGTCCAGCTGGCCTTGGTGAGCTCCCAGTAGATCAGCTCCACTGTCTCAGTGGGTGGGTGCACCCCTCGTGGTCCCGACTTCTTTGCTCATGTTCTCCCTCCTTCTGCTCCTCATTGGGACCTTGGGAGCTCAGTCCAGTGCTCCAGTGTGGGTCTCTGTCTCTATCTCCATCCATCGCCAGATGAAAGTTCTAAGATGATATGCAAGATATTTGTCAGTATTGCACTAGGATAGGGTCATTTCAGGTTCCCTATCCTCAGCTGCCCAAGGAACTAACTGGGGACCTCAGCTTGGGCACCTGGGAGCCCCTCTAGGGTCAAGTCTCCTGCCCACCCTAAAGTGGGTCCCTTAACTAAGAATTGTGGTTCCGTGCTCCCCTATCCAACCTTCCTTTATCCCGATCCTCCTATTTCCCCAAGTCCCCCCTCCTTCCCTTCTACCTTTTCTCTCCCCATCTCCCCTTACCCCCTTCCCACCCCACCCCCAAGATCCCAATTTTCTCCCCGGCAATTTTGTCTACTTACCTTATCCAAGAGGATAACGATATGTTTTTTCTTGTGTTCACCTTCTTACTTAGCTTCTTTAGGTTCGCCAATTGTAGATTCTGTGACCTCTATTTATGGCTAGAAACCAATTATGAGTGAGTACATCCCATGTTCTTCTTTTTGGGTCTGGGATACCTCACTCAGGATAGTGTTTTCTATTTCCATCCATTTGCATGCAAAATTCGAGAAGTCATTGTTTTTTACCGCAGCGTAGTACTCTAGTGTGTATATATTCCATACTTTCTTCATCCATTCTTCCATTGAAGGGCATCTAGGTTGTTTCCAGGTTCTGGCTATTACAAATAATACTGCTATGAACATAGTTGAACAAATGCTTTTGACATGTGATAGAGCATCTCTTGGGTAAATTCCCAAGAGTGGTATTGCTGGGTCCAGGGGTAGGTTGATCCCGAATTTCCTGAGAAACCGAAACTGAACTGAACAGAGAATTCTCAACAGAAGAACTTCAAATGGCCAAAAGATACTTAAGGTCGTGCTCAATTTCCTTAGCAATCAGGGAAATGCAAATCAAAACAACTTTGAGATACCATCTTACACCTGTCAGAATGGCTAAAGTCAAAAACACCAAGGATAGCCTTTGCTGGAGAGGCTGTGGAGGAAGGGGTACCCTCATCCATTGCTGGTGGGAATGCAATCTTGTGCAACCACTGTGGAAATAAAGAAAGTAATTTAAGAAGATATCAGAAGATGGAAAGATCTCCTATGCACAAGAATCTCTAGGATTAATAAAGTAAAAATGGCCATACTATCAAAAGCAATCTACAGATTCAAAGTAATTCCCATCAAAATCCCAACACAATTCTTAACAGACCTTGAAAGGAAAACATATGGGGAAAAAAATGCAAAGATAGCTTAAACAATCTTATACAATAAAATAACTTCAGAATGTACCCTCATCCCTGATTTCAAGCTGCATGACAGAGATAAAGTAATAAAGAAAACCATAGGATTGGCATAAAACAGACATGTTGATCAATGAAATCAAATCAAAGATTCAGACATAAATTCAGACACTTTGATGGTCACCTGAATTTTACAAAGAAGCCAAAATTACAGACCGGAGAAAACATCTTCACTAAATGGTGTTGGTCTAACTGAATGTCAGCACCTAGAGTAATACAAGTAGATCCTTTTCTTTATCACTTTGAAGAAATCTCAGGTCCAAGTGGATCAAAGACCTCATATAAAACCAGAAACACTAAACCTGATAGAAGAATAATGGAGAATTATCTTGAATTTGTTGGCACAGTTGACAACATCCTGAAGAGAATAGATATCACAGACATGAAAATCAACCATTAATAAATAGGACCTCATGACACTAAAAACCTTCTTTAGGGCAAAGGATACCATTAATTAGACAAAACAATAGGCTACAGAATAGAAAACACTAGTCACCAACATAGGGGACTAATGTTCAAAATTTATAAAGAACTCAAGAAACTATATATCAAGAAAACAAACAATCCAATTAAAAATGGAACAAAGAACTAAACACAAAATTCTCCTAGGAAAGCAAAATGGGTAAGAAGAACATAAAAAAATGTACAACATCCTTAGCCATCAGGGAGCTAAAAACCAAAACTACTTAGAGATTCTATTTTACATCTGACAGAATGACTAAGGTTAATAGCTCAAAAGACAGCTCGTATCATTGAGATGTGGACCAAGGTCAGCAGTTCTCCATTACTGGCTACAATGCCAACTTGTATAACCACTATGGAAATTAATTAGGTATTTCCTCAGAAAACTGGGAATTGATTTACTTTTAGACCAAGCTATACCACTTATGGGCATATACACAAAGTTTGCTCTATCCTGCCTTAAAGATACTCAGCTATGTTTACAGTAGCTTTATTTATAATTGCCAAAAACAAGAAATAAACTAGGTGGCCCTCAACAGAGGAATGGCTAAAGATATAATACATTTACATAATGGGCTATTATTTAACTGTATAAGAAATAATGACATCAGGAAATTTGAAGGCAAATATATAGAACTAGAAAAAAATTCAACTTGAGTGAGATAAACCAAACCCAAGATGAAAAACATGGTATTTACTCATAACTGGATATTGACTATTAAGTCAATAAAAATAATGCTTCAATCCACAAACCTGGAAAAGTTAAATAAAGAGAGGGTCTACGAGGTATGCATGGATCGACCTGGGAAGGTAAAATGTAACAGATTTTGTTGTTGGACTCGGGGTAGTTGGGAACAGGAGGACTCGGAAGGGGGAGGGTAGAGACAGATGGTGGGAAGCAATACCGAGTGAAAGGACTGGAATTGTCTGTAGGTGGTTTTGTAGAAAGCCAATCCAGTAAAAATTCTCAGAATTTTTTGAGGGTGACCCTGGCAAGGACTCCTATTAACAGAGGAATTAGAGCCTGGACCAGTCATTCTCTGTAATCAGGCAAGGATTCCATGGGAATGAAACACTAACCCAGACACAAAACCTTTGATATAAAATCTATCCTGCCTGTAGAATGTACTGGGTAATGAACATGCAAATTTGTGTGAGTGGTCAACCAATGATGGTTCTAATTTAAGGCATATGCCTCAAATGGGAGCCCATGCCCCACACTGCCTGAATGAACAGTAATTGGAGGCTTGATAGCTCGGAGACCTAAAGTAGAAAAAAAAGTCAACAAAACGATTCTCAATGATATCCTCAATATCCTTATATACTCGTAAATCACTGCCTAGCCCAGCTGAAATCAGAAAGGCATCCCCCAGCAGCTAATGGGACCAGATACAAAGACCCATGCCCAAACATTAGGCAAAGAGAGAGTATAAATTGGAAATCTCCATCAGGTTCCTTCCCTTGGAGCTCTATGAACCCCACGGAAGACGAGGAGGAAGAAATGTAGGAGCCAGAGGGATCAGGGATATCAACAAAGCAGAGAGCATAAGGTCTCAAAGAGACTAAAGCAACAATCACTGAGCCTGCATGTGTCTGAGCTAGGTTCTCTGCTCACATGCTGTTATTGTTTAGCTTGTGGGACTCCTAACAGTTAGAGAAGGGGTAACTTTTACTTTTTTTTCTGCTCTTGGAACCTTTCTTATCTTACTGTATTGACTTAAGCAGCCTTATATGAGGATTTATTCCTAGGTTTAGTCCATTTTGTTATGCCATCTTCAGTTGATATCACTAGGAAACCTACTTTATTCTGAAAGAAAATAGAAAAGCAGTGGATCTGTAGAAGAGGAGTTGGTGGAGGGGATGCTTCAGTTGGGATGTTTTGTATAACAGAAGAATAAATTTAAAAATATAAATCAAAAGAACACTTACTTAGAAGTCAATTTGGCAATAATTATATTACAAAATATAACCACATGCAGACAGCTCATATACATCATCATACATAAGAAGTATTTTAATAAACTATTATTTTGAGCATCATTTTTGTTGAATATATATATAATCACTATGAAAAAGAAACACCATAAAGATCCTCAGTAAATATATATGCATATATCTTTAACCTTAATAAAAATCTTATGTTTCCCAATTTTATTAAAAGTATTTTGAAGAATTTATTAATTTATATTATATGCAAATAAGCAAAAATTTATAAAGGTAGATATTCATAATTTACCTTAGATAAAAATCTTTGTGAAAAACTTCATACCTAAGAATAAAGGTTTTTGAAACATTTACTATCCTCAAAGATATCATTTTAATGGTTACAATTTTTACAGTGTACTAGGTTACAAAATGGCACATTATTTATCAAGCCTTAATATATGACCATAATATTTAAATTTAAATTTTCATGTGTATTTTAATTAGATGTGCCAAAAATAATTTTAGTACATATTAAAAATTAATTTAAAAAGAACTGAAGTGGCCAATGTTGTTAAATCTTAGATACAAACAACATAAAGAAACAACCAAAGATGTCTCAAAACAATCAGATGCATGACACAATTACATGAAATTAGATGCATCCAGTTTAGAAAAAAAGGCATAAAGCTCATCTCTATTTTCACTTCTTCAAGATGTGAGAAAGGTCCAGTACCAAAAGATCAAAAGTTGAAGTTTGTCATATAGATTTAAGGTTTTCACTCTCTTTGTCTCTCTCTCTGTCTCTCTCTCTCTCTCTGTCTCTCTCTCTCTCTCTGTCTCTCTCTCTCTCTCTCTCTCTCTCTCTCTCTCTCTCTCTCTCTCTCTCTCTCTCTCTCTCTCCCTTACTGAAATAGAAGTGGTCATACTTCCTCAGCAAGCTAATGCAAAGAAACAAATTAAAAGCAATATAATGCTACTTATTCAAGGAGTTAACACTTGAGGATCAAGGAACAAAGGCCTAGCAAAGCCCTCAAGTCTTTGGTGTCCTGAATAGAAGGGCCTATAAGCAGTCCTGGCCATGGTGTAGATAAGTCAATTATTGACTCATCAGTATCTGGATGAGTCTCATCCTGTCAATTGAAACTTCCTTCAGGGAAGGACATCCACCCTCTTCTGGTGCCCTTTCCTTTCCCCAACACATATTTCTGAAAAATTTTATTATCTTGAGGTCTCATTATTTCAATGTCTTATAGCCCCATTGAGAGGTATAAGAGTCTCTCCAGAATCTTTATATCTGCTAGACTCCTTAAAGTAGACTGGGGAATCAGGTTTTATAAAGATCTTCACCAAAAAGTCATCTCTTACTATTTATGACTCAGGAGTGAGTATGGATGGTTCTGGAAAAATGTCTATTTTCTTTTTCTTTTTGTTCTCTTTTCTTTTTCTTTTTTTTTGTGTGTGTATTAGCTACACTAAGACACTTAATATATTTTTTGTTAGAAAAACAGAAGCAAAAGACCAGTCAAATAATGTACCTGTTTGAAGAAGAGTCACAGTAAAAATCCCTGGAATGTGGGGCACAGTAACACATGCTTGACTTCATTTGGTTCATAGCCTGTAGGGTTTCCCTAAACTACAGGAACCTCAATGAAAGTCAAGCTGAGTATTTCTTTTTTTTTAACTTTATGGCTAAGTAATTTTATGGCTAGCTTGTATAATAAAAAATGTGTTACCTTAAACAGAATCAAAAGGGAAAAAGGAGCTGCTCAAGGAACACTATAATTCAAAAATAAAGAAGCAAGGTCAGAGCAAGAGAAGCATAGAGACTTACTTTACCTTTAGTGGATAAATTTTAATTTCACAGATTTAAGGAGAAAGATGATTGACCCAAATTATGGCCAAATTAAATCAAGCTTTAGTCTTGTGTACATCATTGCTGAATCAGAGTCTGTCTCCCTATAAAGAAGATTCCTGAGACTAATCTAGTTTCAATTTTTCAAGCTTTCTTTATAGATCAAAACAATTGGGTGGAGGATTTTGCACTTAAGTGTCATTACAAATGGGAGATCTGACAATTAAAAAAAACTTACCATGGAACAAGGAGAATAGAACATTCCTGACAACAGGTGGCTCTGGGGGTTGGTGTAGGTTGCATTCCAGCATTACTGGGATGGAGAACTGCACAGTTCTGAGAAACATGAACTCAAGTTTTATAATAAAAAGAAACTTTACTTGGCTAAAGACTCAAAATGTTTTCTGGAAACAAACTGGAAAGCGACTGGTTTCTCAATAAACTCTGAAATTGCTATTATTAATTATTATTATTTATATACTTTAGCATCTAATTTAACTTACAAGTAATTTTTGAGAAGCATTTTATTATCCATTACTGATTTTAAGTTTCTGTTGTTAACCGATATTTTACATTTTAATTAAAAGAAACTTCCTTGCTTTTTTTCTTCTTAAAATATTGCCTAGGACTTTGTTAAGTGAGCAAGGTATATAAATTTGGAGATGGTTATTGTCAAGTTGGGAGCTTAGGCCTCAGCCCCTTGCATCTATCCCAGCCCCCAGGCCTGGTCTGGACTCTAAATCACAGCAGGCCATGCCTTGACCCCTCCCTGGGGGTGGGGTCAGAACCACTCCCCAGGGTATTTAAATAAGCCCCCAAAAGAGGAACCTGTGGTCCCTTTTCCTTCCTCCCAGTAGTAGCATTTGCAGGGCTTCCCAGTTTCCCCCTTGGACTTGGAAGAGTACAGAACTTCCATTAAACCTGGATATTTCTTAATTTGGCATGTTTTGATTCAGCTTGTTTGGGAATTTTGCATTGTCAGGGAGCTCGCCAAATATTCCTAACAGTTATCTCTAGATCTCCCTGTTTTTTTTCAAACACTTGCAAGATAATAATTATCATGTAAAGCCAGCCAGAGTACCCATTGTAGTTCACCTCTAATGTTTTCTCCTTTGGGAGTGTGTGTGTGTATGTATGTATATATATATATATCTATATGTTTATAAATATGTATATGTGAAATATATAGTTGCATATAAATTTATATAAACATATAATAGATATAGCCATATATAGGAATATGTATGTGTGAAATATACATTTTTGTCCCGGAAAAATAGCCTGCTTATACTAGCTAGAGAATATATATTTTGGGTCAGTGGTTTTATTTGCTGTTTTGGAGACTGACTTTTTCAGATTTAACTCTGAGGCTGTATTTTCCCACTGTGTCTTAGACTATCTTGAATATGTACAGAATGTGAAGAGGCTCAAGATACTGTGTGAACAATCTCTTATTTGTTTCTATCTGGGTGAACCAATATAATTTCTGCTGATTGAAGTATTTTTGTTGGATTTCCATATGAAGTCATTGGGTACTACAGCTGACACCTCTACATTTTGAGTGAGAGGGAATGAGTGCCTCTTATCTTCACATCTTTATTACCAGATGCTCATAAAATTTCTAAGCTAAACACTTGGCAAGATCACAGGGGCAACACAGAATTAAGCATTTGAAGAAGAATGTAAGGGGACAAAGGCCAAATAATAATAAATTGAAACATTTAAAAGAGAATGAAAACAACACAAAACAAAAACCAAATGCATTCAGGGTTGGAAGAGCAAACAAAATACCCAAAGCAGGGGAAAGAGCCAGAATTTAATGGTCTTTGAACATTAAAAAAATCAGCCAACAAAAGACAATGTTTACTTTCAAAGTAAACAACAAACCAAGATACCTTAAACCAAACACTTTGAAACAGAAGGAATAGGTATCTATCAAAGTAGGATACTTCTTAACTGCCCCATATAAAACAAAATGGACTGTTGACCAAACAAAGGAGTCCTCACCTCAAGGAAGAAACAACTAATTTCCACTCAGGGAGACAAATGGTGGGCAAGAGGGAGCCCTGTGTAGGCACCCAATGCAAAACCTGTTGATTCATTCAGTGAAAATGTGGGTTATTCCTGGTGCAACCTATTGGGCACCAGAATGGTCCATGTAAAATCCATAGCTCTCATCTTAAAATGAGTAAGAGTCAATTGATTCTGGCGTGATTTGGGGTGACCATGGCCTAGGAACACAGATTTCGGTTACTCTAGTGCTCATGTTCCGAAAGGTAGCACTTTCATGAAAGATTTACAGTTTTTCAGAACAAGGAAACTCATAAAAGACACACAAGTTTAAAATACAGTGGCAGGTCCATCAGAAAAGCAGATACTTTGAGATGGGGTGGGAGCTGTTCTGTAGGCCCAAAATGCTGTCTCATGACAATTTTAGCTTTTAGATTGTTCATAGGTAGCCTTTTGCTTAGTTAAAAGCTTCTAATAGATTTTTATTTATGATCTTGAGATGTTAGTTCCAAGTTAATAACTTTTAAAATGTTTACTTACTATCATGAGGTGTCGGTTCAGATCCAGAGTGGGTCAAGAAAATGTTGTTCCAGAAAGGTTAAAGTAGATCAAATTAAAAGAATTACCTTCTAAATTCAGAAAATTCCAATCTTTTCAAAGTAATGAAATTTTAGTTGGTCCTTCCCTCCCTGTAGATACAGGAGCACTTTCCAGGACCTTTTTTTGTTCACAGCCTGTAACAGCTTCTTGCCGGAAACTTCTGTTCACAGTTGCATCCAAGTAGCAGATAAGCAAGAATTCTTTGTTCAGTTGTTGGAAAGCATGTTTAATGAAAATTATCTATTTGATAAAATCTATTTGTTGAGCATAGCTGTAGCTTTTTCG
Source organism: Microtus pennsylvanicus (assembly GCF_037038515.1). NCBI lineage: Eukaryota > Metazoa > Chordata > Mammalia > Rodentia > Cricetidae > Microtus > Microtus pennsylvanicus. The sequence goes on from NC_134588.1 coordinate 8,087,424, forward strand.
GAAAACAATGAAATAGAAATTCAAGTCATCTGAAGAAACAATAGCATATGAAGATCATGAAATCATGGGCAACTGCTTGGCTGGGGTTGATAGTCTAAGAGTTGATAAGATACTTGAGAAGACAGCACAAATATAATCTTAAAGAGAAATGTATTTGTGCTGCTTTATGTTCATAGCATTAGTATCATACCATCAAATCTGTAAGGATTTAACAGAGAGCTAGAGTTAGTACTTTCTAATTTTCACATTTTTGTTGCCAGGAGACGTCCTATTGAGTGGTTAGATTTTTTAGTGTTTGATTCTGACTGTGTTATTTAGATGTGTTTATTTTTCGTTCATTTTTGTTGTGTTAATTTGACACAATCTGGAGTCATATGAGAAAGTCAGGAGGAACAAGTCAGTAAGCATTTTCTCCATAGTCTCTGCTTAAGTTCCTGCCTCCACATTTCTGCTTTGGTTTCCTTTTATGATAGTCTATAAAGTACAAGCTGAAACAAACCCTTTTCTTCCCACATTGTGTTTCTTTCTGGTTCTTGTCACAATAGAAACTCAGCTAAGACACACATTAACTTTCTAGGAAAGATGTAGCCACTTGTGCATTAGTATCATAATGATTGTGGAGTAGCATACCACTTTTTGATTGAATTTAAGATTTGATTCATGGGAGGAAATTCCATGCCTAGTAATGTAATGATGATCAAAATTGTTTTGGTGGGACAGTCATTAAGGTTACAAGCTACCATCATTATTTTGTTCAATGAACATACTGTCAAAGTATATTTTCTATACTTTTATTTATTTTCATAGCCCCATGTTGCTCTTATTATTGGAAAAAGAAATGTCTATTTAAAATTTGCATTACAGAGATACTACTGAAATGTTGAGAATAAAACATTGAGTAATCAACACTGTAGAATAGCTTCCCATTTAATAGACTGGGGGAACATGCCAGAGAATATAAAAAGCAAATGTAAGAAGTCAAGGATGTGGAGAAGTACTATAAAATACTGTCTTTTGGATATGACTCAGCTATTACTCTCATGAATTCAAAGCAGCCATGGTTATCTACCCAAGACCTTCACAAGATGAGGTTAATCAAGATTCTTTCATGGATAAGGGGAGATGGTCTCCAGGCATCAACCCTTATTGTAGAGATATTTACAGACAGAGATAGAAAAAAATTGTCTCTAGTTGAGGGTGTTTCTACTAACAGATGTCAGATGCTCCAATGGGCACTCAACATCCATGCATATATATGGGCAGCACTAATTAGACTTGATGGGTTATCAGGAAACTTTTTATATAAAGACATGGTACTGTGAGGAGGGCCTTGTTTTGGGAATATGAGTGAGGGAAGGAACTAGGAGTGAAATGGTCTTATATTTCATTATATACATGTTAAAAAACTATCAAAAATATAAATTATAATAAAAAGAAAATAAATAAATGAATGAAAAATTATCCACACCATTGATTCTATTTAATTAGAGAACACCTAAAAATGATAGTTTCAATTTTCCAATAAATAAGAAAATCACATGAAATAACAGAAGATGTGCATTACTTAGATTGCATTCTAAAGAACATAGCCCACCTCCCAGGCTACTGGGACCAGAGAGCTATCAGGAAGATACAAGTTCAATCAGAGGGAGAAACAGAAGACCTGGACAGTGGCTGCTGGGTCTGAGTATTCCTGTATAATCTTGGTGACCACCTGCAGATCTCACTTGATAAATGTCTGTTCAAACAATTTCACATTCTTAGTTAACTTGGAATGCCAAAAGTTCTTCAAGTATTCAAGAAACAGATAAATTATGAGTTAGAAGATCTTCAAACACCCTTCCCCCAACCTACGGGTTTAAAATCTGATATACTTCCTAGACAAATTATTTTTAATTTCTTCTTTAATTTTCATGTTTTTGGTGTCTTACATAAGAAAAATTTGCCCAGATACAAATGACCAAAGTTTTCTCCTAAGAACAAAACCCAGGGTTGTGAAGTATTTAGTGTGGATAGCTTTACCTCTTCGCTTTGCCCAACCTTGGTTTAATTTTGCAAACGATAATGCTGGCATTAGTTTTTTACATGTGGATTTCCAATTCTTCAGACATCATTTAATAAAGAGTCTACACTGCCAGGCGATGGTGGCGCACGCCTTTAGTCCCAGCACTCTGGAGGCAGAGGCAGGCAGATCTCTGAATTCGAGGCCAGCCTGGTCTACAAGAGCTAGTTCCAGGAAAGGAGCCAAAAGCTACAGAGAAACCCTGTCTCGAAAATAAAAATAAAAAAAAAAAGAGTCTACATTGTACTCTAGTCAAAAATCAATTGAATATAAGAATTTCATTCTGGACTATTACTTCTTTTCGTTCTTTGATTTTTTTCTTTTTTCTTTTCATCTCTTCTCTTCTTTTCTTCTTCTTCTTCCTCCTCCTCCTCCTCCTCCTCCTCCTCCTCCTCCTCCTCCTCCTCTTCTTCTTCTTCTTCTTCTTCTTCTTCTTCTTTAACAAAACAGGGTTTCTCTTTTTATCACAGGTCATCCTCAAACTAGTTTGGTAGACCAAACTGGCCTTGAACTAAGAAATCATCCTGCCTCCTAGTACTAAGATTAAAGGCATGTTCCCCCATAGACTCTCTGAAAGTCAGGGTGAGCATTTTTCTTTTCTTTTTTATTTTAATTTTATGCATATGAGTGTTTTATCTATATGTATGCTTGTTCACTTCTATGGGTCTGATACCTGCAGGTGCCAGAAGAGAGTACTGGAGTTATCAAGTGGATCCTGGAAATAAAATTTGTGTTCTCTAGAAAAGACTGTCAGTTCTTTTAGCCACTGAGCCATCACTCTAGCCCCTATGGAAAATCATTTCTATTCCACTGGTTTTTGCACCTAGACTTGGAAAACCTCTACACTGTCTCAGGATTACTTTTAAAAGTACTTTGGATGGTTTGAGCCTCTTTTTTTCCCCATTTTGCTTTTGTGATTCTTTTAATGCATCCCAACACCAATTTCTTCTCCCTCCACTTCTCCCATTCTCAGCCTTCCTACCTCCCCTCTCCTCCAGATCCACTCTTGCGCCACTTCCCTTTAGGAAAGAGCAGGTCTCCCAAGGATATCAACTAAACTAGGTATAACAAGACACAGTAATACTAGGCTCAAACTCTCATGTCAAGACTGGGCAAGTCAACCCAGTAAGAGAAAGTATTCCAAGAGAAAGAAAACAAATCAGAGATACCTAATGACTACTTTAAGGAGTCCGAAAAAAACACATAGTTAACAGCTGTAACATAAATATAAAGGACCTAGCACAGACTCATGTAGGTTTTGTGAATGCCTCTTCAGCCTCTGTTGATGTCTGTGGGACTTAATCCTCTTGGGTCCTACATCCTTCTGATTCCTACAATTTTCCTTTCCCTCTTCCACAGGGTTCCCTGGGCTCCAAGGGGGAGGATCTGATGGAGATCTCCAATTTGAGCTCGCTCTCTGCCTAATGTTTGGATATGGGTCTCTGAATCTGCTCCCATCATGTGCTAGAGGAAGCCACTCTGACTTCAGCTGGGCTGGACATTGATCAATAAGTACAGCAGAACATCATTAGGAATCATTTTGTTCATGGCTTTTTCTTTTTTTTTTAGCTGTACCCCTTAAATGGGTGAATTTATTTATGTGAATTAGATTTAACAAAGGCTTTTATAAACAAAGAGATAAAGTCAGATTCATTGTACTTGCTTATAAAAAAGATAAACAGAAAGATGCATTTTTTTCATTAAAGTTTTTTTCCTGTATGCTATTGTATTTATTTTGAATTTTTTTATTGATAAAAGGGGAGTAAAAAAAAAACAACAAATTTCCACCTCCTCCCAGCCTCCCATTTCCCTCCCCCTCCTCCCACTCTTCTCCACCTCCTCCCACTCTTCTCCCCCTCCTCCCACCCCTCTCCCCTTCCCCCCACTCCTCTCCCCCTCCCTCTCCAGTCCAAAGAGCAGTCAGGGTTCCCTGCCCTGTGGTAAGTCCTAGGTCCTCCCCCCTCCGTCCATATCTAGGAAGGTGAACATCCAAACTGGCTAGGCTCCCACAAAGCCAGCACATTAAGTAGGATCAAAACCCCGTGCCATTGTCCTTGGCGTCTCATCAGTTCTCATTGTTCGCCATGTTCAGAGAGTCCAGTTTTATCCTATGCTTTTTCGGTAACAGTCCAACTGGCCTTGGTGAGCTCCCAGTAGATCAGCTCCACTGTCTCAGTGGGTGGGTGCACCCCTCGTGGTCCCGACTTCTTTGCTCGTGTTCTCCCTCCTTCTGCTCCTCATTGGGACCTTGGGAGCTCAGTCCCGTGCTCCAGTGTGAGTCTCTGTCTCTATCTTCATCCATCACCAGATGAAGGTTCTATGGTGATATGCAAGATATTCGTCAGTATTGCTCTAGGATAGGGTCATTTCAGGTTCCCTATCCTCAGCTGCCCAAGGAACTAACTGGGGACCTCAGCTTGGGCACCTGGGAGCCCCTCTAGGGTCAAGTCTCCTGCCCACCCTAAAGTGGGTCCCTTAACTAAGAATTGTGATTCCGTGCTCCCCTATCCAGCCTTCCTTTATCCCGATCCTCCTGTTTCCCCAAGTCCCCCCTCCTTCCCTTCTACCTTTTCTCTCCCCATCTCCCCTTACCCCCATCCCACCCCACCCCCAAGATCCCAATTTTCTCCCCGGTAATTTTGTCTACTTCCCTTATCCAAGAGGATAACTATATGTTTTTCCTTGGGTTCACCTTCTTACTTAGCTTCTTTAGGTTCACCTATTGTAAACTCCGTGACCCCTATTTATGGCTAGAAACCAATTATGAGTGAGTACATCCCATGTTCATCTTTTTGGGTCTGGGATACCTCACTTTTCTATCATAGGTCTTTGTACTTACTACCCTCAAGTTCCTGATAACCCAGGCAGTATGGTGACCCTCTTATGCATGGTCTCAAATTAGATCAGACATTTGTTGACCAGTCCAACAAATTCTGCCCCAACCTTCCATTGCACAGCACATCTTGAAGGCAGGATACAATTTAGGTTCAAGGTTTTGTGGCTTGGTTGGTTTCCTAGATAACCACTGTGGCTATGAATTCATGAGAGTAATAGCTGAGTCATATACAAAAGACAGTATTTTATAGTACTCCCCCACATCCTCCACTTCTTACATTTCCTTTATATTTTTCTGGCATGTTCCCCCAGTCTTAGTAAAGGGGAAGCTATTCTACAGTGTTGAGTACTCAGCATTTTATTCGCAACATTCGACAAGTATCTCTGTATTGCACATTTTAAATAGACATTTCTTTTTCTGACAATAAGAACAACATAGGGCTATGAAAATAAGCAAAAGTATTGAAAAGACACTTTGACAGTGTGTTCATTGAAAAAACCACTGGAAGCCTTCAACAGTTACAGAGAATTGTTGGTAGGTGCAAAATCCATATTCTTGATTACTGGGAGTCCTCAATAGGGTCACCCTCCTGGAATCCTGGGAATTTCTACTCCACTAGGTTTCCGTATTACCCCAGAAACCCTCCAATCAATTCTAGATGTTGCTTCCCATGCTCTCTCTTTCCATTTCTTTCACTGAAAATGATTCCTTCTCTAATTCCCACCCACCCCAATCCACCCAAAAATCTACACTCTTCCTCCTTCACAGGGAGTTCTGTGCATGCCCTTTAGAGCCCTCCTTGTTTCTTAGCCTTTCGCAGTCTGTGGATTATGCATGGTTATCATTTATTTAACAGCTAATATCTAATTAGAAGTGAATACATACCATGTTTGCCTTTCTGGTTATGTGTTTCATCACTCAGTGAGTGTAATCATCACTCAGTATGACTTTTTTTTAAGTTCCATCTATTTACCTGCAAGGTTCATGATGTCATTTTTTAACAGCAGAGTAATACTTCAATGCATATATGTACCACATTTTTTTTACTCATTTTTTCTGTTAAGGTACATCTAGGTTATTGATAAGTTCTAGCTATTATTAACAAAGTTACTATTTACATTGTTGACAAAGAATCTTTGTAGCAGGATGGAGCATTCTTTGGGTGTATGACCAAGAGTGGTATAGTTGGATCTTGAGGCAGATTAAGTCCCAGTTTTCTGAGGAACTACTATATTGATTTCCATAGTGGTTGTACAAGTTTGCACTCCCAGCAGCAATGGTACAATGCTCTCCGTTCTCTACATTCTCATCAGCATGAGCTGTCACTTGTGATTTTTATATTAGCCATTCTCACAGGTAGAAGATGGAATCTCACGGTAGTATTGATTTTTATTTTTCTGATGGCTGAAGATGTTGAATATTTCTTCAGTTATTTAAAGACATTTAAATTTCTTTTATTGAGAATTCTGTTTAATCTGTACCCCCTTTAAAACACAGATTATTTATTTTCTTTATGTCTTGTTTCCTGACTTCTTTATATGTTTTATAATGTTTATAGTGTTAACACTCTATTGGATGTGGAATTGGAGAAAATTTTTCCCATTTTGTAGGCTACTGTTTTATTCTATTGATGGTGTCCTTGAGCTTACAAAACCCTTTTAATTTTATGAGGTACCATTTATTAATTGTTGATTTCAGTATTTGTGCTATTTTAGTGTTCTGGTCAAGAAGTTCTCTGCTGTGCCAATGCATTCAAAGTTATCCCCCATATTCTCTTCTATCAGATACAGTGTGTCTGGTTTTATGCTGAGGTCCTTGATCAAGCTGAACTTGAGTTTTGTGTAGAATCACAGATATGGATCTATTTGCAAACTTCTTCTTACAGATATTGACTTAGACCACCACAAGTTGTCAAAGGTGCTTTATTCACAGTGTCTTTCAGCCTCTTTATAAAAATCAGGTGTCCATAGGTGTGTGGACTTATATCAGCCTTGTTAACTCCATTCCACTGATCAACACCTCTATTTTTGTGTCAATACCATGTAGTTTTTATTAACATAGATTTATAATATACCTTAAAATCAGGGATGGTGATACTTATAGAAATTCCATTTTTGATCAGTATTTTTCTTAGCTAATCTGGGTTTCATATGAAGTTGAATATTTTACTTTCAAGATCTGTAAGTAATTGTGATGGGGTACTGATGGGGTTTGTGTTGAATCTGTGGATTACTTTTGGTAAAATGGCTTTTTTTTTATGTTGATCCTACTGATACATGTGCCCAAGAGAGCTTTCTGAAAATTTTCTGCACCCTGATAAACCTTTCCAATGACACTATAATCTGAATCAAATAAATCAAATTGAATTAGAAAAAGCCCAGGTTTAACAGATACCAACGCTCCCGGATGGCTGTCCACCCCCCCCCCCCCCAGAAAGGAACCTGGGATGGAAGACCAAAAAAAACACTTGCTTGTTCTCTGTGATACAGCTTAAATAACCCCTGCAGTGGTCTTGAACATCTCTGGGGAGGGGTCATTGTTTGGCAGCTTTCTTGGGGTTGGGGTCTAGACTGAGGCAACTTCGAGGGGAGGGGGCTTGTAATGGAACGTCCACCCAAGTATTCCAGACTCTTAGGATACATGGATATCAGGGGCTGTAGTGTGGCCTTAACCCAAATATTCCAGACTTTCTGGGTATATAGATGCTGGGGGCTGAGGTAATACTTCCACCCAAACATCCCAGACTCTTTTGGTATAGAGGTGCTGACTCAAGTCTTGCTACTTCCTGCAGACATGGCGCAATGTGGGGGAGAAGAGAGTTGTGAGTAGGTGGATTCATACTCAGCGGGATGTGTGGCTGGGTAGGCATCCAGTTAATTGCCATCTTGGAGACCTTAGGCATCTCTTTTTTGAAAAAGATGAGAAGGCAGGTGGCTAGGAGAAAAAACAGATTTTTATTACCTACTCTATGAATGGGGCTAGCCATGGGAAGGGTGATTAACTGCCAGAAAGAATGGGATGGAGAAATACCCTTTTGCACAGGAGAGGCAAGGGTGAATTAATGAGATGAAAGCATGTATGTTAATATGATTGAAAATGTGGAGGGGTCAAAATAGGCTCTGGAGACTGTTGATTTTTACTTGACTATCTTTCTTGATACAGCAGTTGAACTTTTCCCAAGAACCTGTAGGTATCTGTAAGACAGCTGGAACATATTTACATCTTGGTATCATAGCTAAATGCTATGGCTTTAGGTTAAAAGGCATGAACATTTTAGAAGATAATTAAAGGAAATTGAAAACTTTGAACCTCTGAAGATACATCTGAAAGCTGTTAATATGGGAATATGAAGCCTGTGAAAGAGGCACACCTGTCTGTGTTTTTAAGAGGAAACTTAACAAATGAAGTAATGAGCTATCAGTACCCCAAGTCATCAAATGCCATCAGACATATCTGAGAGGGATAAGTAAATGAGAAGAAGTGAGACAGCTGTTTTTTTTTTCAGCTATGCAGGCAATCCCAAATTTCTCTGTGGTCTTTGGAGAACACCAGTCTTAGAACCAGTACTTGCCTTTAGCTGTTGAACCCAGGAGGCCTGATGTATTTTACTGTGAGGGTAGGGTTTGATTTACCTATCTTGGCAGGGTGAGACAGTCAATCCCTCCGTGTAGTGTCCAGGAAGCTGATGAGCTGAAAGGCAGCTTTTTGCTCTGTGGGTGGCTTTGCCATACCCAAAGGCAAGCCTTGAGGCAGAAGGTCTTCTGCAACCATGCATCTTCTTGGGGGAGCTATAGGATGCTGCAGGAGCTGGCATATCTCTGTCATAAGAAGCTCTCAGATCTGTAAAGGCACTTGAGAACCATTATCTCTCAGGTATATCTAAATTAGACATATAAGTTAAATTTAAACACATAGTTTTCCTAGTCACTTACAGATTACCAATGTCAGTAGAGGCAAGAAAATTAGAAGGGATGTTTTAGTAAGCCAAAATATATTGAAAGCAGAATGTCTCCTTGGTAGAACCAGTGTACATGGGTACTCTTACCAAAGACGGTGCTGAGGTTTCTCTTTTGACCTCAACCAAAAATCACAGCTATTTATATGTTTGTATTTTCCCAGAGCTGTTGTAGTTTGGAGTTACAAGTTTTACAGATTTTAAAACAAACACACAGATATAAAACAAGCATACTGTGGCCACATTATTTATCCATATATATTCACAGAAAAACAAACAAAACTTTTTTCTAGAATACTGTGTCAGCTGACCAACTTAAAAATTTTGGGAAACACACAGGTGATCCCATTGAGGGAAAGGACAGAACACCTATGCAGCTCGGAGTAGGAGGACAGGGGGAATGGATCCTTGTAGAAAGAATCACAGCATGACCAGATTACATGCTAGGAATAAAGACAAACAGCAAAAGCTCTCTTGAAGTGGGAAGGGCCGATGGGGATGGGCGTGGGAAGCAGGATCAACGTATTCAGAAGCCATGGGCATATGGGGTTTTGTTTACTAGTTCCCACACAGACAAAAAAAATTAGATGATGTCAGCTGCAATTTCAAAGATTTCATAAAGTCTGCCCCAAAGCATTTGGGGATTAGGCCTTGAATTGTAGGTATTCATTTTGCAAGTTTATGTGAAACCAGAAACCTAGCTCAATGTGTCCATTGTGTCGACTTTGGTCATAAACACAGAGGAGTGTGAGAAATTTCATGAAATAGAACATCTCCTGATAAAAGGATCCCACAGAACAGGCCCTTGTCCCATGAGACAAGGCAGGTCCTTGTCTTGGTAACAGATCAGGAGCCTGGTATGGTCACGTTTTTCCCAGGATGGCCTGAAAATCGCATGAGGTCCTGGGCCTCTAACGGCAATAACTTGGAAATCAGAACTTATCCAGACAAAGCTGATTTCGTGGAGATCACGTGTGGGAAGGATGTTTTCCCAACACCTGGGCCAGTGGGAGAAACAGCCCCTTTGTCGGTACCTCTAGTTGAAAAGTTTCTGCACCCAGATAAACCTTTCTGCCAACATAATAATTTGAATCCAACTAAATCAAACTGAATTAGAAAAAGCCCAGGTTTAATATATATAATAATGCTCCCAGATGGTTTTCCAGCACCCTAGAGAGGAGCCAGGAAAACAAAAAAACTACATGTTTGTTCTCTGGGGTACAGGTTAAATACCCTGAGGTGTAGTCTTGAGCATCTCTGGGGAGGGGTCATTGTTTGGCGGGCTTTCTCAGAAGTAGAATCTAAGTTGAGACAACTTCCAGGGGAGAGGGCTTGAGATGGAACTTCTACCCAAACACTTTACATCTTCTAAATCATCTTCAATTTTTCTTTAATGCTTTAATGCTTTTAGCATACAAGTAATTCAATTATTTGGTTAGAGTTGCCACCAATATATTTTATATTATTTTTATGTATTTTGAAGGGATTTCCCAGATTTAGTTCTCTGTCTGTCACTTTTATATAGGATGTCTACTTATTGTTTTTTGAGTGAATCTTGCATCCAGCCTCTTTGTTAAAGTTGTTTATGAGCTGTAGGAATGTCCTATCAGAATTTTTAGGGTCACTTATACATGCAATAATATTATCTGCAAATAGTAATACATTGATTTCTTTTTTCCAATTTGTATCCCCTTGATCTCGTTCAATTTTCTTATTGCTCTATCTCCAATTTCAAGTACTATATTGAATAAATATGTAGTGGTTTGTCTTGTCTTGGTTCTGATTTTAGTAGGATTGCTTTTACTTTCTTTCCATCCAATTTGATGTTGGCTACAGGCTTATTGTAAATTGCCTTTATTAAATTGAGGTATACTCTGTGTATCTCTACTTTGTCCAAGATGTTTTTTAAAAGAATTGCTTGATTTTATCAAAGGTATATTCAGCATTTAAATAGATTTTCATGTGCTTGGTTTTTTTTTCTTTCAGTTTTTTTTTAAATATGGTAGATTTCATTGGCGGATTTTCATATGTTACATGTCTGGTATAAAACCTACTTCTCCAAGGTTAATGATATTTTCCATTGAGAAGTCAGGTGTAATTCTGACAGATTTACCTTTATATATTACTTGGCTTTTTTCCTTTGCAGCTCTTAATATTCTTTCCTTATTCTGTATGTTTAGTGTTTGGATTATTATGTGGCAAGGGGACTACTATTTTTTTGAGACAGTCTATTTAGAGTTCTATAATTTTCTTCATATGCATATATTTCTTTAGCTTGGGGATGTTTTTGCCTATGATTTTGTTAAATATATTGTCTGTGCTTCTGAGTTGAACTTCTACTCTATTATTCTTATGTTTGTTCTTTTCATGGTGTCCCATATTTCCTAGGTACTTTTTTTTTTAGATTTAATGTTTTCTTTGACAAATGGGTCGATTTTATTTAAGACTTTGCATCTAGAGATCAACTGGGGTGTTAACAACTGTCATTTCAGCAATACTAATAATCCTGATCATGACATCAAGGGTATTCAATTTTATTCACTTTTCTCAAAAACATTTTGCAGATTTAGTGTCTTGAATTTCTTTTGTTTAGTTTATTTCAATCTCTGCTTTTCATGCTACTGTACATTGAATTTATGCTTCATTTCTATATTTGCAACGACCACTATAGACAAATTAATTGCTTTCTTATTTTAAATTTTTATTATATTTTAAATGCTTGAGTGTTTGCCATAAACTATGCATGTACGTAATATACATGCCTATTGTCTACCAAAGCCAGGGAAGGCTTTTGGGCTCCCTGAAGCAGGAGATAGGAAAAGGGGAAGGTTGCCATGGAACATATGAACCAAACTTGGATCCTCTGCAATTACAACAATTGACTTTTCCCTGTCCACATTTTGCATTTTTATCTTAAATTATCTTGCAGTAAATTTAAATATACAGTTTTCTTTTGAATATTTTCTGCCACGAACTAAAAACTCTATGTTTTTGTGTGAAGTATTCTAATGCAAATATTTTAAGTCATGAAAAAATAATTAAATATCAGTTTATGTGAATATTATACATACAATGTTGTTGCATAGAATATTTTTTGTGCCAATTTTAGTTTATACAAACTTATTACTGATGCAATTCTTGAGTAACATAAGCAATTAAAGGACTACCATTTCTGAGTTTGTGGGTAATTCCTAAAGATCCCAAGTCAGTGATAAAATTTGTTAGGTAAATTATTTTATGAATTTGGGAGATCACATGAAACATAAATAACCCAGCATTATCTGGTTCAGCACACATTATAAATCTAATCGTTTCTTCTTCAGTGAGAGTTCTCTATCTTTTGTGACATTTGAGTGAAAAGTAATTATGAAATTGAAAACTAAATGATCTGACATTGTTCCTCTTATACAAGGAGAAAGAAATCGCAAAGATGAGATGTATTTGTAAATCAAGATAAATTCAGAGGCCACATTTATTTAGTGATGAAATATTCTCATATGATTGTCATTCTGTGATTTTGTGATATTATTTTCTGGAACCATCTAATTTTCCAATAGAATTCTTATTACAATATCAGGAACCATTGAACTACCATTGTAAGTCATCAGTTCAAAGGAAAGAATAATTTATAGCTGTTTGTGAACACGAGTTGTAATTGTACAAAGACTCAGTTGTGGTATCTGAGAGATGCTGTTAGGCTGGTTTTCAGTGTTATTCATAAATCACTGAAATATATTTGTAAGGGTTAATAGTATTGAATGAGGTTGTTATTCTCTGAGATACATAGTCTGAACAAAGAGAATTAACAGACTGTGATTGCGATATGTCGCTTGCAATTGAAAATGCCAACGATAATTTAGCAACTAGACTAGAGGATGTCCCCGTCATATTTTGGCAAGAATCTGACTGCTTTATGTTTTCCCCAAAAGGTTGAGTATGGCTAAATTAAAAGCAATGAGCTAATTTGTTGGGTGGAGAAAATTTCAAGACTACCGAACACTGAATTTGTGGTGTGGTTGTTACTGATAACTGTTATGCAGGTGCACAAGAAAAACATATCATGACAAGAAAATCAAAATATACAGTTTGTAGAGGAAAAGATTCCTAGGAAACTTATTTTTCCAGACAAGGTATATGCTGCAAAGGAGTCTGTAGTTGGTTTTTGTTTTCCCTTTCTCATTTAACTTGTTTTATACAGTATATTATAAGAACACTTTCTCCCTCCCTAACTTCTCCCAGATGCTATCCACTCCCTACCTACCCAAATCCTTGACCTTCTCTTTTGTCTCTCTAAAACAAAAACAAAAGCAAAAAGTACACAAATAAACACAAAATGCACAAAGCACCATAGAATTAAAAATCAACAAATCAGCAAATAAGATCCACACAAAGCAGTATTACACAAATTTGTACACAAATACCATTGAGTGTTGTGGAATATTATTTTAACTAACAAATGTGTGTTACTTTTGTTTATGCTGAAGAATATTACTTTAATTGTGTAAAAGTGTGGTACATTTGTTTATTCTGCATTTAACAATGTAAGGATATGTCACATTTGTATGTGCCATATTTGTTTAATTATGTATAGATGTGCTGCATTTGCTTCACTTTGCCTGCCTAAGATACATAATTGGCCTAATAGGGAGCTGAACTGAACAGTCAATAGCTAGGCAGAGAAAAGATAATCAGAATTGGTGGGCAGAGAAAATAAGTAGAAGGTAGCAGGAGAAATCTAGCCTCAGGAGAAAAGGGAGACGAGAGAAGGACATGCCCAGTGCCAGAAGCCAGGCAGTGGCCAGTCAGACATATGTGAGAAATAGAATAGGAGAACATACAGAACAAAAGAAAGGTAAAAATTGCCAATGCAAAACATAGATAAAGAGAAACAGATTAAAATAAGAGCTAAGATAATGGCCATCATTCATAACTAATAATTAGTCTCTATGTCATGTTTTTAGAGCTGGTTGTTGTCGTAAAAGAAAGCCTTCTACAATTCAATTTGTTTTGTGTAGAACACCCCCTCCTAACGATGGAGAGCTCCTGAAGTGGTTAATGTATCCACGGAGGCATCAGTGGAAAAGACTAATTTTTCCTTTGCAGGTGAGTATAAATTACAGATAGCATCTGCTCTACAGGTGTGATATCATGTCAATTTGTCTCTTTGTGTTCCAGGATCCTGTTCTGCTTGAAAACGTTCAGGTCCTGTGTGTGCTGCCACAGTCTCTGTGAGTACGCATGCACACTGAACATGTTGTGTCTAGAGGAAACTGTTTCCTTGGTGTCATTCATCAACTTTTGCTCTTAAATCTTTCTGAATAGGTCTCTGAGCCTGAAGGAAGGTGGGATGAAGTTATCCCTTTCACCATTAAGTGAACCAGAGTCTCACTTGTCTAGTTTTGGTTCTTTATGTTAGTTCCCATTCATTGCAAGGAAAAGCTTTTCTGATGAGAGTTGAGCAAGGCCCTCAACTATGAGTATAGTAGAATGTCATAAAGAGTCATTTTATTTCTATGTCCCATTATCACATCAGTTGCATTTGGTTTGCCCCTAAGTCCAGGACCTACCCAGGTCTTTGTCTAGTTGTGGGGCAAGAATGGATTCTATGTCATAAGGCGGATCTTAAATATAATGATAGAGTGGTAGGTTACTCACACATTTGTGCCACTATTGCACAAGCATATCTCATTGGCAGGTCACCATTTTAGGTCACAGAGTTTATAACTAGGTTGATAATAAACTTTCTTCTGTAGTGGTGTGAGATTAAAGTTGTTAAGAATATTATAACTTTTAAGGGTATCATACAACATTTATCTCTTATAAATAACCAAAGCTATATCATAAATTTAAGGACAACTTATTAGAGGAAATTTATGTCTGGTACTAAAAACCTAGCCAACCAACCATCTCATATCCTAGAGAATGACATACTGCCATTACTTTTCTAAACACATATAATTTCTAACTGAAATCTCAATATATTATTATATTATATAGTCATTATATTCAGACATAAGTGTAATTTTCACTATTAATGAAAGAAACGTCTTCTTTACAACAGAATGAGGCTACCATAGAAATCCACAACTGGTCAAATGCATAGGACAACTGTCCATGGGGTATGTAAGCACACATTATAAATTTACAATGCTTTCACTACATATAAGGCTCAGGGAACACTTTGGAAGAAGAGGCAGAAAGACTAAGAACCAGAGAACCAGGAAGTCCTCTCTGAGATATGTATTGTCTTTGATAAATGACACTGAAACTATACCATACTATAGTTCAACTTGTTGGGCAAAATTTAGACAATAAAATTACCAGTTGACATGGCAACATGGATGGGGAAATCTCACAAGTTCCCACCCTTAGGTGGAAAGAAATAGGCAATACTATCTGCTAAGAAAGGGATAGCCAGGTTTCTCCAGGGATGAGAACCTCATAGGTCATACAATCCCAAGTGGGCAGCTTAAACACATACACATCATACACATATAATATACAAACAACACTAAATAGATCCTTAAATTTTAGAGAAAATTGATGGGACACAGGTGGAATTGGTATGTGGATAGAAGAATGTAAATGAGATACAGTACTCATATGTCAAATGTTCAAAAACAAAACTATTAAAATATTAAAAATAAAGCTTAGGTTCATTTTTTAAATCCCTAAAGTTTTCTTATTAAGCTTACTAAGATGTATCACAAGTCACTAAATTGAATATATTATTTTCATAGTTAATTTTTTCAATCCTTTTATAATTGCTCCCTGGAAAACAGAGTTCTACATAAGTGCTGATAATGATTTTGCTAATATTTTTGTTTTGACAGGGTATTTAAGACCATACCTTATTTAGAAAACAGAATAGACCAAAGAAATAAATTATCTAGATTATTTTAAACTAGAAAGTGGTTATTAATTATTAATATTAGAGACTTTGGTAGTTTGAAGGAGAATGATCCCCAAAGACACATATATCTGAATATCTGGTTCTTAGTTAGTGTACGGTTTATAAAGGATTAGGAGGTGTGACCTTGCTGCAGAAAGTGTATAACTGGGGGTGGGCACTGGAGGTTTCAAAATCTCAGGCTAGGCCCTGTCTCTTTATGCTACTTGCAGTTTGTGGATCAGGATCTAAGCTCTCAGCTGCTGCGTCAGCACCTGCATTCTGTATGTTTACCACCAAAAGTATCATGGACTAATGCTCAGAAATTGTAAGCAAGTCCCCAGTTAAATGTTTGATCCTTTGAGTTGTCTTGGTCATAGTGTTTCTGCACAACACAACAGTAACTAAAACAGCCACTGCTGCACTATTTATAATATTCCTATGTAATTTTAACAATATGCTTTAACAGTGTTATAAATTTGGAAACTTAACAGCACCTTATCTGATTAGTCATTTTAATAATATGAAAATGAAAATAAGGGAAATTTTATTATATTTTAAAATATTTAGTCCAAGAAAGCACTGATAGAATTTGCTAAACAAGGTGTATTTCAGTAGTTTTTAAATGATGTTAATGCTGTAGGAAGTCCTTCTGTATATGTGTTGTTTTTATTGGTTAATGAAAAAAGAATCTTTCTTGGCCTGTGATAGGATAAATTAGAGCGAGGCAGGGAAAACTAAATTGTCTGCTGTGAGAAAGTAGAGTCAAGAGATGGCAAGTAGCCGCCATAGGGGAAAGATGCTAGCTGCCATCTGGAACTTTGCTGATAGGCCACGAGCTTCATAGTAAAATATAAAATACTACAAATGGGTTAATTCTAGATGTAAGAGGTGACTAGTTGTATACTAAAGTGATTGGTCAAGCAGTGATTTACATAATATAGTTTCTTTCTTTTATTTATTTTTTCATTGAGAAAAGAAAGAAAAAAAACAAGTTTCCACTTCCTCCCAGCCTCGCATTTCCCTCCCCCTCCTCCCTCCCTTCTCCTCCTCCTCCCACCCTTCTCCCCCTCCTCGCACTCCTCTCCCCCTCCCTCTCCAGTCCAAAGAGCAGTCAGGGTTCTCTGCCCTGTGGTAAGTCCTAGGTCCTCCCCCCTCCGTCCATATCTAGGAAGGTGAACATCCAAACTGGCTAGGCTCCCACAAAGCCAGCACATTGAATAGGATCAAAACCCAGTGCCATTGTCCTTGGCTTCTCATTAGCCCTCATTGTTCGCCATGTTCAGAGAGTCCGGTTTTATCCCATGCTTTTTCAGTCACAGTCCAGCTGGCCTTGGTGAGCTCCCAGTAGATCAGCTCCACTGTCTCAGTGGGTGGGTGCACCCCTCGTGGTCCCGACTTCTTTGCTCATGTTCTCCCTCCTTCTGCTCCTCATTGGGACCTTGGGAGCTCAGTCCAGTGCTCCAGTGTGGGTCTCTGTCTCTATCTCCATCCATCACCAGATGAAGGTTCTAGGATGATATGCAAGATATTCGTCAGTATTGCTCTAGGCTAGGGTCATTTCAGGTTCCCTATCCTCAGCTGCCCAAGGAACTAACTGGGGACCTCGGCTTAGGCTCCTGGGAGCCACTCTAGGTTCAAGTCTCTTGCCAACCCTAAGGTGGCTCCCTTAACTAAGAATTGTGCTTCCGTGCTCCCCTATCCAACCTTCCTTTATCCCAATCCTCCTTTTTCCCCAAGTTCCCCCCATCCTCCCCTTCTCCCTTTTCTCTCCCCATCTCCCCTTACCCCCATCCCACCCCACCCCCAATATCCCAATTTTCTCCCCGGCAATTTTGTCTACTTCCCATAGCCAAGAGGGTAACTATATGTTTTTCCTTTGGTTCACCTTTTTACTTAGTTTCTTTAGGATCACCAATTGTAGACTCCATGACCCTTATTTATGGCTAGAAACCAATTATGAGTGAGTACATCCCATATTCACCTTTTTGGGTCTGGGTCATCGATTTGCAAGCAAAATTCGAGAAGTCACTGTTTTTTACCGCAGCGTAGTACTCTAATGTGTAGATATTGCACACTTTATTCATCCATTCTTCCATTGAGGGGCATTTAGGTTGTTTCCAGGTTCTGGCTATTACAAATAATACTGCTATGAAGATGGTTGAAGAAATGCTCTTGTCATATGATAGGGCATCTCTTGGGTATATTCCCAGGAGTGGTATTGCTGGGTCCAGGGGTAGGTTGATCCCGAATTTCCTGAGAAACCGAAACACTGATTTCCAAAGTGGTTGCACAAGATTGCATTCCCACCAGCAATGGAATGGTACCCCTTCCTCCACAGCCACTCCAGCAAAGGCTATCATTGGAGTTTTTGATTTTAGCCATTCTGACAGGTGTAAGATGATATCTCAAAGTTGTTTTGATTTGCATTTCCCTGATCGCTAAGGAGGTTGAGTATGACCTTAAGTGTCTTTTGGCCATTTGAACTTCCTCTGCTGAGAAATCTCTGTTCAGTTCAGTGCCCCAATTTTTAATTGGGTTTATTAGCATTTTAAAGTCTAGTTTCCTGAGTTCTCTATATATTTTGGAGATCAGACCTTTGTCTGTTGTGGGGTTGGTGAAGATCTTCTCCCAGTCAGTAGGTTGCCTTTTTCTCTTGGTGACAGTGTCCTTTGCTTTACAGAAGCTTCTCAGTTTTAGTAGGTCCCATTTATTCAATGTTGCCCTTAATGTCTGTGCTGTTTTGGTTACACATAGGAAGCGATCTCCTGTGCCCATCTGTTGTAGGGTACTTCCCACTTTCTCTTCTATTAGGTTCAATGTGTTCTGACTGATGGTGAGGTCATTAATCCATTTGGACTTGTGTTTTGTGCATGGTGATAGATATGGATCTATTTTCATTCTTCTACAGGTTGACATCCAGTTGTGCCAGCACCATTTGTTGAAGATGCTTTCTTTCTTCCATTGTATACTTTTGGCTCCATTATCGAAAATGAGGTGTTCATAGGTTTGTGGGTTAAAATTCAGGTCTTCTATACGATTCCATTAGTCGACTTCTCTGTTTTTATGTCAGTACCACACTGTTTTCATCACTGTAGCTCTGTAATAGAGTTTGAAGTCAGGGATGGTAATGCCTCCAGAAGTTCCTTTATTGTATAGGATTGTTTTGGCTATCCTGGGTTTTTTGTTTTTCCATATAAAGTTGATTATTGTCCTCTCAAGATCTGTGAAGAATTTTGATGGGACCTTGATGGGGATTGCATTGAATCTATAAATTGCCTTTGGTAGAATTGCCATTTTTACTATGTTGATCCTCCCAATCCAAGAGCAAGGGAGGTCTTTCCATTTTCTGGTATACTCCTCAATTTCTTTCTTCAGTGCCTTAAAGTTCTTGTCAAACAGATCTTTCACTTCCTTGGTTAGAGTTTCCCCAAAAAATTTATTCTGTTTGTGGCTATCGTGAAAGGTGAAGCTTCTCTGATTTCCCTCTCTACTTCCATATCCTTTGATTATAAGAGGGCGACTGATTTTTTGGAGTTGATCTTGTATCCTGCCACATTACTAAAGGTGTTTATCAGCTGTAAAAGTTCTTTGGTGGAGTTTTGGGGGTCGCTTATGTACACTATCATATCATCTGCAAATAAAGAAAGTTTCACTTCTTCCTTTCCAATTCGAATCCCCTTGATCCCCTTATGTTGTCTTATTGCTATTGCTAGAACTTCAAGCACTATATTGAGGAGGTATGGGGGGAGTGGACAGCCTTGTCGTGTTCCTGAGTTTTGTGGGATGGCTTTGAGTTTCTCTCCATTTAATTTGATGTTAGCTGTTGGCTTGCTGTATATAGCTTTTATTATATTTAGGTATGACCCTTGTATCCATAATCTCTCCAATACTTTTATCATAAAGGGATGTTGAATTTTGTCAAATGCTTTTTCAGCATCTAATGAAATGATCATATGGGTTTTTTTTCTTTCAGTTTGTTTATATGATGGATTACATTGATAGATTTTCGTATGTTGAACCAGCCCTTCATCCCTGGGATGAAGCCTACTTGATCATAATGGATAATTTTTCTGATGTGTTCTTGGATTCGGTTTGCCAGTATTTTGTTGAGGATTTTTGCATCGATGTTCATGAGTGAGATTGGTCTATAATTCTTTTTCTTGGTTGAGTCTTTGTGTGGTTTTGGTATCAGAGTAACTGTAGCTTCATAAAAAGAATTTGGCAATGCCTCTTCTCTTTCTATATTGTGAAATACATTAAGGAGTATAGGTATTAGGTCTTCTTGGAAGTTCTGGTAGAATTCCGCATTGAAACCATATGGTCCTGGTAGGGAGGTTTTTGATAACCTCTTCTAATTCTTCATGACTAACAGGTCTATTTAGATTGTTCACCTGGTCCTGGTTTAACTTTGGTATATGGTATTTATCTAAAAAAGTGTCCATTTCCTTTACATTTTCCAATTTTGTGGCATATAGGCTTTTGTAGTAAGCTCTAATGATTCTCTGAATTTCCTCTGTGTCTGTGGTTATATCCCCCTTTTCATTTCTGATCTTATTAATTTGCAAATTTGCTCTCTGCCGTTTGATTAGTTTGGATAGGGGTTTGTCAATCTCGTTGATTTTCTCCAGGAACCAGCTTCTTGTTTCGTTGATCCTTTGTATTGTTTGCTGTGTTTCTATTTTGTTGATTTCAGCCCTCAGTTTGATTATTTCCAGTCTTCTACTCCTCCTAGGTGAGTCTGCTTCTTTTTTTTCTAGAGCTTTCAGGTGGGCTGTTAAGTCTCCAATGTGAGCTTTCTTTGTTTTCTTTAAGTGGGCACTTAGTGCTATGAACTTTCCTCTTAGCACTGCTTTCATAGTGTCCCATAAGTTTGACTATGTTGTTTCTTTATTTTCATTGAATTCCAGGAAGATTTTAATTTCTTTCTTCATTTCTTCCCTAATCCAGGTATGGTTCATTAGTTGACTGTTCAGTTTCCATGAATTTGTAGGCTTTCCGGGGGTAGCATTGTTGTTGAATTCTAACTTTAATCCATGGTGATCTGATAAGACACAGGTGGTTACTAATATTTTTTTGTAACTGTGGATGTTTGCTTTGTTACCGACTATGTGTTTGATTTTTGAGAAAGTTCCATGAGCTGCAGAGAAGAAGGTATATTCTTTCCTATTTGGGTGGAATGTTCTATAGATGTCTGTTAAGTCCATTTGATTCATTACCTCCATTAATTCTCTTATTTCTCTGTTAGGTTTCTGTCTGATTGACCTGCCCATTGGTGAGAGAGGAGTGTTGAAGTCTCCTACTATTAGGGTGTGCAGTTTGATGGCTGCCTTGAGTTTTAGCAATGTTTCTTTTATGTATGTGGGTGCTTTTATACTAGGGGCATAGATGTTCAGGATTGAGACTTCATCCTGATGAACTGTTCCTGTTATGAGTATAAAATGCCCCTCCCCATCTCTTCTGATTGATTTACGTTTGAAGTCAATTTTGTTAGAGATTAGTATGGCCACACCTGCTTGTTTCTTAGGTCCATTTGCTTGATGGGCCTTTTCCCAGCCCTTTACTCTGAGTAGGTGCCTGTCTTTGTGGTTGAGGTGTGTTTCTTGTAAACAGCAGAATGTTGGATCCTGTTTTTTTATCCAATCTCTTAGCCTGTGCCTTTTTATAGGTGAGTTGAGTCCATTGACATTAAGTGATATTAATGACCAGTGGTTATTAACTCCGGTCACTTTTTTAGTCGTAGAGTTTGTGTGTTTCCCTTCTTTGATTTGTGTTGGTGAAGGGTCTCTAGATGAGTTATTGTGGTCATTGTTGGACTCCTTGGTTTGTGATTTTCCTTCTATTACTTTCTGTAAAGCTGGATTTGTGGCTGTGTATTGTTTAAATTTGTTTTTATCCTGGAAAATTTTATTTTCTCTATTTATAGTGAATGAAAGCTTGGCTGGGTATAGTAATCTGGGCTTGCATCCATGGTCTCTCAGTTTCTGCAGTACATCTATCCAGGACCTTCTGGCTTTCATGGTTTCCATGGAGAAGTCAGGTGTAAGTCTGATAGGTTTACCTTTATAAGTAATTTGGCCTTTTTTCCTTTGCAGCTCTTAATATGTTTTCCTTATTCTGTATGCTTTGTGTTTTGATAATTATATGGCGAGGGGATGTTTTTTTTTTTTTTTTGATCCAGCCTATTCGGTGTTCTGTATGCTTCTTGAACCTTCATAAGTATATCTTTCTTTAGGTTGGGAAAGTTTTTTTCTATAATTTTATTAAATATATTTTCTGGACCATTGAGCTGCATTTCTTCTCCTTCTTCTACTCCTATTATTCTTAGGTTTGGTCTTTTTATTGTGTCCCATATTTCCTGAATATTTTGTGATAAGAGTTTGTTGGACTTTCTGTTTTCTTTGATCATTGTGTTTATTTTCTCTATGGTATCTTCAGAATCTGAGAGTCTTTCTTCTATCTCTTGTATTCTGCTGGTTATGCTTGTTTCTTTAGTCTCTATTCGTTTACCTAGATTTTCCATGTCCGGCCGGCCCTCTGTTTGTGTTTTCTTCTTTGCCTCCATTTCAGTTTTCAAGTCTTGAACTGTTTCCATTATCTGTTTGATTGTTTTTCCTCGGTTTTCTAGGGTATCATTCACTGATTTACTCAATTCTTCAAACTTTCTGTTATATTTCTCATCCATTTCTATAAGGGCGTTTTTTACATGCTGTTTAAGGGCATCAATCACTTTCATGAAGTCAATCTTTTCTACTTCTTCTTGATTAAGGTGTTCATGTCCTCCCGTTGTGAGGTCGCTGGTTTCTGGTGTCTTCATGTTGCTTTTCAACTTGTTGGGCGAATTCTTGCCTTGGTGTCTGCCCATCTCTTCTTCCAAATGCTCCCTTATGGATCTTCTTTTACCGGATCAGGTCTCCTTGCCTACCCAATGCTGGCTCTCCCCAATGTTGGCTCTCTGCAATGCTGGCTCTCCTGGCGCCCCAATGCTGTCTCTCCTGGCGCTGAGAGAACAGGCCTCCGTGCTGATGGGGTAGCTTGCAAACAAAGCACCTACCCTGCTTGGTGCAGGCAGGCCATAGAAGCAAAGGAACTCCCACCCGCTTGGGTGCTCTGAGGATTCGGACCCAGGGCCCAGGCAGGCTGGGCTGGGTGATGTTATGTGCCAAAAGAGGGTGGTGGGGCTGAAGTGGGGAGGGTTCTGGATGGAAGCTGGGTGGGCTAGGAAGAAAGAGGCGGTATACCGGGAGTAGAAGCCCTGCAGAGAGCCCAAGAAGGATAGGGGGCCAAGGAACCTCTGAGCTCCCTGTCCCAGGCTGGCGCCGGGCCGGGCCAGAAACTAACCCCAATGCTGTCTCTCCTGGCGCCCAGAGATCAGGCCTCCGTGCTGATGGAGCAGCTGGCAAACAGAGTGCCTACCCTGCTTGGTGCAGGCAGGCCATAGAAGCAAAGGAACTCCCGCCCACTTGGGTGCCCCGAGGATAGGACCCAGGGCCCAGGCAGGCTGGGCTGGGTGATGTTATGTGCCAAAAGAGGGCGGTGGGGCCGAAGTGGGGAGGGTTCTGGATGGAAGCTGGGTGGGCTAGGAAGAAAGAGGTCGTATGCCGGGAGTAGAGGCCCTGCAGAGAGCCCAAGAAGGATAGGGGGCCAAGCCATAATATAGTTTCTAAGTGATTATTTCCAGTCTTGGAAGTCGGGAATGAACAAGTGGCCTCCCTACAACATATTAAAATTTATTTTAATAGAAAATTTCATAATACTGAGTTGAAATTAATAAGAAAAAAATGTTCAATGGACTCTGAACTGTGCAGGCTAAGGCACAATGGGTGACCACCAGTCTGACAGCATATCAATTTAGGGGAAGAGCTAGTTTCCATAGAGAGCTTATGCAAGTCATTAGTACAACCATTATCATCCCTTTATCAAAGGAATTTTGGAAAAATTGCCTCTTAGGCAAGAGGACATCCTAAGTAGTAAATGACATATTATCTACCAAAATATTTGTATGAGGGAGACCCAGAAATAGAACAGCACAAGGATTCAAGCATAAAAATCAATAGTCTTGTGCAATATTATAGAATCTGAATCCATACTCAAAATCTGGTCAAATGAACATATAGAAATAGTTTTTATAACTAGGACACCAATTCTCAATAAAGAACACGTTGGACTTAAATAATTTAGCTTCTAGTCTCTGAATATCAAATAGATACTATTTACAAAAGTCTCTTCAATTTTATGTTCCCATTAAGGAAAATTTTGAGCAAGTACTCAAAATTTATCTGGTGAAATAATTGAAAATACTATTGCAGTATATGATATTGTATAAGCGATAAAAAAGTTTCTTTATTTTACTTTAAAAATGCAACATAGAAGTACTTGTTTTTTTTACTGCTGAGTAATACTCTAATATTTATATATTCCATACTTTCTTCATCCATTCTTCCATTGAAGGGCATCTAGGTTGTTTCCAGGTTCTGGCTATTACAAACAATGCTGCTATGAACATAGTTGAGCATATACTTTTGTTGTATGATAGGGCCTCTCTTGGGTAAATTCCCAAGAGTGGTATTGCTGGCTGATTGCTCTTCGAGCAGATGAGGGAGGGGGACTTGATCGGGGGAGGGGGAGGGAAATGGGAGGTGGTGGATGGGAGGAGGAAGAAATCCTTAATAAATAAATAAATTAAAATAATAATAAATATCTTATAAAAAATGCAACATAGATTAGAAGATGGCAGGTTTCACCTTAATGATGAATCTCAAAACTTTTAGCTGCATCTGGAAGTGTAAACAAGTCTTGTACTGTAGTATGGAAGCTTCCTTTAACTTGGCATGTGCTCATGCACACACACACATGTATGAACTGAATCCCCTTTTATTTTATTTTTTATGTAACAGGAAAAATACAACTAATGGTTCTAAAAGAAATAATATCGTCATTAATAGTCTGTTCTGATTATCTCCACACAAATTCGTTGTTGGTATGTGATGTTTAACTTCACATTGTTTCATCATAAATCCTTCTTAAGGTTTTCCATTTCGTCAATAAAATCAACAAAATCTTCTTGTCTTGTGGCAGGACTGAAAAAACCCAACCAAAGAAATTTAACTTTTTCTCCACATGCTCGTAGCTCAGGATGGCTGAGCTTACTTCTATCTCTGTTGTAATTTTTGAAGCACTATATGTGTAAAATGGAAATATTACAGAAAAGAAAATTCATAGGTAACTACTTTTCACATTGAAGATGGCTGCAAAACAATAATTTGCTTGAAGTAAATTCTGATGACTTAAAACTGTCAGTGATAATTTTTATGAACCATCTTAGAACAAAAAAAAATGTTGTAATTCACTTTACTCCCTGATTCACAGTCCTTATGTTAAACACAATCCATGTATGTTAGAATGCATTAAAGAGCAGTGTGAAATGTTTCCTTATATTTACATAGCACATGAAGGAAAATTGCTAGCAAAACCTAAAATGAGCTAGCAAATGAAAAAAGCATACATTCTGTTCTAGCATCAGATTTAGGTACCTGAATCATTAGTTTATTTCATGAATTATTCTACCACAACTTTGTTTTACATCAAACTGTGATTCTTCTGTAAATTTCACAGGACAAGCTGGGCTGGTAAGTTTTAACTGTCAACTTGATATAGTCTAGAATCAGTTGAAAAGAGAGTCTTAATGAGACTTATCTTGATCAGGTTGACAAGCGGGTATGTCTGAGAGGTAATTTTCTTGGTTGCTAATCGAGGAGGGAAGATCTACCATGAATGTGGGCAGCACCGTGCTGTGTAATAGTAATGAAAGTTCCATGGTTAGCACACTAGAGGAAGCGTAGTGCAGCTGTTTCTCTCTACCACTGACCAGGAACATAGGAGACCCAACCATCTCCAGGTTCTTCTCTGTGACTTTTCTGCAATATTAACTATAGGCTGGAATTCTAATCCAAAATAAACCCTTCCCTGTGTTTCTCTTTTCACAACACAGAAATGAAACTAGGGCAGAAAAAAAACTCTGAGTATATAAGTCATTTTCTGTTCCTAACATGGTGCTGTGCACAAGGCATTAGTAAATTGTTGAGCAATTTTTATAGGACAGAGTGAAACTAACACTTGGAAAAGTAAACCAAGTATCCCCAGGACTGACAGAGCCAATGAGCCAGACCAGCACTGCAACCATCTAGCATGCACTAACTGGGTGGTAAAATTAACAAAAGCAGTATTCCAAACTGCTCTCATATGACAGTTTGGTTCCATAACAGTAGCAGAAGCATGCAATACAGTGCCATGAGAAACACATATAACATGATAAAACTGTTGAAAAGACCAAAGATAGTCCACTTGCTCCTGAACCAGAGCCACTTGTTGGTTCAAGGTCAATATGCCCAATTGAAATATGTCCATTAAGATCATTTTGAATGTCCAAAGCATTGCTGACTCTTTCAGTCAGCTGGTTGACAGTCTCAGCCATCTGCACAGTTTATGAGAGAGCAACTCTGGCAGCAGTAGCTGTGGTGGCAAAGCTCTGCTCTAGCTGCCTTCTGGCCCCAACCGCTCTCACTCTGGGTCCAAACCGGTGCACAGAACAGAGCAGAACTCAGGAAAGTAGGCTCCCTACTCCTGCTCCGGAACCATTGAAAGGGCCCCACTTTAACAATCTTTTAGGGAGTCCAGTTTTTATCCCATGCTTTTTTCAGTCACAGTCCAGCTGGCCTTGGTGAGCTCCCAATACATCAGCTCCGCTGTCTCAGTGGGTGGGTGCACCCCTCGTGGTCCCGACTTCTTTGCTCTTGTTCTCCCTCCTTCTGCTCCTCATTGGGACCTTGGGAGCTCAGTCCAGTGCTCCAGTGTGGGTCTCTGTCTCTATCTCCATCCTTCACCAGATGAAGGTTCTATGATGATATGCAAGATATTCGTCTGAAAAAGCATGTGATAAAAACTGGACTCTCTGAACATGGCGAACAATGAGAGCTGATGAGACGCCAAGGACAACGGCAAGGGGTTTTGATCCTATGTAATGTGCTGGCTTTGTGGGAGCCTACCCAGTTTGGATGTTTACTTTCCTAGATATGGACGGAGGGGGGAGGACCTAGGACTTACCACAGGGCAGGGAACCCTGACAGCTCTTTGGACTCGAAAGGGAGGGGGAAATGAGTGGGGGGAGGGGGAGAAGGGTGGGAGGAGGGGGAGGGAAATGGGAGGCTGGGAGGAGGTGGAAACTTGTTTTTTTTTTCTCATTTTCTCAATAAAAAAAAAGATTAAATAAAAAAAAAACAATCTTTTAGGGAATTTGGGCATTGTCAACCTGTCTGGCTACTTCTTGCTGAGTGGAAGTGCTGCATTCTTGGGGGTATTTTACATCAACATTTTAGGGGGTCTCAGTGATTCAAACCACATAAATTTGTAATGAATCCACAGGTTCTCATCCTTTGTGGAAGACAAAAGCAGAACCTCTTTTCCAAAACATCAAATCCTTAAGCCCATATTTTAAAGTCAAAATACCTTTCTTAGCAGTTCCCAGAATCAAATGCTTTTCTCCAGTCCAGAACACAAAAGACGTAATCAACATAATAACATACATCTGTATACATTCTATCTTTTGAGGCCCTCAATTCACCCTCCTGCCTCCTATTTATTACTTCCCTACTGTCCAGTCTTCCAGAGGGAATCCCTCAGAGTGTCTCTGGGGATGAACACACATACTCTTTTAATCTGACTTGGTTTGTTCCCAGTCTGGAACATGTAAAACCCCTACTGTACAAAATCTTTGGCTGTCTTCCTTGTTACTTCCGTACCTTGTTGCTTTAAGAGTTTCAGTTACTTTTTGAGGCCTTTCAATTCATCCTCCTGCTTCCTCTTTATACTTGCTAATCTTTTGGAGGATGTTCCTCAGAGTATCTCTGGGGATGAAAAAAAAAAACATTACATCTCCCAATATGCTTCTCGGATGGAGTGACCTCGTTCACAAATCCTGTTGTCGTGCCAGCATGGCAACTGTAGTTCTTCTGATTGAGGGATGTTGGGATTGACATGCAACACAACTTCAGGTTCTGCAGACAAGCCCTTTATTCCACTTTCTCACACAGTATATATAGCCCTCAGCAGTGGAGGCAAAACCAGCAAAAGCAGGAAGCTCATCACTGTAACTCACATGGCTTAGGGGTAAACATCCTTAATAACATTGTTGAAAACAACAGATTGTTCATGGTTTTGTTCCTGTTTTCAACCAACCATAAGAGTGCAAAACAGATCAAGTGGGGTGCGAAGGCCTGTCCTCTATGGACCCAATAAAGGTCTGTTAACCGGGACTTAACTGGAAACTGGATACTGATGTGGCCTCTGGTAAGTCAGGGTTTTCCACCCTAGTAGTGGTCCAGGGTAACTATCAATATATGCTTAATCTTATTGTCACTTGTATTAACAACCTTGATTATTAAACTCATGTTTTAGTTGTATATGTGTGTATGCATGTTTGTGTGTATTGAGGTGCATATGTGGGCATGTATGTGTACATGCATGTATATGTGCATCTGAAGAACAGGACAATCTTAGCTGTCTTCATGTGATATCTACCTTGCTTTTGAGACAGTATCTCACATTGGCTGGGAAATTGTCATGTAGACTACACTGTCTGGTCTGAAGTTCCAGAACTTGTTTGTTTCTATCTGCCTAGTAACTGACTTACGATCCGGCACCATATCTTGCTTTTTTCTTTAATTTGGTTTTTGAGGTTTGAACTCAGCTCCCATACTGGCATGTCTAGCCCTTGACTGTTTCAGCCATATTTTGTTGAATTCAAACTCTCATGCTTACGTGGCAAGCCCTTGACCAACTTAGTGATTTCCCTGATGAATATTTCCATAGCTAATGTTTCCAGGTCACGAGGAAACTACAGACATCTTGAATAATTGCCAGTTGACTCCTTCACCTGCCCATGCTACCCAGCAGAGATTGATATTGCAAACAGAGTACACAAATTCTCTCAATCAGGATATCTGTTGTTGTGATAAATGTCATAGAAAGAGCAATTTGAGGGTGGAAGGATTTTCATCTTATAACTCTCAAGCCTTATTTCATTGATTAAGAGAAGTTGGGGCAGGAACCTGGAGGCAATAACTTGAAAATTGCAACTGATGCAGAGGCTGTGGAGAACCGCTGCTTACTGGCTTGTTTCTCATGGCTTACTCATCCTGATTTTTTATTAAACTCAGGACCACTTTCCCAGAAATGATACCACTCATGGTGTGCTGAGCCTATGATAATCATTAATCAAGAAAATTCTCCATAGAATTGCCTATAGATTGGTCTATATTATGTTATATAGGACTATAACATGTTATGGAGACATGTTTTTTTTTTCTCAACAGGTTTACTCTTCCAAAATTATTCTAGTTTGGATCAAGCTGACATAAAACTAATCACCAAAAGTATTTCAATATCTGATATGTACTCTGGTTTTGTAATGCCCAAGAGGAAGTAGCTTTATTCTCTTCTGAGCATTGTACATCAGTTTTAAAACATTCTTGCTGCCAACAGAGCAAGAAGCTTTGTGATGATGATCAAAGCTGGCTTCCTTTGCCGCAGTTCACCATAGTTCACTCTACATCCAAATCCCCAGCTGCCTGAAACTCTAAGCGCATCACTAGAGGCTTCTGTTCTTTTCTGACAATGACTACTACCAGAGAAGCTGCTGCAATGTCCTTTAAAATGCTGCAATGCTTGAACCCTGACAGCTCCATGTACTCTCTAATTCCTTTCCCTCTGTGTGCACACTGCCTTACTTTACTGTTTTGGGCCATGTTTCCTAATTTTCCCACTGAACAGGAAAGATTTCTTTATCATAGATAAGGAAAGGCATGACATATCTGACTACATTGTGCTCCAAATTGGCAATTTAACCAAAGCTTTAGTAGTTAAATAGCAACCAGGCAAAATCCAGTGAGTTGGAAAATATTGTAAGTTATATCCCTTTTTTTGAAAAGACTAGAATTATTTGGGGTGTTAAGTGCACAGAATTCTATGTAAACTAAGGTTTACATAGTGAAATTTATTAGTGATTTCATGAAGTAACTATCTCTAATTAATGATGAGCTGCACATGGTATAGAGGCTGAGAAAAGACTTGCATCCAGGTACTCAGTTCTCAAACGTATTGAGCAACTGGCTATTTTTTCTATATAATTCATATATTAGTAGACTCAATGCAGTATACATTATTGATAATGGTAAGAGTAGATATAATGAGAATCAATAAGATCATTTCTACATGATCTAACAACTAAACTGTGATGTCTTTTGAGGAAATAGATAGTTAGATTTAGTGTGTCTAAGAAGCAACTGGAAAACAGTCTTAACCCCTCCAAAGCCTGAGAAAATCTGGATGAAGGGACAGAAAAAAAAAATGAAAGGAACCAGAAGTGGTGAGAAATTCTGTAGAATGTTGGCTTCTAGACATGTTATGTGTCATGAATGACTATCCTTTGTGCTAAACAAATGCCATCTTACCGAGTTGAGCTTCAATACCTACTTCTTGCAAACATCATTCCAGTTGAGCTTGGGTTCACATCCCAAAGAGAGATGTGAAATGGAGACATGACATTTTCAGATGAGTATCTAACTGTTTCCTACCAGCTCCACTATACACCCCTGCCTTAAGTGTATATAACTTGGGGAGGAGGCAGGAGAAGTTGAGACAGCCCCCCCCCATTCATGTGGCTACAGGAAGTCTTTGTTCTTTTTTGGCTAGTAGCATGTTAACACCATTGTAAATTACCCCTCACCTAGGCACTGTAAAGAAGACTAGCTAACTCATTGGCTCTCAAGGGTGAACTTTGGAAGAACTGTGCTTTCATTTTTCATTGTGACCTTGAGTGGGCAGGGAGACATTGCTTTATGTCTCATGAACGAAGAAATTTTAATAGCAAAATGAATGCAGTTCTCTGAAACACAAAACAACCAAAAAGGTAGTAGGGGGCAAATGTGATCAAAATACATTATGTATGATTATTAAAATGTCATAACAAAGTCATTATTGTGCATAATATATATACTAATAAACAATTTAAAATAATTTTGGAATTAATATTTGAGGCCACAGTGAAAGACGTTTCCACCATCAGCATTGCAAAGTAGAGCTTGATGAGTCTAAGGTGTCATTCTGAGAGTCTCTGAATGCAGATTTCAGGTCTCAAGGAAAGACTTTCTACTGTAGAAGTTCAGTATACACATCTTCTTTTGTAATCTTGTAATCCCATCATCCTTATTACTATCACATTGCTGAAAACTACTGCCTGTACTCCCACTTAGGAGATGGAGATATTACCTTAGACAGAGACAATGAGTACCACATGGTTGTGAATCACTGAGACTGAGTGGACCACTCATAGACACTGAGGTCCACAGGGCTGTGAACCACTCATAGACACTGAGGTCCACAGGGCTGTGAACCACTCATAGACACTGAGGTCCACGTGACTGTGAACCACTCATAGACACTGAGGTCCACAGGGCTGTGAACCACTCATAGACACTGAGTACCACGTGACTGTGAACCACTCATAGACACTGAGGTCCACAGGGCTGTGAACCACTCATAGACACTGAGGTCCACAGGGCTGTGAACCACTCATAGACACTGAGGTCCACAGGGCTGTGAACCACTCATAGACACTGAGGTCCACAGGGCTGTGAACCACTCATAGACACTGAGTACCATGTGACTGTGAACCACTCATAGACACTGAGGTCCACAGGGCTGTGAACCACTCATAGACACTGAGGTCCACAGGGCTGTGAACCACTCATAGACACTGAGGTCCACAGGGCTGTGAACCACTCATAGACACTGAGTACCACGTGACTGTGAACCACTCATAGACACTGAGGTACACAGGGCTGTGAACCACTCATAGACACTGAGGTCCACAGGGCTGTGAACCACTCATAGACACTGAGGTCCACGTGACTGTGAACCACTCATAGACACTGAGGTCCACAGGGCTGTGAACCACTCATAGACACTGAGTACCACGTGACTGTGAACCACTCATAGACACTGAGGTCCACAGGGCTGTGAACCACTCATAGACACTGAGGTCCACAGGGCTGTGAACCACTCATAGACACTGAGGTCCACGTGACTGTGAACCACTCATAGACACTGAGGTCCACAGGGCTGTGAACCACTCATAGACACTGAGGTCCACAGGGCTGTGAACCACTCATAGACACTGAGGTCCACAGGGCTGTGAACCACTCATAGACACTGAGTACCACGTGACTGTGAACCACTCATAGACACTGAGGTCCACAGGGCTGTGAACCACTCATAGACACTGAGTACCACGTGACTGTGAACCACTCATAGACACTGAGGTCCACAGGGCTGTGAACCACTCATAGACACTGAGTACCATGTGACTGTGAACCACTCATAGACACTGAGGTCCACAGGGCTGTGAACCACTCATAGACACTGAGGTCCACAGGGCTGTGAACCACTCATAGACACTGAGTACCATGTGACTGTGAACCACTCATAGACACTGAGGTCCACAGGGCTGTGAACCACTCATAGACACTGAGTACCACGTGACTGCGAACCACTCATAGACACTGAGTACCACGTGACTGTGAACCACTCATAGACACTGAGGTCCACAGGGCTGTGAACCACTCATAGACACTGAGGTCCACAGGGCTGTGAACCACTCAGACACTGAGGTCCACAGGGCTGTGAACCACTCATAGACACTGAGTACCACGTGACTGTGAACCACTCATAGACACTGAGGTCCACAGGGCTGTGAACCACTCATAGACACTGAGTACCACGTGACTGTGAACCACTCATAGACACTGAGGTCCACAGGGCTGTGAACCACTCATAGACACTGAGTACCATGTGACTGTGAACCACTCATAGACACTGAGGTCCACAGGGCTGTGAACCACTCATAGACACTGAGGTCCACAGGGCTGTGAACCACTCATAGACACTGAGTACCATGTGACTGTGAACCACTCATAGACACTGAGGTCCACAGGGCTGTGAACCACTCATAGACACTGAGTACCACGTGACTGCGAACCACTCATAGACACTGAGTACCACGTGACTGTGAACCACTCATAGACACTGAGGTCCACAGGGCTGTGAACCACTCATAGACACTGAGTACCACGTGACTGTGAACCACTCATAGACACTGAGGTCCACAGGGCTGTGAACCACTCATAGACACTGAGGTCCACAGGGCTGTGAACCACTCATAGACACTGAGGTCCACAGGGCTGTGAACCACTCATAGACACTGAGTACCATGTGACTGTGAACCACTCATAGACACTGAGGTCCACAGGGCTGTGAACCACTCATAGACACTGAGTACCACGTGACTGTGAACCACTCATAGACACTGAGGTCCACAGGGCTGTGAACCACTCATAGACACTGAGTACCATGTGACTGTGAACCACTCATAGACACTGAGGTCCACAGGGCTGTGAACCACTCATAGACACTGAGGTCCACAGGGCTGTGAACCACTCATAGACACTGAGTACCATGTGACTGTGAACCACTCATAGACACTGAGGTCCACAGGGCTGTGAACCACTCATAGACACTGAGTACCACGTGACTGCGAACCACTCATAGACACTGAGTACCACGTGACTGTGAACCACTCATAGACACTGAGGTCCACAGGGCTGTGAACCACTCATAGACACTGAGTACCACGTGACTGTGAACCACTCATAGACACTGAGGTCCACAGGGCTGTGAACCACTCATAGACACTGAGGTCCACAGGGCTGTAACCACTCATAGACACTGAGGTCCACAGGGCTGTGAACCACTCATAGACACTGAGTACCATGTGACTGTGAACCACTCATAGACACTGAGGTCCACAGGGCTGTGAACCACTCATAGACACTGAGTACCACGTGACTGCGAACCACTCATAGACACTGAGTACCACGTGACTGTGAACCACTCATAGACACTGAGGTCCACAGGGCTGTGAACCACTCATAGACACTGAGGTCCACGTGACTGTGAACCACTCATAGACACTGAGGTCCACAGGGCTGCGAACCACTCATAGACACTGAGGTCCACAGGGCTGTGAACCACTCATAGACACTGAGTACCATGTGACTGTGAACCACTCATAGACACTGATGTCCACGTGACTGTGAACCACTCATAGACACTGAGGTCCACAGGGCTGTGAACCACTCTGACACGGGCACTGAGAGCATGGCGGTGAACCCTCACAGGCACTGAGCTTTCAAAGATCATGGTATTCACAGCTGCCATTGTTTGCGGAGTTCCTCATTGTCAGCAAAAGGATGGAATATGTGTGCAGAACTAGCCTGTTTCTCTTTTCCAGTGTTGCTTTTAATTTTCTTAATATTCATGTAGATGAAGGTAGTGAGAGAATTCATAATAATAATTTGAATAGCACTCTAATTGGCTTTTATTGCTACTTGAGAATGGGTCAGGTTGTACATAGAATATTTAAGTTGAAATGTCGTTTCTAATACTTAATAGAATACAATTAGAGTTTTATTGATTAATTAGTGTCTACATGCAGCATTCTATTTTTCTAAAGGCCAGTAAATGCACCTGACTGTTCCCTAAATGTTAACATATTCAGATAATTATAATGGCATTATACTTGCTGTGCAGACTGTTTGAATTATTTGCTAATACTGAGATCTCAAGTTCATGGGAAGTAATTTTGAAAGGAAAAATTGTATTTAAATAACCCAAAGCAATTGTTATAGAAAATATCTCTTAAAAGTCCATTGATTTATGGCTACCAACATGCTATACCTTCCCATACAGAAACTCATTTTCCAGTGCTTTGAATGTAACACAGATGAATTGAATACAAAGGAGACTCCATAGCCAATAGGCACTGCCATATTGTAAGGTCAAAAATGCTGTTTAAATAATTCAAATGGCAGGCTAGCAGCATGAATGAGAAATGTGGACTTAAAATTCAGAGGAAGCTATCAAACAAATGGTGTTCAGTTAAATCCTGGTTCACCTGTCAGGAAGTAATGGTTTGTTATCAACTCTTTCCCACGGAAAAGTTATGCTGATGTTAGATAGGTTAGATGCAGAGGGTTTGGTCCAAGAACTTCAAAACTAGTCTTCAGATAAGTACCCCAAGATAACGATGTAGTGACAAGGTGGTTACGGGAACAAGATAGAGTGATAGGTGGTAGCAGCTGGTTTAGCTGTGTTGCTACAAACCAGCTTCAGGGACATTTTTGGCAGGAAATGAGGTAATTTTCCCTCCCTGTGAAACTTGCAATGTTTGGGAGCCTAAGCCCTTGTCCATAGTCTTGAGTATTACACATATTTATAACAGACTAAATTCTGGTGAAATGGGCTTCTGAGAAGCATAACATCCTTTATTGTTGTGTCTACTTTGAGGATGCACAAGGACTAGATAACAGAGAGAGGACAGATAAAAGCCTCAACCATCTAGGACCAGAACTGTGGTGGCTTGACTTGGTCCACATTTTCATAAGCACATTCTTGCCTCCTTCTTTGGTATAATTACATTCTCAATAGACCTCCTTACTACAGGGAACTACCTGGATTCTCCTTTTTTTTTTAATTGGAGCACAAGAACTGAGGATCCTGGTGGGGTTGAGACCAGATGGAACTCCAAACCTCCAATAATACCAATATTGGAAACCCTTAACATCATAAAGAATCAAATGTGAACTTATAGAAATTGGAAGCAGGTAAAGATATGTTATTCAGGTCAAATTGACTGGTCAAAGCCTCCCAGCCATTTGTACTGGGTCAACAAAAAACTGAAGTTAATGATGTGTTATGACATACATTGTTCTGTAGGCACATGTAGATCTCAAAACTTATTCCCCCAGGATTTTGAAATGCTTTTTATTTGTTTGCAAAATTAAATAGAGAGTATTTAGTATGGAAAGTGTTTTGTTGGCTACACACAAAGATGTATAAACCATTTTGTCTGTGTGGCAGGAAATGTGATACATATGATTTAAAATCTTCAATAGTTTTTTAAAGTAGCATAATCACCCTCAACTTTCATACCAAATGACAACTGGCAAGGGTAAGTAAGTGATCTGACATCATTCAGGTATGTCTAACTTCAAAGTACAGCCTCACTGAAATTACCTGAGAATAATAATTAAGAATCTCTCTCCCCTATTTCCCAGGTGAAACTGAATTTTCTACAGGCTGTTTACCAGTCCAGGCCTCTAATGAACTCTAGTTCTCTTTCTCTCTGTGCATATAATCGGTCAGAGTTCATTATGTAGGATTAAAAGTCCTAGTATTAGAGACTCTTCTGTAGGTAAAGCACAACCATGTAGAATGAGTTTGATCTGCAAAAACCATAGGTAAAAATAAGGCATGGCAGCATGCATCTGTAATACCAGCCGTGTGTAGGTAAAACAGGAGGACCCTGGGGCTCACTGGTTAGCCAGTCTAATCAAACCGATAGAGATGTGCTCCAGGTATAATGAAAATTCCTCTCTCAAAAAAATAAGGTGGAGATAAATTAAAGAAGGTAGTAACTTGAATATCTGATTTAAACACACACACATACACTTTCTTAGCTAGGATTTCTATTGCTGTAAAGAGGTAACTTAACATGACCATGGCAACTCTTACAGAAGAAAATATTTAGCTGAGCCTGGCTTACAGTTTAGTCCATTATCCCCATGGAGGGGAAGCAAGACAGCACACAAGCAGATAGTATATCCTAGTAGAGAAGGTACTCTGGTTAGAGTGTGAAACAGCTGGTTATATTTCATCTGCAACAGGAAGCAGAGAAAGATGGACGAATGCTGAGGCTCAACTTAATTTATCCTTCATTCATGTCTCCCAAGTCGAAAGCTCTACCCCATGGAAGGTACAAATGACATTTTTGTCTTCGACTGACCCAATATAGAGTTCCCTAACAAATATGCCCAGAAGACTATTTCCATAGTGATTTTTAAATCCTATAAGATTGACAGTAAAAACTGGCAATCACAGCCATGGAGCTCTAAACGATGCAGAATAGCTCCAGCAGCATGTATTACCAGCAAATTGTGCACCGTACATGCTCAGTGATTGGCCATTAAGAACACCAACTCCAGCTTTTCAGAATCTTCCTTATTCAGCACTCTGAATAGGAACTGAATTTGATATGGGTGTGTTCTCTCCTTGTTCATTGTTTTATTGGATATATTGTTTATATATATAATGTGCCAAGTGGTAAGGGTAACTCCCACAGATCATGTACAGAAAGGCTGTAGTAGCCTATAGGACGACAATGTTGTATGATAGGGAGGTGATTGATAATGTCACCAACTGGAACCTGAACTAGATCTTTCAAAAAAACAGGTAGTATCTGTGGGCTGGCAATATTGTTCAGTATGTATAGGTGCTTGCCAACAGGCCTGAAAATTTGAACTCAATCCTCAGGACTAGGACTCCCACGGTGAAAGGAGACAACTGACTCACAGAGGTTGTACTTTGGCATCCACATTAATGCTATGGCACACACACAAACACACACATACACACTTATCCGCATATACACTCACATACGGGCACATGCACACATACATAAATAAATGCAATAAAAATTAAAATAACAAGAAGAGGACAGACAGGAAACAACCAAACTGAGAAAAATCCCAAGACTGAGAATGAGCACAAGAGGTCCCTGACTGAGATGACTGGCGGAGATGGCACAGCCGCTGCAGATGTGCTCTCTAAGGAAACAACAAGACCTGGTGCAGTTCTGCTTCATAACTAGATTCCTTCATAGCATGATTATATAGGCTCCACTCAATTTATTTTCTCTTCAATTGTGGTACCTTGCTGAAGTAAAGAGAGTGTCTTCTCTGTCAGGATGTTCTCAAGTTTGTTTTTTTGTTCATTTATACATATGTGTTTCTGAGTGTTTGATTTGTGGGTCTGTATATGTGGGTGCACACACTTGTGTCTGTGTACTTGTGTGTTCAGTGTGCATGTGAACTAATGCATGTCTGTGTGTGCATGGGAGTGTGTGTATGTGTGTGAGTGTGTGTGCATGTCTGTGTGAGTGTGTGTAAACCAAAAGTTTTCCTTAGGTGTTGTTCTTTACTATCCACCTTATTTATTATTTTTAAAACGGAGCGTCTCGGTGGCTTGAAATTCACAAAGTAGACGTGAGGCTGGCTGGCTAGCAAGCTACAGCCATCCCATTGGTTGTACTTCCCACCGTAGACCTCAGATTGCAACCATGTGTTCTCCTACCTCAGGTTTTACCTGGGTTCTGGGGTCTGAACTCAGGTCCTTATGCTTGTATAGGCATATCTTTAGCCATATTCTCATGTTTAGATTAGTGTCCCCCAGAGATAGATGCCACCAAACACAAACTCAGTGGATGGCTAAGTGAGTTAATGGACAAAAGAGGACATTATGCCTTCTTTCTGTATGTACCTAAGTGAAAAGGGTATTGTGAGGAAAATGTCAATTTTCTTACAATGCTGACCTTTGCTGTTTACATGTATAAATATTAATAACAGGAATGCTGTTTCCACTCACAAAGTGTTTTGTTCCAACTAAAAATACTGCAAAATTTTATGATCATGGGCTTGGAGCTAGATTGCAAACACTCTTATAGCTGCGCGAAGTTCCCACCTCAGTGCAGAGAGGATTTGCATAAAAACAATGTTGCAGGACCTATAGCTGATTGGGCTGGGCTGTCAGAACAAGAATGTTTCTCTTGCTCCTGTTTCGTGAATTCTTTCTCAGTCCTCATTAGAGTCAGGCACTTATTTCTCCACTTAAACTCTGAGCACAGATGAGCAAGACCTTCTGCTACTGAACCTGATGACTCTCAGTATTAACAAGGAAAACAGGAAACACAAAGGCTTGACATTTTTAAAAATACATGTATCAAAATGCTTTTCAACAACTTTGATAAGGGAATCAAGTAGCCAGAATGCTGTCATCAAGGGGTAGAACATTCTGATCATTTTGAACTCTTCTCAATCTCACAGGAGATCAGTGTCCTACTCGGTATCACCAGAGGATGTGTCTGTTTTATATTTCTTAAGATTAAGATCATGCAGTGGTCTATATCTGTGCATAGTCCTGGAAGTTCTTTAATTTTTTATTGTTTGGTTTTTCAAGAAAGACAGGGTTTCTCTATAGCTTTGCAGCCTGTCCTGGAACATGCTCTTGTAGATCAGGCTGGCCTCAAACTCACAGGGACCCACCTGCCTCTGCCTCCCGAGTGCTGGGATTAAAGGTGTGCTCCACCAGCGCCTGCCTTAGTCCTGAAGTTCTGTCTTTTAGGTTCAATATTTTGCATTTAATTCCCTCTGTCCATGTTGGATTGACAGCTTAGTGTTGTGTTGATTTTCATTTCCCTTGTGACTAATGATGCTGGCCACCTTCCCATGTACTTTCTTGACTGTTTTTATTATTTTCTGAAGTGTTCATAAATTTTCTAATATGAATTAGTTTGGTGATCTTTTCCTCTTAAAAAAATTTTGTTTGTATCTTTATGTTTGTTTCTGCCTGTGTCTGTGTGTATGTATACCTGAGTGTGGAGGCCTGTGGAGTCAAGAAGACATGAAATCATCAGGAGGTGGAGTTTAGGTTCACAATATCCTGACATGGGCGCAGTGAGCTAGATTTCCCATCATCTGCATGCGCAGAAATCAGTCTAAGCCACTGAGCAGTATTTCCAGGCCCACCTTCCCTTTATTGATTGGTAGAAAATCTGTATTCTGGACATGAATTCTTTTTTATATATATTGCATTGTAAATATGTTTTCTGGGCCTATGGTTTGACTTTTCTTTTAAATATCTGTTTTCTATGTATTGTGTATATGTGTTCATGTGTGTGTGTGTGTGTGTGTGTGTGCATGTGTGCAATACATGTGAATCCATGTATGTTCAAGTAGAGGCCATAGTTCAATCATGTTTGTCTTCCTCAATCACCCCCAAACCTCTTGTTTAATTGATAAAGAGTCTCTCATTTTTAACTGGAGCTCATCACTTTATTTGGGATAGCTGTCCAGCAATCCCTCTGCTTCTCCAGTGCTGAGATGACAAGAATAAAGTACCAAGCCAGCTTTTTTATCTTTTAATGCAAGTTCCAGGCTTTTCAGCAAGCCCTTTACTGGATAAGTTACCTCACCACCTCC
The DNA here is from genome assembly GCF_037038515.1 of Microtus pennsylvanicus. Taxonomy (NCBI): domain Eukaryota; kingdom Metazoa; phylum Chordata; class Mammalia; order Rodentia; family Cricetidae; genus Microtus; species Microtus pennsylvanicus. Next base: position 8,127,372 of record NC_134588.1, read on the forward strand.
AAGTAGCAGCCTTTTGATGTCCATGACTTTTGCTTTGGTTAAGGTATAACTTAACACTTATTTTTCAGCTCCAGTTACACAATTTGAGCCTTTTAGGCAGTTCACTCACCCCAGACTGTGCTAACACTGCCCAGTCTTCTTAAACATGCTTCATTCTACATTCACAGCCACACTGTGAATTTTAGGTGTGGGGTGACGTGAGCAGATTTATATTTTTATACACATTCGTCTCGTACCAATATCATTTGTTACGAAGATTACCTTCTAGAATAAATGAATTACTTCCTTGGTATAAAATAAAAAACAGACACAACTGCAATTAATAATTTTATGCTCTAAAATCTCTTCCAAATTCATCCATGTTTGGAGATGGTAGAGCCTTGTCCCTCACTGCCTATTTGTCCTTCTTTCTACTCAACTACATTAGCATCCCGAGAGACAATGGGCCCTTTGGCTCATTTTTGTCAAAACTGTTTTGGCTCCTACTTTTTTTGTCTTTTAGATTTTATTTTTATTTTAGAATCTACTTCTCAACTTTTACAAACACCAGCTTCATATCTATTAAGGAGAATATTTATTAATTTTCCAACTTTCTTTAGAACCTTAAGTGTAGAGTGAGACGTGCAATTATTCATTCTTTAATAGACATGGAAGTAAATATTTCATATATGTAGGTTCTATAAAATCTTCTTTGTTTTTTCCTACATTTTTTTTTTCTTAATCAAACCTGATCCCTCAGCCCCAACTGGCTAGTTTCAATTGTTCTACAAAACAAGTGTTCACTTCAATGGTTTTTGTCTCTCATTATTTATAGCTGAATATTTAGGTTTACAAGAAACCCGGATTATTAAAAACAGCACACACAATGTCTAGTAGAGTCTCTGGTTCACCATCTGTAATATCAGCATTTTCTTCTACATTCTCTCAAAAAATATCTTCTGAGCTCTGGCCACTCAGTGGTTTTCACATTCCAAAGTTCAAAGGCCACCACGGTTCTTCCCAAAATGTTGTTCAGCTCTGTCACAGGACAACTAGCCCACTCCTATTGCAAATTCCCAACTTAATTGGGGTTTCTACTACAGTCATAGAACACTGTGATAAAAAGTCATGTGAGGAGGACAGGGCTTATTTTGCTTGTGCTCTCACATCTTGAACAGTTCTTTATTGAAGGAATTCAAGGCAGGAATTCATGATAGGAATTCAGGGCAGGAAGTGAAGAAGAAGCCATAGAGGAATGCTGGTTACTGTCTTGTTCTCCCTGGCTTTCTCAGCCTTTCTTATTTTAATGTGCAGGACCACTTGCCCAAGGGCAACACAGCCCATTAAGAGTTAGACCCTCCACTTTAATTATTAATGAAGAAAATGCCTTATAACCCAGTCTTGTTCCCCCTTCATAGGTGATTCTAGATTGGATTAAGTGGACACAAAACCAGCAACTGTATCCACTTTCTTCAAGGAGTTTTAAGTCTGTTTATTTTTTTTTTAAGATTTATTTATTTATTATGTATACAACATCCTCCATCCATGTTGCCCACACACCAGAGGAGGGCACCAGATCTCATTACAGATGGTTGTGAGCCACCATTTGGTTGTTGGGAATTGAACTCAGAACCTCTGGGAGAGCAGCCAGTGCTCCTAACCACTGAGCCAACTCTCCAGCCCTAAGTCTGCTAGGTTTTTTTAAAGGAGGGCAACATTTTATACCAGCTTCTTAGATGCATTTATCTTGCTTTATTGACATGTTATATCTATTGATAGGAGTTCTCAATTTCCCTTTTCCTGGCTCATGGCAACTGTAATTCCACTGTCTGATATTATGTTCTTGACTACTTTAGTTGACTCCTGCTAGCAGAAATAGATACATTTGCTTTTCCATGCCTGGATTACTTCACATGGTTACTTAGGGTTACAGCATTAGTGTGTGCTACATTTTTACTACCCTTTCATATATTGACAGATTCTCTGTTTCTTTCCTGCTTTTAGTTTATACAAAGGATAAAGCAATGAGCATGGGAATATTCTTTTCAGAGTGAGGATATCAGTTCCTCTGCAAATTTAAGAAGGGGTAGGATTGCTGAGTTCCATGGCACTCATGTCTTATGAGGTGATTTTTTTAAGGTGATTGTTTCATTTTATTCTTTATTTTTTAGCACATGTATCTGTCTTTGTTGTACCTGCTTATGTGTGCTGTCTTGTGTGTGTACGTTTGTGTGCATGTGGGTGGGTGTGGGTGCGTAGGTGTGTCTTTGTGTGCATATGCAGGAGAGAGGTTGAGGATGAGTGTCTTCCACAGTTACACTTTATTTTAATTAATGAAGTGTGGTTGATTTCTGACTGAACCTGAGTCTTGTACCTTGTAGGTATCTTGCCCTGGGTATTCTGGTTTTGCTCCAGAACACATAGATTACTATCAGGCCACTATGACTGTCTTTTATGTGAGTGCACTGCTGGGGATTCATACTCTGGTCCTCAAACTTGTACAGCAAGTGATTTAAGTAAGGTATCACCTGCACAACCCTCTTTATTTCTTTATTTTGATAATTAATATTGATGCAGTTCCCCAAAATTTAAAGCAATCTTGAACACACAAAATAAACCCTGTTATAGTCACACATTGCTGAATTTGCTTGTTGGTAATCAGTAAAAGATTTTATTACATTTACTTCTATTCAGAAAGTTTATTAGTCTATCATTTCCTTTTCTGATAATGATGTGCGTAGCTTGCTTTAACAGGAAGGTTCTGACTCAAGCTTCTTTCAGGATAAGGAGTATGCAGACTCTGTCCAGGGATGATATTAGCATTCATTTTACAACCTGCATGATTATCATTATTGATTGAAAGCATATTTTCAATTTTGAGTTCACTTTTTATGAAACAAATGGCTGTTTAGATTTTCTAATTCAGTTATAATTTTTAATTTAATTTCCAGTTTCATGATTTATGTTTCTAGAATAATTTGTCGTTCAAGTTGTTACCTTTATAAGAATCACAAGAGTTATTTGTGACTTTTTCCTGTTATGGTATAGAATACATGGAGATGTGTGTCCTGAACCTTATGAGTGACAAACTTTTTTGCTTATGGAAAAGAAGTGCTGTTTTGCTTTGGAATTTTCAATTATAAATATTTCTAAAACATCAACTTTAAACTTAATTTGCCTACTTTAGTTTTTTCTGACATCTGATTTTATTTTTATTTTGTTTTTCCACTTTAAGCTTAGCATGCTTTCATTTTCTAACTGTTTAAGAGGAAAATACACACAAACAACTTTTAAACATTTCTCTTTTTGTAAATTAATTTCTTAAACCAAAAAAAAATACTAAAAACTTACTTTACTGATTCCCATTAATAAAATTTTTGTCCTTAGTTGAACATAAGTCAAAAATTCCTCAGTGACAACACAACATTGAGAAAAAATTCCCAAACATTTAGATAAGCTTTTTTTTCCTTTTTTTTTTCTTTGAGAAAGGGTTTCTCTGTGTTACACCTGTGGCTGTCACTGTGTAGACCAGGTTAGCCTCAAACTCACCAACCTCTGCCTCGTGAGTACTGAGATTAAAGTATTATACTTGGTTTTTAAAGGATTTATTTTATCATCTTATTGTAACTATATATAGATACATACACATAGATATATATTCATGTGTGTGTAAGTGAATGTTGTTAGCCTCTGTGGCCCTAAAAGGAGTTGTATTTCCCTAGGACTGGAATTTTGGCAGTTTTGAACAATCCGACATGGGTTCTGGGAAATGAACACAGGTCCTCTGCAAGAGAAGCACTCACTTTTCACTGCTGAACCATCAGGGCAGCCCCTCCTTGTATTGATGTATTAAGATTTATTCTAATTGACTCACATGTCACCTGTTTGAGTAAAAATTCTAGGCAATACCTATTGTTATAATAATTATTTATCCAGTCTAGTGTTTGCAGAAACTTATTGGGTTAATTTTGCCAAGAGTATAGTTCATGTCATCTACTTCCTTACTGCTTCTCTTCTTGTTCCATTGGCCGATGAGAGATGAATGTTAAAAACAGCCTTGAGGTCAAGATTCGCTTTAGGCTATTTAACTCAATATCTTGGAGCTATAACATTCAAGTTATTTTTAATATGCCATAAGAACTGAAAGTTATGTTCTAGCAGTTGATGGAATTTTCATTCACCCTTGCTGAGAATAATCACTCATACTATTATGTTGCTTAAACATAACAAATCAGATGGAGTTTTAAATTTTTCTAATAATTCTTAGAAGGTTAATAATTCCAAACAAATAAAAGAATAACATATTAAACCAATGTGATCCAAATCAGTAGCATCCAATGAACAACTTGAATTACCTCATGTTACCATGGCCAGAACTGGCTCTGCTAGTGTGGCCTCTGGTTCTGGTCTCTGTTTAATTGGTTATTGTATTTTGAATCCAATAATACTTATGAAGTTGTCTGTTTTACTGTGTGTCTGTCATTGTTCTAATAACTGTGTTGTTGCCTAGTTAAGAATAAATACTTTCTGAAGTTAACCAACATTATCCAACAGATGAGTTTTACACACTAATTTTAATGAATGTTAATTTGAAATCTTTATATTTGATCATTATCTCCTTTCTATATTGTGGAGGATTTTTTAAGTCCATTGATATGAAGACAATTAAAAATTTTCTTCCCTGAGAGAAACACCCTATAATCTAGCAGAACAGGTTCCAGCTTTGATGGATACAGCCCCTGAACCCCATAGCATGGAGCCACCATAGGCTTCCTGGAATCTACTGAAAACTGCCTAAAATAGAGATGAGAGTTTGGTGTCCTGTGTTCAGATGTCATCTAGTATCAAAGGCCTTCATTCTGTTCTCTGTGAGCTATCATTGACAGGCTAAGGAATAGGAAATAAATTACTCACATTACCCCTACATAAACAAAGATGAAACAGTCAAGAAAGGAAAGGGAGCTAGCTGAAGTCATCAGTTAGAATGTCCAGGGTTCCCCGACAATGGCTGAAGCTACACAGCTATGCTTACATAATTATGCCTGTGGTAAGAATTTGAATAGTCCTTAGAGACACCGAACAGAGCATGTGTGAGTTTCTGCTTGGTCTAGCTGAAGCTAATGTCAGAGTTATAGTGATACTAAAATCTGCCATAAATGAAATTACTCAATAGTTTGGGATCATAAAACACCTCTTTATATGCTTCGGGCTATATTTCTATTAGTTTTAAGACATGACTGGCGACTGATAAGAGAATTTAGAACATCATTTTTTATATTGGTTCAACCTTAAAAAAAGAGTCATTGGGAAGCATAAAGGGATTTATCTGCAAACAATTAGTTAGCAATACCATTTATCTTTTCATCGTATTATATACAATAGATTTCAGTATGACATTTTATACATATATATTCTATAATATATTTAAATTTTATTATGATTATTTCTTCATGTGTGTAGGGGAAAACATGTAAAACCCAGTGTATGTGTAGACATCAGTAGAAACTTAAAGAATCTGTTTTCTCTTTCCATCATGTGGGTCCTGGGCTTCAAGTACGGGTAATGATTGATGGCAGATAGCTTCCAATCCTTCCTAAGCCATCTTGCTGCCCTATGATGGATCTTAATCATGGTTATAGTCCCTCACCCTTTCTAATCCCCTTCCCATTTTCTGATCCACTTTTCCCACTAGTTTTCTTTATTTGTATTTTTATGAAATATGCCCTAGTGTGCTTATCAGTGTGTTCATCAGTGTTATTCAGGAAGAATGGATGAGGGTGACTTACAGAAGCATAGGATTTTCAGGGCTACAAAGGTAAAGAAAATGGGTCAGTACAATTGAGTTTTCTGGTTGGAATCCTCTGTGAAGTTGTTGTCCTTACTGTTTGTTAAAGCTTAATGATTCTCTGAACAGACTGACTGAGGGGAAACAGGAGAATGAGAAAGATCGGGGTGATTTGAAATCCATAGCAGGGAATGCAATTCACTAGTTATATTCTAAACCCTGTATCCTCAATTCACTGATTCTTACACTGTTGTCAACAATGTCCCTCAGAGGACAATAATCAATTTTATATGGAAAAACAAAAAACCCAGGATAGCCCAAACAATCTTATACCATAAAGGAACTTCTGGGGGCATTACCATCCCTGACTTCAAACTCTATTACAGAGCTACAGTGATGAAAACAGTGTGGTACTGGCATAAAAACAGAGAAGTTGACCAATGGAATCGCATAGAAGATCAGGATTTTAACCCACAAACCTACGGACACCTTATTTTCGATAAAGGAGCTAAAAGTATACAATGGAAGAAAGAAAGCCTCTTCAACAAATGGTGCTGGCACAACTGGATGTCAACCTGTAGAAGAATGAAAATAGATCCATATCTATCACCATGCACAAAACACAAGTCCAAATGGATCAAAGACCTCAATATCAATCTGAACACACTGAACCTGATAGAAGATAAAGTGGGAAGTACCCTACAACATATGGGCACAGGAGATCGCTTCCTAGGTATAACCCCAGCAGCACAGACATTAAGGGCAACATTGAATAAATGGGACCTACTGAAACTGAGAAGCTTCTGTAAAGCAAAGGACACTGTCACTAAGACAAAAAGGCAACCCACTGACTGGGAGAAGATCTTCACCAACCCCACAACAGACAAAGGTCTGATCTCCAAAATATATAAAGAACTCAGGAAACTAGACTTTAAAATGCTAATAAACCCAATTAAAAAATGGGGCACTGATCTGATCAGAGAATTCTCAACAGAAGAAGTTCAAATGCCCAAAAGACAATTATGGTCATTCTCAACCTCCTTAGCAATCAGGGAAATGCAAATCAAAACAACTTTGAGATATCATCTTACACCTGTCAGAATGGCTAAAATCAAAAACACCAATGATAGCCTTTGGTGGAGAGGTTGTGAAGGAAGGGGTACCCTCATCCATTGCTGGTGGGAACGCAAGCTTGTGCAACCACTTTGGAGGGCAGTGTGGCGGATTCTCAGGAATTCGGGATCAAACTACCCCTGGACACAGCAATGCCACTCTTGGGAATGTACCCAAGAGATGCCCGATCATATGACAAGGGCATTTGTTCAACTATGTTCATAGCAGCATTATTTGTAATAGCCAGAACCTGGAAACAACCTAGATGTCCTTCAATGGAAGAATGGATGAAGAAAGTGTGGAATATATACACATTAGAATACTACTCGGCGGTAAAAAACAATGACTTCTCGAATTTTGCATGCAAATGGATGGAAATAGAAAACACTACCCTGAGTGAGGTAACCCAGACCCAAAAAGATGAACATGGGATGTACTCACTCATAATTGGGTTCTAGGCATAAATAAAGGTCAGTGAGTCTATAATTTGATATCCTAAAGAAGCTGAATAAAAAGTTGAACCCAAAGAAAAACATATAGCTATCTTTCTGGTTATGGGAAGTAGACAAGATTGCCGGGCAAAATATTGGGATCTTGGGGGTGGGGTGTGAGGGTGGTAAGGGGATATGGGGAGAGAAAAGTGAGAAGGGGAGGATGGGGGGAACTTGGGGAAACGGGATGATTGGGATAAAGGAAGGTTGGATAGGGGAGCAGGGAAGCACATATCTTAATTAAGGGAGCCGTCTTAGGGTTGGCAAGAGACTTGGACCTAGAGGGGCTCCCAGGTGCCCAGGGCGATGTCCCCAGTTAGTTCCTTGGGCAGCTGAGGATAGGGAACCTGAAATGACCCTAGCCTATAGCCATACTGATGAATATCTTGCATATCATCATAGAACCTTCATCTGGCGATGGATGGAGATAGAGACAGAGACCCACACTGGAGCACCGGACTGAGCTCCCAAGTCCCAATGAGGAGCAGAAGGAGGGAGAACATGAGCAAGGAAGTCAGGACCACAAGGGGTGCACCCACCCACTGAGACAGTGGGGCTGATCTATTGGGAGCTCACCAAGGCCAGCTGGACTGTGACTGAAAAAGCATGGGATAAAACCGGACTCTCTGAACATGGCGAACAATGAGGGCTGCTGAGAAGCCAAGGACAATGGCACTGGGTTTTGATCCTACTTCATGTTCTGGCTTTGTGGGAGCCTAGCCAGTTTGGAAGTTCACCTTCCTAGTCCAGGATGGAAGGGGGAGGACTTTGGACTTTCCACAGGGCAGGGAACCCTGACTGCTCTTTGGACTGGAGAGGGAGGGGGAGAGGAGTGGGGGGGAGGGGGAGAGGAGTGGGAGGATGAAGAGGGAAATGGGAGGCTGGGAGAAGGCGGAAATCCTTTTTTTCAATAAAAAATATAAAAATAAAATGTCCCTCAGAGGCATGGACATGTGCATAGATGAGGGACAGAATATCCAGCTCTTTGAGGCAAGGAGAGTAGCCAGGGCTTTTGTGAACAATGGAAGCAAGTCATTGGGCCACACACACTAGCAAAGAGTTACAGATTAGCTACTGTCCTTCTATTCTACACACTCAACAGAGTGCTCTCTTATGGCCAACCTAACTGAAAACAGGAAAAGTTAGCCAACAAGCAGAGTTTAGCATGACAAAGTTGACACATAACAAAACCATTAGGTCGAGGGTTAGGGAGAAGGTTCAGTATAGTGGTTGTTATGCAAGCATGACGATGTGAATTTCATTCTCGAACACTTACAAAATGCAAGCAGGATGTAACCGTAGCATTTTGGAGGTAGTTATAGGCATTCTCTGGGGTTCATTGACCAGCCAGCTTAGCTTAGTAGAAAGCTGAGAGTCAGTGAAGAGACACTGTTTCAAAACAACAAAACAAAACAAAATACCAAAAAAACAAGGTAAAGAGTGCTTGAGGAATACCTGAGATTGATCTCTGCTACATACATGTAAATGTATACCAATACACTCACACACACACACACACACACACACACACACACACACACACACACACTAAGGTCAAAATTAATAAGGTGCCAACTACCAACATTTAGTCCTATCAATAATTTCACATTAAATTCTGATAAAAATATTACATTCAAGGCATTATGATATGCATGGGATATGGTAGAGGCAGAGGTGTCAAATCTTGCATTTTCATTGAGGATTTGATTTTAACCAATTTTTAGTACTATAATGCCAAATAGCTTTACTTCAGTGAAAATACTTTTAATATAAAAATTATCCTGTCATAATCTTTATATTTATACTTTATTTTCAATGCACATATGTGTATATATATATATATGTGTGTGTGTGTGTGTGTGTGTGTGTGTGTGTGCCATGCTTGTTTTTATGTGTGCACATGAGTGTGGGGGGTTATGCTAACATCTATGTGTCCTGAAGAATGCAGAGGCCAGAGATCAAGTCTAGGTGTCTTCTTTAATCTCTGTTCTTCTAATGACTTTTGGTGATTTCTCACTAAATGTTGAGCTCATGAATTCAGTTCGATTGGCTGATAATTGTATTACAGGCAATATACTGTCTTTGCCTCCCCAGCGATAGGATTACAGGCATGTACTATTTTACCCAGGTCTTTGAATGATGCTAGGGTTCTGAATGCAGGTACAACAAGCACTGTACCCAGTTATCCATGTCCCTATTCCCAAACCCTGGGTCAGAATCCTATTATAATGTGGTCATATAATGGATTGGAGAAATTTTTCTATTTTCACCGTTGCCATGAACACAAAAGAAAGGCAATTATAACAATCATGGTTTCAATTAGAAATGTCAGAGATTACAGGCATCCTGTTTGAAAAGGTAACTGCTTCCTTTCTTCAAACCAGCATTAATTCAGACAATAAACTCAGAAAGCAATTAGAGCTTTGCTCTTTGCGGGGTAAAGCAACAAGGGCTGGTAGCAGAATTAAATTTGGGATCCCCCAGAAGGAAACCTTGAATCCCAGTAAATAATAACATGCTGATGAAAAGTATGTGATCAGCAGCTGGAGACTGGGAGAAGCAGCATCATTTCTGGGGCTTTGCTGAGGAATGAGACTGTCTATCTTCCTTCTTTCAATTACCTCTGCAGCCTGAGGAACTGGAGGTCATAGCCACTTGCTCTTGTTTGCATGATGAATAATGAGTAAATTCCGATATTTTGCTGGAGGTTGTCAGGGGTTATTTGTACAATTCCTTGCTTAAAACTGAACAGTGGCACCAAACACTCCAACAGTTGTGCAGAGAAAATAGTAAACAAAAATTAGTCTAGTAAGGTCAGGCAAGTTTTACGGAATTTGAGCCTGGTGTCTGTTCTCCCCTGAGATTTTCTGGCTCGTGTGATCATTTTAAAATAAACACTGATCATCCACTTGCATACTACTTTTTCTGTTTTTAGTTTTACAGCAATCTTCTACCCCGGGGAAGGGGAACTGTCTCAGTGGATAAAGTGCTTGCTTTGTAAACAGGGTGACCTGGGTTTGACCCAGTGCCCTTACAAAAGCTGAGCATGGTCATGTCCATCGTTAATGACAATGTTGGCATGACAGAGCCAAGAGGGTCCTGGAGACTCTCTGGAAAGGCAGTCTAGACAACCCAGTGAGACCCAGGTTTAATGAGAGACCATGGTTGAAGAAAATAGGATGAGAAACAATAGAAAAAGATACCCAGTGTCAACTTCTGCCTTATACACAATGTACGTACAGGTAAGCATAGCCCTCACAATACATACAGATGCATATTACACACACACACACACACACACACACACACACACACACATACATATACATACATACATACACACACACAGGTTGGGCTGATAGCCTATCCATACATAGTTATGCTGTAGGAATTATATATTTTTTCTTTTCCTTTTTTAAAAGAAAATAAACTACCTTTCTTACTATAGATAGCCAGTCCATGTTACCACACCCTCCTCTCCTCCCATTCTGCCCACTTACCCCCCCCCACACCCCCATCTACTCCACAGAGAGTGTAAGACGCATTGCTTTGGGGAAAGGTCCAAGGCCCTCCCTACTATATCTAGGCTGAGCAAGGTATTCATCCAAAGAGAATAGGTTCCCAAAAAGCCAGTAGAAACAGTTGTAATAAATCCTGGTGCAATCCCAGTGCCCCCTCACTCGATCCCAGCCATGCAACAGTCAACCACATTCAGAGGGACTTCTTTCCTCCTATGCTTGTTCCTTCACAATCCGGATGGAGTTGGTGAACTCCCATTAGCTCAGGTAAACTGTTTCCATCCCCATCATGTTCTTGATCATTTTTCTCATATTCTCACTCCTCCCTCTATTCAACTGTACTTTGGAAGCTCAGTCCAGTGCATCGATGCTGGTCTCTGCCTTTGTTTCCATCGGTATCTGGATGAAGGTTCTATGGTGATATTTAAAATATTCATCAGTCTGATTACAGGGCAAGATCAGTTTGGGCACCTGCTCCTCTATTGCTTAGGGTTTTAGTTGGGGTCATTCTTATAGATTCCTGGGAATTTCTCTAGAACCAGGTTTCTTGCTAAACCCATAATGCCTCCCTCCATCAAGATATCTTTTTCCTTACTCTTATCTCTGCCTTTCCTCCCACTCAACTTTCCAATTCCCTCAAGTTCTGCTCGCCCCTCCCCTTCTCTCCTCCTCATCCTCTTCTACTGTCCCTTCTCCCTTCCCACTCCTTTGTTCCCAATTTTGTCAGGTGATCTTGTCTATTTCAACTTTCCAGATGAACCTATATATGTTTTTCTTAAGGTTCACCTTTTTACTTAGCTTCTCTAGGATAATGAACTATAGGCTCAATATCCTAACCCAATTAAAAAATGGGGTACAGAACTAAATAGAGAATTCTCAACAGAAGAATCTCAAACGACCAAAAGACACTTAAAGAAATGTTGAACAAATTTAGCCATCAGGGAAATGCAGAGGAGAGGGTGCCTGAACTGGCCTTATACCATAGCCACACTGATGAATATCTTGCATATCACCATAGAAACTTCATCTGGTGATGTATGGAGATAGAGACAGAGACCCACACTGGAGCACTGGACTGAACTCCCAAGGTCCAGATGAAAAGCAGAAGGAGGGAGAACATGAGCAAAAAAGTCAGGACCGTGAGGAGTGCATCCACCCATGGAGACAGTGGGACTGATATAATGGGAGCTCATCAAGGCCAGCTGGACTGGGACTGAAGGAGCATGTGATCAAACTGAACTCTCTGGATGTGGCTCACAATGAGAGCTGACTGAGAAGCCAATGATAATGGCACTGGGTTTTCATTGTCCTGCATGTACTTTTTTTTGGGAGCCTAGTCTGTTTGGATGCACACCTTCCTAGACCTGGATGGAGGGGGGAGGACCTTGGACTTCGCACAGGGCAAGGAACCCTGACTGCTCTTTGGACTGGAAAGGGAGAGGGAGGGGGAAGAGGGGAAGGGAGAGGGAAATGGGAGGAGGGGAGAAGGTAAAATTTTTTAATAATAATAATAATAAAGAAAAAAAAATAAAATATTATAGTGATGGTATAAGAGGAAATGTTAAACTAATTAAAATGCATTTGAATTTCACAAAAAATAAATGTTCAACAACCTTAGCCATCAGGGAAATGCAAATCAAAACAACTCTGAGACACCATCTTATACCTCTCAGAATGGCTAAGATCAAAAATACCAATGATAGTTTATGTTGGAGAAGATGTGGAATAACAGGAACACTCATCCATTGCTCGTGGGAATACAAACTTGTACATCTACTTTGGAAATAAGTATGGAGGCTTCTCAGAAAATTGGTAATCAACCTACCTCAGGATCCAGCAATACCAATCTTGGGCATATACTCAAAAGATGATCAATCATACTACAAAGACACATGTTCAAAGATGTTCAAAGAAGCATTATTTGTAATAGCCAGAAATTGGAAACAACCTAGATGCCCCTCAACCAAAGAATGGATAAAGACAATGTGACACATTTACACATTAGAGTACTGCTTAATTGTAAAAAAAAAAAAAAAAAAAAGACATCTTGGATTTTGGATTTTGCATGCAAATGGATGGATAGAACTAGAAAACACCATCATGAATGAGGTAACCCAGACTCAAAAAGATGAATGTGTTATTTACTAACTCATAAGTGGCTACTAGCTATAAACAAAAGAATTACATATTTTTATGTGTATTATCATTCCTGTGGTATATAGGTTGCTCAGGACATAAGAGATAAGCCTCCTGCTACTCTCATCAGAGGTGTTGGTCTGGTTAGGTGAGTCTCTTAAATATGGTGGCAGACACTCATGTCTAGATATGCAGCAGGAAGGAAGCCTGAATTATCTGAATAAGGCTTGTTGAGCCCAGTAGTCCTCCATGTCTTAAGGCAAGAAACTTGATCTCTGTTGGGAGCAATCAGGTGACAGCAGAGATGTGTCAAAGTGAGACATAAGGATCACCAGCTCATATGCAAGATAGAGCAGCTTAGTCTGTAATCCACCACCTTGGGAAACAATTGGTAGTTTAAGTTCTCAACTGTGTGGTATAGGCACAGGACACTATATTGCAAAACTGGTGTGTTATCTTTCGGGATTACTTTTCCCCCCAGAAGTGTCTTTTATCTCACAGACTGTACAAAGACACCTTTGCATGTCCCTATGGCTTTCAAGCATTCTGTGACTTATATCTTTAAGTGCTGTCCTCTACATCCTGCTTCCTGATTGCTACTTTCTGAAGTATTCTTACATATTTTGGATATTGACTCTTACCTTCTCCTTATAAGAAGGCAGTTCCTTATCAAAACTCTTTCTTTTACATTTACAAAGACATCTTCCTATAAGCAAATGATACTTCCTCTTTTTAAAGAGTTATGTGTATGTTTTTATATCTCTGTGTGTTTTTTGTGCATATGAGTGCAGTGCCTTAAGAGGGAAAAAGAAACCATTGGATTCCCTGGAAATCGGTGAGCACTTTCTCCATGCTTCCTGCCTCTACTCCTAACCTATATTCCTTCAAGGATGGACTGTAATCAGGATTTGTTAGTCAAAAAAGCCCTTTACCCTCCAAGTTGCTTTTGGTCATGGTGTTTATTATAAGAAAAGAGAACCAAATTAAGATATTATTTAAACATGTTAATATGAACTTCTTCCAATTTATTCATTTATTAAAAAAGAAAAGAAAGGAAGGATGGATGGATGGAAAGAAATTGGGGGGGCAGAGGAAAAAATGAAGAGAAGAAATAGGGAGCGTGGAAATAAATAAGGAAGGAAATAGGAAGGGTGGAAGGAAAGAAGGAAGCAAGGAGGGAGGGAGGGAGGATAGATCCCTGCATCTTTTATAGTAGAGACACTGTTTCAAAGTAACACATTCCCCTCAGAACCCTTACACTAGGAGAAATAGAACTGGACACTAAAAGCCTCTCATGCTTTCCTGGCTCTTCTTAATAGTCACTTTGAGTTGAGAAGAGGCTGAATATTCCTCCTGGGATAACTCCACTGATTTATTCAAGGAGGACAAGTCTGTTCCCAATGATGGAACTTTCCTATTACGCTCCAATTGCTCTGTGAAGATGGACCTTGGCTGTCTAGTAAGCAGGTTCTCAGAGTGGGGAGCAATAATGTAGCTGATTTCCTCCAGTTAACTTAGGAGAGACTGGAAGCTAGGAGCACCGTGTTGCAGGCACGTGTTAAGCCAAGAGCTCCTAAATGAAGTGGGGGATTTAAAACATTAAGAGTAAGTTTTGGGTTCCCTGCCCTGTGGAAAGTCCAAGGTCCTCCCCGTGAGGTTTAGCTATGGAAACAAAATAATGTTTTCAATGTGGTGGACACATTCTATATTGCTATTTTAGTGTTCAATAAACTGATTTAAACAACTACGTTCAATCATAGGTTTTCAACACTTTAGCAGGCTTTTTTCCTCCATTAGTTAAGTTCTGCAAAATATATGACAGATGTGGAAACATTCTAATAGTTATCAATATTTAACAAACAGATCTCAAAGTCATAGCTCAATACTTGAACTGAGATCAAGGAGAAGCAATTTTCTTGATTCCCTAGTGAAGACAAAGGTTATCTAGCACCAGAGTTAACGTTAGACTAAGGTTCTCTAGCACCAGAATTAACATTACAAAAAAAAAAAACATGCCAGGTGGGCAAAATACTATTTCATGAATGCAAGAACAAAAGAAAGCAAACAACAACAACAACAAACGGTGGGAGGTAGCCTGGTTAATGGAGAGAAGGTAAGGTCCCAAATTCTGGTCCCATATGAATTCAGTAACTTACTAATAAGTGGACATGACTGCTGGTTCTGTCACAGCAAGGTCGCCTTCTGCTCACATGCTGAGGCACTTGGAGAGTGCTTATTATTGGACATCATAGAATTCAAAGTGAACAAGACCATTGAAAACAAATAATGGAAGACATAAACACACGTAGAAAACTGTAACAGATGGACAGAGAGATTGCTCACTGAGTAAGAATGTTTGATTACTGGACAGCCATGAATACCAGTGTGTATCCCAGTACCTATCCACCTGGGCATCTGGCAAATGCCTGTAACCCTAATTCTAGGAAAAGCCTGCTTGCCAAGCAGGGCCATGGTGAAGCTCATGCCCAGACTGCTACAAAGTGCTGTGTTTGTCTCTGTGGGACTACCCCAACCAGGTTATGTGTTACCATTAAAGGCTACAAGAATGCTCATGGTCTGGGCAGCCACCTGTAGTCATGTTGGTATCTGAGGGACATGATGCCATGGAAGCCATGCCAAGCTGAGTGGCCTGCACTGCCACCTGGGTCCACGATGATGCTTGAACCTGAGCTGAAGCTGAGGACCATGTCTGGGTCCAAGCATCAAGGATCTATGTTGATGCCAAAGGCTTGTGTTGCCCCCAAAGGCCACGTGGATGCTGAGTGTCTAGTCCTGCTAGTATGCAAGGGCCATGCTGCAGCTGTTGTCCTATTGATCTGAGTGGCTTCTGTTGCAACCTGGGCCATGGTGGCACCCAGGTTTGAGCTGAAGCTAAGGGGCATCTGTGTCTATTGGTCCTGTTGCAACTGAGATCTGTGTTGATCTCTATTGCCCATGTTACCACTGGGGGCCATAGGAATTAGTCATGTTGGAATCTAAGGGCTGTGCTGAGCTTATACTGTCCTTTTCTGGCTCTGGAAGACCTTGTTCAATAACACAGACAAAGAAGAGCTGCCTCTTCCCCAAACTCCCAGGGACAAGAACTGATCAGAATAGCTATTATTCAGGGCTTTGAGTTGACCCACCACAGCATCTATTCTATCTATGACCTGTCTGCATGTGTGATGGGACTTGTCAGGCAAAATTATATCTGCAGGATCTCCATGACTCAGAGCAACAGCAGGGTATCCGAGAGTAGGTTCACTGAGATTTAAGTATTGATGGTATACCAGAAGCCAGAGGTTTTGAATCAGACCAACAGTTCATGATAATGAACATTCACAGGTAAATCTGAGTGGACAGAAAAAGTATACGGCATGACAAACTGCAGCTCCCAATGCCCTGAAACAAATAAAGAGGTGTTCGAGAGGGGGAAAGGTGGGTGAGTGAAGTGGATTCCTTTTCTTTTCTTTTTGGTTAATTTTTTAAATTATTTTGGGGGGGGAGGAACTTCTGGAGTGAGGGATAGATGCAGAAGAACTGGGGAAAAAGGTGGTATTGGGGGTACATGAAGTAAAATTACCAAATAATTAATAAAAATTCATGTTTTTAAAAAAGAATCAGTATTGAGTCTCTAAAGTAAATAAAAAACACCTAGCATGCAGATTCAGGGGTTCCTCATAATAGTTTGTGCTGTGCCTTCTTCCACACAGATTCCTGAGTTTGACAGGAGGTGTCTATAGTAAATTTTAGTCATTTTCAATCTAATCCCCTCTTTTCTCTCCTCTCTTAATCTTCCTCTTCTCTTTTCATTTTCCTCTTTCTTCCCCTACCATCCAGTCTCCTTTTTTACCCTCTTCTGTCCTCTCCTTTCCTCTTCTACGAAACTTTTTCCTCAGGTCTCCCCACTGCTTTTATATCTTCTGTGTATGTGACCTACTGAGTTTAATTACAATTGCTTTCATGGTGAGTGGGAGGTTTGTTTATGGTAGCAAAGGAAAACTATCAAGTCATAACACTGACAAATATGAATCTTGCACCACCAATAGCTATTAAGTAACAGTAGTCACCTCAGGGGAGATGGGGACCCTCTGGACTCACTCCGTGATCCATGATGATATGTTGACAGCCCCAATTGCGTGCTATTGTGCAGATAACAGCTACACTGAGTTCATGAGTGAAATGGTCATATAATGTTCTAAAGACCCCTTTATTGATGCACACCTCTGCACTTCTGTTTTATATGCTTTCCACACTTCTGTGAGGCTCCCTCGGCATTGAAGCAGGTGGAACCAATTTCTCACTTTGGACTGCATGTTCACCCACCACTTATTTTTGTACTTTGGCCAATTTTGGGTTTCTGCATTGTTTCCTGCCTCTGTGCAGTAGGAAGCTTCTCTGATGGAGGATGAGGGCAGTACTCATTTCAGTCTGACTGGAAGTTAGGACTGAACTACATCCACACATCCAAACTTCAGAAGTTAAATTTATTATATCTGTAAATATATAATGCTTGAAAAAATAAAGCATAGTCCAGTTGTATGTGTTGCTCCTATCTAGGTCAGACGCCAAAAACTCTAGCACAAATAAATGCATCCATTTACTCCAGGGCTAGAGTACGGTATGCACTGATGAGTTAATCACTTAAAGATCCTATTCCTGTTTCAAGAATTCTTTGTATGTCTATACCATTCTCATTTAGGATCAGTCTTCACAGTTCGACCAACTCAATTAAGACACTCCTTCACAGACTTGTCCAGAGATTTGTCTCTTTGGTGAGTCTGTATCACTGGTTCTCAATCTTCTTAATGCTATGACCATTTAGAACAGTTCCTCATGTTTCTCATGTTGTAGTGACCCACAACCATAAAATTATTTTTACTGATACTTCATAACTGTAATTTTGCTACTGTCATGAATTATAACACCATACCTGTGTTTTCCAATGGTCTCAGGCAACCCCTATGAATGGGTTATTTAACCCCCAAAGGGGACACAACTCACACTAGAGAGCTACTATTCTAGATCCTATCAAGTTATCATCATTATTAAGCACTACAGCCTGGCTGAAGTGTGAGAGAGATAAGTGTTGGTGGTGAGGAAGGGTCTATCATAGGGCAGGAAACTAGAGCTAATTACAATAGAGGCAGGTGAAACAGACTGGGATGAATGCCAAGAACCCCATGCAGCACAAGGTGGTATCCATGCTGCTAAGCAGAGATGTGTGGTCCCCACTGTCTCTGTTTAATGAGAAAAAAAATGTAGAAACCCAAGGTAGCTTCTAAAGAAGTACAGAGGCATGTGTGTTTGGAGAACCACACACATGGCATATGTTTAATTATTGAACCAGTTGAAACAAAGAAGATGACTGTTTTGGTTATCATTTCACTACCTTAGTATCTGAAAATTATTGGACAAAACAACAATAGACCTATAAAGAGCAAAAATAAAAATTCTTAAACAAGTTAAGCAATTGTATGAAAATTAAATTAATTGGTACCACTTCTAGGCAGCAAACTAAAGTACTGATTACTGTGTATCACATTGCTTACATGAGGAATGGATAAATTTATTAACCACTACTAATAGCTTTAATTACTGTAACAGCAACGTTTCATGAATTCCAAAATGTTCAGCTCTGAGAAACTCTTTATTATATTTGACATGCTTGATCTACATGAAGTTTTCTGTTGTTAATTAGTAAAAAAGATGATCTTGTTTGCAAATTCTGAAGCAAAAATCAAAGAAACATTAGAAGAAGTCAAGAGGTAGCTGGTTATGCCCTGAACTCCACTGGATCATAGTCATTTAGAAAGAATTAACTGTGAACTTAACACAATAAGCTGGTGCAGGAGAATTGTCTGTATTCTGTCAATCACGTTTTAAATAAACACTGATTGACCAGGCAGCCATCAAAGTCATGGCTTTAATCCTCTCCATAAAGACTCATGAGGTCAGAAAAAAAGAAATATACAGTAAAAAGAGATTCAAAGACAAAGAAAACCTCTAAATGGTTTATAGTGTGTTAAAATATATGCAGGCTTGAAGAAAAGGTTAAAGTCCTTAAAATAAAAAAGAAAGAGATTAGTTGGGTGTGGTGGTACACACCTTTAATCACAACACTTGGTAGACAGAGGTAGACTGATCTCTGTGACTTCAAGTTATGGTAGCACACATCTTTAATCCCAATGCCTGGGAGACAGAGACAGGCAGATCTCTGTGAGTTCAAAGTGTGGTAGCATACACCTTTAAGCCCAGCACTGGGAGGCAGAGGCAGGCAGATCTCTGTGAGTTCAAGGATAGCCTGCTTTACAGAGGGAGTTCCAGGGCAAAGATACACAGAGAAACTGTCTCAAAAAGCCAGAAGTTAAAAGTAAAAATAAAAGAAATAGAGGTTAAAATAAAACCACATAAAGATGAAAAATACACAGAGAAACTTGATACTGCATGTTATTGTGCTCTCTTTGAATTGTTCGAATGCCGAGGAAGGAGCATCAGCTGATAAAAGACATTTGTTTATAGATGCTGCTGAATTAATCCAAAATAGGTATTTTGAAAATTCCTTGACTTCAAAATTGAAGTAAAAATGTATGTTACTTTGGAGAAGAGATTCTACTTTCGTTTCCACAGGAAATGAGAGGTTGTGGAGTCATTCTGAGTTAAGGAAAATCAGGTTTGATCAAGGAAGACCATCTGAGAAATCTCCACTATGAACAGATGGCCCAGATGTCTGAGTTCTACATCCAGAACAGATTCAAGATGCTGCCTGAGATGATCAAGACTCACAGGATACTCCAGTCAGGACTTGACCATAACTGTACTTTTTTTTTAGGTCCCCACAAGTATATCACTGCCCCAATCAGCCAGAAGTAGCCTGAAATACTATGCACACATTTCCTAAAAAAATGGACTATGGATATTTTCCCTTTTTTTTAAAGAGGGAAAAGTGGTGGGGAAGAATTGTCTGTATTCTGTCAATCACATTTTAAATAAACACTGATTAGCCAGGCAGGAAGTACAGGTGGGACAACCAGACAAGAAGTAAAGGATGGGCAATGAGAAAAGGAGAATGCTGGGAATGAGGAAGCCCATTCCTCCCCAGTCCTGCCCAGATCACTCAAGAAGCAGGATGTGACCTGCCCCACTTAAAAAGGTACTTAGCCATGTGGCTAACATAGATAAGAATAATGGATTACTATATGCTACAAGAGCTAATAAGAAGCCTGAGCTAATGGGACAGTTTATAACTTATGGAGACTTCTGTGTGATTCTTTGGGACCTAAATGACTGTGGGAACTGGGCAGGAAAGAAACCCCAACAAGCAGGCCTTAATGTTAGAATAAGCTATTTCAGAAGAGGGGTGTTGGGGAAATGATATGAGATGGAATTCAGAGTGGATATTTGAGACTTGTCTGTGTCACCCCAGGGTGTTAATACCCTAGATAGAGAGTTCTCCAACCAAGTTTCATGTGAGTAAAACTAGAGAATTTGATGAAGAAATCTCTCAGATTCATTCTATTGTCATATAACATTTTGAGTTAATAGACATATTTGAATCACATATGTGTATGGGTATGTTTCAAGTCAAAGAATATGCATGCAGAGGCCAATGGGTAAGTTTTGGTGTCTATTCTTAGGTATACCATCCAACTTCTCTGAGACAGTCTGTCATTGCCCTGGAACTCATTGGTTAGTTTAAACTAATTTGCTTGTAAGCCCCAAGAGTGCTGTCTTTGTCTCCTTAGTACTGGGATTGCAGCTGTATGACATTATGCCCAGCATTGTAAGCCCTAGTTGTGCTATCTCTGTCTCCTTAGTACTGAGATTACAGGAGTATGACACCATGTTCAGCATTGTATGTTAGTTCTGAACATAAAACTATGCTTATCATGATTGCATAAAGAGCGCTTTACTGACAGAACCCATTTCTTCAATCTCTTTTTTCTTATATTTTGATTGACACATAATTGTATGTAATAATGGGGTAAATGTAATGTGTAAAGTTTACATGGTGTAAGGGCAAATAGAGTTCATGATCATATCTCACCTAAGTTTTATGTCAATAATTTGTTTATGATGATGAATGGAAAAATGGACCCCCTCCACTTTCTTGTCAAATTTTGGCTTTGGAGAAAAGGTACTTTCAAATACAGGACTATTACTTTCTAAAGAGTTGGAACACATTGAATTTTATTCATTTTTTAACTAGAGTGGGGATATCAATACTTTGATGACTTCAGTATAAATTGTTAAAGAAGTATGTGATTTAGGATTCAGAAACCCTCTGGCTATCTTGAATGGATTGCTAAGAAAACTTATAAAAAAATACAACTATGAACTCTATATGAATTTATTTAAACTTTACTTATTTAATGACATATTTAGTCCATCATGCTTTTCTCTGAAGCAACTGATTTTCAAAAGTGTCCAGAAGGCAGTGCTATGAAGTAATCTAGCCTTTAACTAGCAAGTTATTTTATGGAACATAGACAAGTCTCATAAAGGGTTGTGAAATATATATATATATATATATATATATATATATATATATATATATGACAAAATACTTAATTTGAGAAAAACTGTTTTAGGCTCTAAAGTTAGATTATTATAATAAATTGACCTTTTTAAAAGAGGTCTTTCTGGCTGGGCAGTGGTGGCACACATCTTTTTTTTCCAGCACTTGAGAGGCAGAGCCAAGAAGATCTCTGTGAATTTGTGGCCAGCCTGTTCTACAAGAGCTACTTCCAGCACAGGTTCCAAAGCTAAAGAGAAATGCTGTCTCAAAAACAAAAAACAAAGCCAAGAGAGAGAGAGAGAATGAGAAAGAGAGAGAGAAAGAAAGAAAGAAACAGAGAAAGAGAGAGAAAAATAGATATATATGATAGATGATAGATAGATAGATGATAGATAGATAGATAGATAGATAGATAGATAGATAGATAGATAGATATAGAGGTATCTTCCTGACAACATTGGCAATGAAGAGTGTGAATCTCCATTATGGGAGGGCTTCCTGGTTCATCCTGGCAGGAATGGCAGTCATTCTTTCAGGAGGTCCAGCTACAAAGCATTTAATGGGGTTTGTGAGCAGAGTGCTTCAGTTTGATTGGTGGTAAAAAGGACCTGCTGCTTCCCTGGAGATGGGGTGGAGAGCATGGTTCTTAGAGCTGGCAGTAAACATACCTCCACCATGCGAACTATGCAGAGCCAAAAGGCAAAGAAGCTTTCCTTATTCCTAGCCACACCAACCTAACTTTTTCTTTTTTTAAAAAAAATGACACTCCTAGTCAGAAAATGATTAAAGATATGCAATAGAGATTAAAATACAAAACTTTCTAAATGGATCACAGTGTGTTTATAAATGTACATAGGCTTGGGAGAGAGAAGAAAGAGAGTATAGACAGTTATAAAAAGGAATAAACTCTTCTAAAAATACAAAATCTTTAAAGAGACAGAGTACAGACAATCATAGGTTAAAAGAGTAAAGAAAAATAAGTCATGTAAAGATGGAAAATACACAGAGTCTGGATTATCATATTATTGTATTTTCTTTGAAATTTTTGACTGTGAATGAGCTAAGTGCAGAGACATTTTATTGTTTTGAGTGCTAAGCTGAACCCACATATATATTTTAAAGGTATCTTGACTTCAAAACTTGAGTCTAAAGATATATTGCTTTGCAAAAAAGTTCTGCTTTTTTTTTCACTGAAGATGAAAACCTGTGGATTCTTTCCAGGCTAATATTATTTAATTAAACAAGACCCCCTGAAGTGATGACTTGGCTGGTCCAACATTCACAACAACTTCAGGACTGATGGCTGAGATGGACAGGATACCCCATGAAAGACCTGATTAACAGTGCCACCAATCAACAGGAAGCAGGTTAAAAAACTATGCCCAAATTCACAAATATTGTTTATAAATAATTGTTTTTGTTTAAATGAGGTTAATTGTAAGTGATTAATGGTCACAATTAATTTCTATAAATGTAAAGAGGATATTATATAGAGATGAATCTTTGCATTGGTATGCATCTTGGTCTATTCATATAAATGTAATGTTTCTGTTATACTGTGCATGTATGTTTTTGCTCTTGTTTAAGTTATTGTGTTTGTGAAGCTCGTTTAAAATATAATGTGTATCTAAAATATACAGATTAATAGAGAGTCATCTATAGTAGTCAAATTTTTGGTCATATTAGTTAGGTTTTATGGATGTTCAGAGATATATTTCAGAGGAATAGGTATTCTTCATCACTCCAAAGACCTACAGAATATGACATTTAAAATATTTAAGAACTTAGACTTTTATTTTCAGTGAGACATTTCTGCTTCTAGACGCACCAATTACTTCAAAGAGGTTGATGGGCATCGAAGAAACTCATTACGAAGAATCTCATTTGCTATTTGGGCAAGAAACTTCTCTTGCCTGGACTGCTTGATAGTATGCCGTGCAAACTGGACATACAGGATGCACAGAAAAGTTACTGTTGAAAATTCCAAAAGATGGGATGGTCCTTCAGGGTTCCTGCTTCACAGAAGGAACTGCTAGACATTATTAGGACACATAAGAAAGTGACCTGAAAAGATGGGCAAAACAGTCTTCCACATTTTATGCTTCATGGAAAAGTCTGTCAGACACTGTGGGCCTTTAGGCTGAAGATGGATACCCCAATATTACATAAGAACTTTTGGTGACTGTCCAGGCAGCAAGATGTCTCTGTCAGTTCTAAAGTTTAGGAAGGGCCGGGCGGTGGTGGCGCACGCCTTTAATCTCAGCACTCGGGAGGCAGAGGCAGGCAGATCTCTGTGAGTTCAAGACCAACCTGGTCTACAAGAACTAGTTCCAGGACAGGCTCCAAAGCCACAAGAGAAACCCTGTCTTGAAAAAAAAAATAAAATAAAATAATAAAGTTTAGGAAGTTGCTTACAATGTACTTCTTGTTTGCTTAGATAATAGTATATGCATCTGGGGTTTTTGAAGAGTTGAACACAGGTAGTTATAGGTTTCCTTATTTATGATAAAAGATAAATTAGATATGAAACGTTAGACTCACAAAGATAAAATAGATGATAGTATATTTTCTTCAATTTTGTCAGTTATAAATAGAATAAATATTGTAACTGTAATTCTTTCTTGAACCTGATTTGCTATGTGTAATTTTACTATCTTAAAGTTAAAACCTTCATTTTTATTTAGAAAGAAAATGGGAAATGATATGGGATTCCCCTCTGCATGCTATGAATATGTTTTGTTCTATTGGTTAATAAAGAGGCTGCTTCAGCCTATAGAAGGGCAAAAATAAACATGCTGAATGAGATATATAGAGAGAATAGATGGAGTCATGAAGAATCCATGTAGCTGTCAAAGTGGTAACATAAAGGCACTGGTAAACCACAGCTTAGTGGCAATACACAGATTAATAGAAATATGTTAATTTAAGATGAAAGATTTAGCTAGAAATATGCATAAGCTATTGGCAAAACAGTGTAGCAATTAATTTCCCCTTGTGTGATTATTTCAGGTTTGAGCAGCTGGGAAACAAATAAACAGTCTTTGCCTACAGGAGATAGATAATTCCTAGATCTCTGCGATTCCAGCCATTGTTAAGTTCAGGTAATAAATGGGTATATCAATGCTCCTTCAAATGACTAAAAAACCAGGTTTATAAAGACAGGAAATGCTCTAAGTGAGGTCCACAATTGAGCTATTTCTAGAACCAAGTAGTACACTAACAACAGCAACAACACCTGGAAACACCAACCATCTGATTGTTTCACATGCATTGCATGGGACTTCCGCTGTAAGCCAAACTCGGTGTGTATTGACAAATGAGTGCAGTCTAAGTCTTTTAGTGTACGTGTTAGATATACTTCAGTTAATTAACAATGGGCTTCTTATTATTTACATTTACAAATTCTTGTGCCTACTAAATGCATTAAAATTTAAGTATACAAAATTAATACTAAAAACGAACAAACAGTAGCCATTGTATGTATCAAAAATGTACTTCTAAAAATAAATTAGGAAAAAATCACATTCAAAATAACTTCCCCAAATCAAGTATTTATAAATATATGTCACCAAAGAAGAGAAAGAGCGTTATAACAAAATATTCAAGGCATGGAAAAGGAAATTATAAAGGATACTAGACAATGAAAGGACTTTTCGTATTACTGGATAGGAAAAATTGTTATTGTTATAATGAATATACTACTAAAATTAATTCACAGACTTAATAAGATGCCTTTCAAACTTTCAATTTATTTTAAAAGTTTGGAAAATAAACAACCCTAGAACTCACACAGAGCCACAAATAATCATGAGGAGACAAAGTAGTCCAAAGACATAAGAATATTGCCATACCTGACCTCAAATTACACTATAGAGTTGCAGATCAACTGGTACGAGCATAAAAGTGGTCAAGTAGACCAATGGGATAGAACATACAAGCCAAAAATAAAATTAAAAAGCTCTGTCTACTTAGCCTTTAACATTGGTAAAAACCCTATTTAACAAATGATGTAGGCAAAAACTGAATAACTATCTGCAGAAGGATGAAATATGGTTCATATCATTCACCTTGTAGAAAAATCAATTCAAAATGAATCAAAGACCTTGATTTGAAATCTGAATAGAACACCAATAGCACTGGAACTCATCCATGATATCAACAGATGGAAATATTTGAAATTAAAACAATCCTGACAAGCAAAAAAATGTTTGCTATCAGAAGACTTAAAGACACTCCAAAGAGGGAAGAAAATCTCTACCAGGTATACTTTAAACAAAAGTCTAATGTCCAGAACCTACAGAAAATTGCAAATATTAAATACCACAGAAATAAAAATACCAATAAACAAATGGGTTAATGAATTAAATAGAAAGTTAAAAACAATAAAAGAAACACAACTGGCCAAAGACTATTTTAAGAAGAGTTCAATACCCCTAGTCATCAGGGAAAATAAAATTCAAACAACTCTGAAAAACCAACCACCTCAGCACAGTCAGAATGGCTATTAACAGGATATAACAAATGTTGGAAGGAATATGGAAAAAATAGAGATGAATGCTGATTCATTGTTTATTGGGATGCACATTAATGTAGGTTTTATAAAAACCAGTTTGGATATTCTCCAAAAATTTAAAAATAGAACTATCACTTGACTTAGCTATTTTTTTCAATGCATATACTCAGAGAACTCCATATCCTACTACAGAGATATGTGCACCTCTATTTATTACTGTTTAATTCACTATAACAAAAAGTTGAGTCAACCTATTTGTCCAACAACAGAAGCATGGAAATGAAAAATATGGTTCATATATAAAAAATAAATACTATTTATCACTAAGGAAAAATAAAATTACAAAATTTGAAAAAAAAAGACAAAAGAATTGTTTTAGAAATTTGTATAACATTAAGGTAAATTCACATATTCTCAGAGAGGTAAGAGTGTATGTTTGCCCTCATTTGTGAATCCTATGCAAATGTACATGTAGCAACATATAACATGCAGAATGGAGATGAAACATTGCTAAATACTAAGAGATGGAGAAAGAGTGGTAATAATAAGGAATGACTCTGGAAAAATGAAAGAGGACACACAATGGATTATTTTTCTAGCTTTAATTCTTTCATGGAGTTTTCTTTTTTGTTGGTGGATAGGAGTTTAAATTATATTTGCTAATGAAAGCCCGAAATCCAGCTTGGAGCTCCACAGTTTTAGAATGGCTGTTTTAAGATTATAGAAAGTCAGTGAGATCCATAATTTTATCTTGGTGTAATTTTTTAAAGCTCTTTACAGTAAAGTTCTACTATTTATTTAAAAAATTACATTTGCATAAGTTACATGTATTTGGAAAATATTAAATAGTTCAGAAATTCAATTTTTTATTACAACAATTCAAATGATCACACATATGAAATATTAAGATTTCCATTTTATTTATGAGAAAAGTGGGATCATACAATCCTTGTGATTTGAGTTGAGGTAATGTGACTGTAGACAGATAGCTTTGTCTGCTTACTGTCCACCTATATAACAGCAAGATTACTATTTGTAGATGCTCCAACATTTTAACAGAATATAGTGAACTATTTTGTCTTCTTTTGATTGTATTAAAAAGATATAACAGATATGCATGTTTTGGGGGTTTCTGTCCTGTCCAGTTCCCGCAATTGTTAAGTTCCAAAGAAATCACACAGAGGTCTACATTAGTTACAAACTGAATGGCCCACTAGCTCAAGCGTCTTATTACTTCTTATAACTTATATTATCCCATTATTCTAGTACATGTTAGCCACATGGCTCGGTACCTTTTTCAGCAAGGCAGCCACATCTTGCTTCTTCTGTGTTTGGGTCAGAACTGCAGAGGAATGGCCTTCCTTCTTCCCAGGATTCTCTTGTTCTGATTGACCCACCTCTACTTCCTGTCTGATGTCCCACCTATACTTCCTGCCTGGATACTAGCCAATCAGCATTTATTTAAAACATAATTGACAGAATATAGACAATTATCCCTCACCATATCCAGGCCTTCTTATGTGATATTTTAAGCTTTGATTTTATAGTGGAAGAAGAAAACTTGCAATGAAGACATGCTTGGTGTTGTGCCCAAATCCATGGGGTCCCCACAAAAGCCAACAAAGGAGACCGAGTCCCATATGTAAAAGCAAAAATCCTTTATTTTAATCAAGTTTGCAAACTTGGTTTCTCCGCATGTCCAATGTACTGGAATATCTGGAGAGCCTTAAGCTCAATTAGAATAGGGTTTTTAAAGTAGTAGAGGTGGGGGTGAGTGGTTTTTGAGGTTTAGGGCCCCTGATAGGCTGACATTTGTCTAGGTGTGTTCTGTTGAGGTACTCTAGCAGTTGTCCTTATCTACAGCTCTTGGAATGCCAGGCATTTCTTTTGAATGGTCTGTTCTTGGGTGGGAGTCAGGCAATCTCAACCTGTGGTTCCTCTTGCAGCCAGGCATTGTCTCAGGGTAAACTATTGAGACTTCAGAATCCATTTAAATTCATCGATGACCAGAGTCCCAGGTGATAATGGTTGGAAGTAAAGAGCTTCCTTTTGGGTGACCTGCCCAGACTTAGCTTATCATGGCTGGCCCCCACATTTGGAATGTAGTAAATATAAAAGGAGAAAAAAAAGAGAAAATACTATCTTTATATTCTTTCTTTTTTATGTAGAACATAGGTTTTCCTAGAGGACATATGGGGCTAAAATTGTCATTAAGACAAAATTAATATTTTGAGCTGAAAAAAATGTTAGTCCATTTAGATATCAGACACTAGGGCGTGTAACTTACACATCTCAGTAATTTTTATTTATGATAATACCATGTACTGTGGCCCCTCTGGCTACATCACTAATTACATGTTTATTTGCCACAGATGGACAAAGGGCAGTGAATTAAAAACAAAAGTATGAGGCAGAGGATGATCAAAAACACACCCCTTCTCACTTAAGTTTGGCAGGCGTTCTTTCACAACAAGGAAAGAAACAAATTCTCTTGACACAATGTACTCATGACATTCTTTCCCATTCTTTCTTTCTACCTCTCTCTTGAGGAACAGTAAATGAATTCTCAGCTGCCATACCTTTGCTCTGCCATCATAGATGCTCATGTTCTGGGCCATAAGTCACATTTAAAACTTGCTTTTATGAGTTGTTTTGTCATAATGTCTTATCACAGCAATGGAAAATAAACTAAGCCCCCCCTTCTGTTCAATGAAGTGCTTGAAA
Organism: Microtus pennsylvanicus; assembly: GCF_037038515.1. Classification (NCBI taxonomy): domain Eukaryota; kingdom Metazoa; phylum Chordata; class Mammalia; order Rodentia; family Cricetidae; genus Microtus; species Microtus pennsylvanicus. Next base: position 8,156,149 of record NC_134588.1, read on the forward strand.
ACTTAGCTTTTTTCAATCCTTAGACGTCTATAACTTTATGAATGTAAACATTAAAATTAAGATTTCTTATTGGCTAGAATCTTGGGAATCTTAGTTGGATCTTCTTCACAATTAGAGATTAGAAAGCTTTCTCTACCATAATGTCTTAGTTCTAAGTAAAATTGGCTATGTAACTTAGGGGACACAGTGTGAAAGAAAAATGCAAGACTCTTGCTTAAAACCTTATGAAAAAGTTTGAGAAGATATCTTGAAGGGAAAAGAAATTATGATGAAGCCATCAGGACCCAATTCCATACACCCAGCACCCATATTTATATCTAGGCAATTTCAATGCACAGCTGTAATCCCAGTGCAGCAGGGCAGAGACGGAGAAGTTCCAGAAGTTCACCATCCAGCAAGACCATCTTACAGTGAACTCCAATATTGGTGAGAAACCCTGCCTCGAAATGAAAATTAAAGTAGAAACAAGGAAAATTGACTCAGTCACTAAGCTTGGCTCATGACCAAATGTCAAAAAAAGATAGAGAGAAACTGATAAAGATATCCAGCATAGACTTCTGACCTTCATAGACACACAAGTGGATGAGCATACTTGTACTTGTATCTATCCACACACACATGCTCACACATATAAAAGATTTGAAAAATGAAGAATGTCAGAGTAGAGACTGGTGGGCATTGCTTTTATGAGATGCTCTCTTTTGATTGGACATAAAGGCCACTACATGTGATGAAACACATACCCAACACTATTACAGGGGCCAAAGACATGTACATAGATAGTCAGAGGCCCTACCTTAGAACCAAATATTCTGCAAAATAGACCATGTATTAAAAAGGACTCCTAATAAGACATAGCTATGCTCAAAGATCAGAGCCTCTCTCATCCATCATAAGAGAAATTTTTCTAGCAGTAGATGAAAATTAACATCAATGTTGAGAAAATAAGAGATAGTGAAGAGCTCAACTTCAAACAAAACATATGCATCACACCCCTTCCCTCAAACGTTGGAGATCTTCTACCACAACCCTTGGAGATTTACTAGAAAGGGAACAAAAATAAAACAGTAAGATCCATAGGTAGTGAATAACATCAAAGAAACTGTTTTCAGACAAAAGTTAGAAATTAAACAAAATGAATTCATAGCAATTTTACCACCATGTAGAAAGCCATAGCAAACTGGAGACAGACATAATCCCATCATAGATTAGGATAGGTAGACACGAGTCCCACTACTATCTGAGGAGCTATTGACAAAGATACTGGGGGAAAAAAGCCAGTTTTCTCTGATACAGTGACAATTGGTATATTGATCACATGGCAGGGAAAGTCTCACTTCCAAGAATATCTGAATAACATAAACTTGACTCAAGGGAGAAGTAGAGTCAAAATGAAATATTTCAAAGGTGTGGGATGGTTTGGAAGAGTGGTTATAGGATTTGTGTGATGAGAAGTGAATATGCTAAGCAAATTACAGGAAATCCTCAAAGAATAAATGAAAATATTGTTTTTATAATGTTTAATGAAGATTCAACAAAAATGTAATAGACCAATTTTGTTTTGTGATAGAAGAGAGGAAAAAATCAAGACACAAAACACCAAGTGACTAAAGAGCAGAAATGATAGAAATTATTGTCTTTAAAGGAGATTTGAAGTTGTGAATAAGAGACAGTATCTCAAAGGTATCTGGCACCTGAAGGGTGGATGCTTTTGAGACATCCATAGCCTCTAATTTTACATTTGGTGAAGCTAAACTAGATGTACATGTTTCTTTTCTGTATGACTTTCACAAGTTTCCTTTCTATACACACCAGACTTCTTTGACTAGATAAAGCCCTCTTTGATTGAAAAATATAGTAGTCAGATCTCAAATTTTGGGGTAGTATCATCCAAATTAAGAATGGTTTTGCCACCTTAATTAACCAGTCTAGAAAGTTGCCCACATTTATGTCCAGAAACTGTTTCATGGGTAATTAATTCTAGATTTTACCAAGTGGATGGCCAATTTAACCACCACATGCAATATAGCGTCCTCTTAGAATTTACTTTCTAGTAAAGAATAACAGTGACAACGATAGCGCAGTCAGAATTTCCTAAGACTTATGCTTCGGTGTGTTGTACTAAACACAAATGATGACAATTTTTTAAAATGACAAATTATATATGAAAATTTTTAGCAGGCCAGAGTATGGCCAATATGGTACTGGCAGGTCTTGCCCACATTCATTCTCTTCTCTCCATCTCTAAAAACATTAGATTATATTGCCAAAGCTAGTCTCCAGAGTCTATTCCCTTATTTGGCAACTTTTGTGTCCTAAGGCTTACCACCAAGGTCCAACCATCAATTATTTAAGCACAGTAAACAAAAGCCCTCCTTGACTACCCTAAATAACATGCCTAATCAAGATTAAAGAACTCATCCAACCATGAGGTTTCTCCCTTTCCTGTTATTAACTGCCCTTTGCCTATGGGCCACTTCTGTCTCTTTTCTATCTAGAGGAAGTCTTTTATTCCTAGGGGCTAATATGTCTTCCCATTCTTTGTTGCTCCTTTTCCTTTCTCCCTTGTCCTCTGCCTCATACTTTTGTTTTTTCATTCACTGCCCTTTGTCCATCTGTGGCAAATAAACCTCTTTTCTGCTGAGAACTTGGTTTTGATTTGTCTGGGCCTATTCTTTCAATGTATGTCCAATGTTCACACATGATCACACAGATACACTCCCATGCCAGAAAAGCTAACTCTACAAGTCTTAGGGAAACCAACCAATGATTAAAAGGGGCACTGTAATGTTGAAATGACAACTACTTCTTCTGTCTTTTCTCTCAATAAAAATAAACTTTGAGTTGCAGTATGTAATATGACTACTGTTGAAAATGAATAAACTCATGCTTCATAAATAGATGATAAGAGTCTGAATTTACTTTACAGTTGTCCAACCATTCTGACCCATCTCATTTGTACCTATGGTTTCTAGAGAAGCACTTAAGTACTACTGATCTTCACATTTGGTAAGATAAAGAAAAGCTGAAATACCAGTGATGCGAACTGTGAATAAAGAATTGCAAAAAGTGGATACAGTTTATTCCAAAGCCCGTAAGCTAGTAGGAGAAAATGTAGTGACATTTCATTTGCATTTTAATAAATGAAATTTGCTTGAGGATCAGAAAAGTGAAAAAGCCATATTGTCTAGCCTAAGATTCCCGTCAGCAATGACACACTAGCCTGCTACAGAAACCAGGAAGTAGTTGTGCATGCCCCTAACTCAAGAACTAGAGAGGGTTATAAAATGGGAGAATACAGCATTCAGTCTCATTCTGAGATTCACAGAGGCAGGATTGCCATTTTTGGACTGAAGTATAGGAAAGAACCAGTAGCTGGCTGTTTTGCTTTTATAACCATCAAGATAAACCCCAACTTGTTTTTCTGAGTTTTTATTAAATGTGTTTCAAGAAAATTCCATCTCCTATGACTTTCTAGGTTCATTTGTTTCACGAATGTGGTTTGACTGTGGTCCCTTCATCCTCAGTGCACTGCAGTAGTTCATCACTTCAGTAAATTATAGTCTGCCCTATAGGTCACTCGCTTGTTTCTAGACTGCCCAGACCTGAAATAATCACACAGAAGTTGTATTAATTACAACACTCTTTGGCCTATTAGCTCAGCCATCATATTAGGCAACTCTTAACCCATTTCTATTAATCTATGTATCACCAGGAGGCTCATGGTTTGCCAGTAAGGTTCTCTGGCAACTGTCACCTTCGGCAGCTACCTAGTGTCTACTTGACTCTGTCTACTCTTTCTCTATACATCTCTGTTCAGATTTCCTTCCTGGCTTTACTTTATTAAGTCATTGCCCAAAAGCATCTTCTTTATTAACCAATGGCAATAAAACATATTCAGAGCATACATCACCCTCCCACATCACTGCCCAAAGCACTAAGTTTATTATTTTAGCTTCTTTTCCTTTTACTTCAAAAAATGCCCAACAAAAGCAACTTAAAGTAAAGGTTTATCTAGCTTACATTTCTATATATGATCCATTTGTTATATAAGTCAAAACATCAGGAGCTTGAAGCAGTTAGTCATGTTATATCCATGATCAAGAATCAAAGAGAGATGTATGAATTCTGAAATTTTTCCGTTATATTCAGTCTAAGATCCCAGTCAAGGAACTGTCCTGTCTACGATTAAATGGATTTTCCAATGTCAGTTAATAGTGTAAGCAGTATAATTTTCCACTGGCATGCTCAGACCTCTGTTTTCTGGATGTTTCTAGATTCTGTTAAGGGGACACTATCATTATGACAGTTCTTTAGATTCAGCTTTCAGGAGTTGAAAACATTTGTGTGGTTTCATGGAAATAGTGCTTGTTTGCTTGTCTGCTCCTCCTCTGCCTCCCTAACTCTTTTTTCCCTTTGGCTTTTTCTAGTAAAACATTGTGTGTGTGTGTGTGTGTGTGTGTGTGTGTGTGTGTGTGTGTGTGTGTGTGTGTGCAGATGCATGTGTAAGTGTGGATGGAATCCAGAATTCCATGTTGGGAATCTTTAATCATTTTTTTAACCAACAATACAATTATATTCATTTTATGTGAATATGTGCATGTGTTTTGTGTGCATGTCTAATTTTGAGTATTTCTTATTGTGTGTATGTTTTATATCAAGTTTCTAAGTATGTATTTGTGTCTCTGTGTATCTATGTGGATGTGTTCTTCTATATGAAGAATTTCCTTGATTTTGGCATTCAAGTTGCTTTAAGTTTATATTGCATTCCCCACCCAAAACCTCCTGATGTGGTTCTAATGATTTGCCTGGTCCAGAGTTTCTCTGTTAGAAACTTAATCTCATCGCAGTAGCACTCATGCATGGGCCAAATGGGAGAAATTTAAGTTCTAAGGGCTCTAACCTCATAAATTATCATTGCAGCTTTATAGCTTGGTGTGTGTTCTTTCCTACTCTTTCCCCTACTCTAACCATTCTTGTTCTCCCGTCTCCTGCAATTTGCCACATAAAGACAGAGATTCTTTTCTCCTCTTTTACCTTTCACTGAGTGAGGATTTACCAAAACACACCCACATAAGATACTGGTACTTCCAACATGGATTTCCAAGCCTACAAAAATATGAAAGAATACATTAATATTCTGTCTAAAAACTGGTAAGAACTAAAAATTGCTCTGATAATTTCTTGCCAAGTGTGATACCTTCTTATCACACTTAGCACATCCTCTTTCTCTTCCCTCCTGCCAGTCTTCTTCCCCTCCAGTCCCTTTTCACACTCCGGAGGTTTTGTTTTGTGAACCCCTGAGTTGAACCATGGCTATTTGTGTGACCATGGGTTAGGAACTTTCTTTTGGAGCTGGTAGGGTAACTGGACAGTACACTAAGGAAGGCAATGCCTACTCATCCCTCACAATCCATTAGTAGTCAGTAATTCAATGGGGAGAGGTAAGGCTCCACTAGTCCTTCCAAGACACATGGTTGACTATTGAGAGGTCCACTCTTGTGCAGGATCAGTACCTGCAGGTACTGTAAGTTCACATTTGCAGTGTCTGTATGATGCCCAGAAGATGGAATTTTGCAACTCTTTCCCTTTCACTCACAAGGAAACCAGTCTTAGCTGCTCTGCAGCAGAATATAGAAAAACTCTTGCTCAGCGGCTTAAATAAGCAGTTTGTTATAAGTAACTGGATATCATATTTGAGAGGTTGTTTTGATGTTCTTCTTGGAACAATGTGCTGTTTGCTGTCTTTTTTTTTTTACCATAGTAAGAATTGCCTATATATACTAACCTATGTGTGGACTATATAATTACAGATACTTATACATACATACCATACTTACATATATAAACACACAGTAGGGCACATATATGATAAATATGGAGATCTGGAAATAATCATTTCTGTAACCAACTGAGTGATTGAAGCATGTTATGTTCAACATGCTTACTGATTTCTCCAACTTTAACCCATTCTCTCACAGATCATTCTTGCTTCACTCCTTTGTTTATTTCTCCAAACTAGATCCCTGGTGTCTGTCATTCTCCACTGGAGGATTTAACTGAACAGTCTCAGCTTCAAGTGGATAATTGTAACAAGATTATTAATCTGTGTCTGTGTAGTAAAAATACCTTTATTAAGTAGAATACAGTGTTTGGGTATAACTTCTTTTGTTTTCAGATGTAAAAGCTATACAGTAATGACAAATTTCAATACATTTTCTTTCCATACTTTTGCAACATTTTGTTATACCTTTATGTGTGTGTGCATGCACATGTGTGTGTATACATACACATATAGCAACATCTGTATGCAGTTGTACCTGTGTGTACTCAGGTTTCTGGATACCAGAGTTCAAGTCCAGGTCCATTCCTCTGTCTCTCTCCACCTTGAATTTTGAGACAGAGTCAGTTTGACCTGGACCATGTGATTCAGTTAAGTTGACTTGCCAGCCCAAGAAATTCAGGTCCTACATCCTCAGTGCTAATATTATAAGCTATTGCATTTTAAAAATTAGTTTCAATCTAAAATATATGTTTGAGCTATCACATTTTTAAAATTAGTTTTTAGAATTGAACTCTCATCTTGATGATTTCACAGCACACCCATCACCTACTGCTATCTCTGAAGCCCACATGTTGATAGATTTTCATGTCATATTTGACATGCCATCCTATAATCCTCTGGCCTCCTAAACCACTTGCAAATTTACATCCATTATGGTTCATTCATTACTTATAACATTCTATTTCTTTTGACAAATGCAATATATTATCTGTTCACAATTATGAAACCATAGAGAGCTGCTGCTGTGTTTTTCTGGTCAGTCTCCCTACCCAAGATCCTGCCTAACATCCGTCATTCCTCCTGTTCTATTTTTTCTCCCCTTTCACTTTTCCAAATGTTATTTGGATTATAGGAATCACAGAGCATGCAACAATGTTAAATTGCTTTCTTTTTCTTTAATACCCTTAATAAGATTCATTAGCATATTCCATGAAGTTGAGCATCACAATCTTTTTATCAAGACGCAATGATAGTCCCTTGAACACAGGTACACACTTTGTTTCTACACATCTTGATGAATGAATATCTTAATTGGTTCTAGGTTTTGGTTATTATTCATAAACATAGGAATGTTAACAGTAAGTTTTTGTGTGAGCATGGGTTACACATTATGTGGGTAAATATTTAATGAACAAGCTCTGGACCATATTGCAGGGAGATACCTAGCTTCAATGAAAGCTGATGAGCCTTACTCTAAGGGACATAAGGTAATGTGCAAGATGTTGTTTCTACTGGTGTGAAAGCCAATGTTTGCATTACCAGTCTAAGAAACTGAATGTTATTACTTTGAATACTCATTAGTGCATGATACTACCAGTTCTAGGATTCGAGCCATTACTACATTTGGTCATAGCATTTCACTGCTGTTTTAATTTTTCAATTTTTAAATAATAAGTTATATTAAACATTCAGTTGGGTGATGGTGGCACAGGCTTTTAATTCCATCACTTGGGTGGCAGAGGCAGGTGGATCTCGGAGAGTTTGAGGCCAGCCTCACCTATAGAGGGAATTCCAGGACAGGCTTCAAAGCTACAGATAAACCCTGTCTCATAAAACCAAAATCAAAACCAAGACAAAAGAAAGCAAAACATATATTCATACACTAATTTACATCTGCCATTCTCCTTTTTTGAAGTATATTTGGGAATATTAGCCTGGTTTAAAATTGGACTCTGCTTTCCTTTGAGTTCAAAAGTTATTTGATAATTTTGTCTTTTATTAGACATATACTTAATAAGTATTTTCTCCTTATTCATAGCTTTTCATTCTCAACACTTAATAGTGTCACATTTTATTTTTTAATAATATCTATGATTTTTACTCTATTATCAATTATAATTTTGGCATTATATTTAAAAACTCATCACCAAACTGAAGGTTTTGTAGAAACTTTGCCAATTTCTTCAATATTGCTTTAGTTTCAAAATTTGCATTTTAATTAATTCTTAGAAAAAATGATATGAGTCTAGGTTAATAATTGTCTTTCTATTCTCATTCTCCTTTGTCTCTCTCCAGTCTCTTTCTTCTTTCTCTTACTTTGGTGTCCACTTATCCCAGTAGTATCTGCAAGAAAGGTGCATATTGTTTTTGATAATTTATCAAAAATCAGTTTATATCTGTATGGGTCAACTTCTGCATTATCCATGCTGTTTTAACAATCTAAGGATCTCTGCTTTTGCTGACATCATGCTGCCTTATAATTTAAATTATATTCTAAGTTTTGATTTAGATAAGTGACTTCTACTGTTCCATTTGCCTTCTTCAGTGCTGTATCAGCCAATGTGTGTTGTAATATAAAGAGGAGTTCTTTTTTTTTAAAACAAACATTTATTGTGTGAAATTTATTGTGCTAGGTCCCTTAAGAAATACAAAATGGATCCGACATGAAATCTGCCCTTTAGGCACTTACAGTCTACCAGGGGATATCAGAAAACGTAACAAGATAGAAGGTCTGAGATCCCTAAAAGAAGTACAGAGACAGTGTTCTAAGAGTTCACAGGTGAAATTAATTTTAGCTCAGAAAATCATGGGAAACTTCATCAAGAGGAAGTTCATGTTTCACATGACATAGAAGTGAAATTTAGACATGTGGACAGAGCAAAGACGTCTAGTGCAAGAGCGCAAAGACCCTGGAAGATTCTGAGTACAATCAGCTGGAAAGGAACTGCCCAAGATTAGATAGTTGTTTCCAGCTAAGGAGACAGCTGCCACTCAGTCTTGAAGATGTGTTTGCGTGTGCACACTCGGGTGTGTGAAAGAGTGGGACAGAACTGAAAAGGAAAAGACTAGAATGAGGTTTCCTGAACTGAGGATTCGTAAGTAGTTTTCAACCTGTGTTCTTTCTTTCTTTCTTTTTTTTAATTCAAAAATAAAAAAAAAAAAAATTCCGCCTCCTCCCAGCCTCCCATTTCCCTCCCCTTCCTCCCACACCACTCCCCCTCCCCCCACTCCTTTCCCCATCCCTCTCCAGTCCGAAGAGCAGTCAGGGTTCCCCTGCACTGTGGAAAGTCCAAGGTCCTCCCCCGTCCATCTAGGTCTAGGAGGGTGAGCATCCAAACTGGCTAGGCTCCCACAAAGCCAGAACATGAGGTAGGATCAAACCCCAGTGCCATTGTCTTTGGCTTCTCATCAGTCCTCACTGTTCAGAGAGTCCGGTTTTATCCCATGCTTTTTCAGTTCCAGTCCAGCTGGCCTTGGTGAGCTCCAAATAGATCAGTCCCTCTGTCTCAGTGGGTGGGTGCACCCCTCACGGTCCCGACTTCCTTGCTCATGTTCTCCCTCCTTCTGTTCATCATTGGGACATTGGGAGCTCAGTCCGGTGCTCCAGTGTGGGTCTCTGTCTCTATCTCCATCCATCGCCCGATGAAGGTGATATGCAAGATATTCCTCAGTGTGGTTATAGGATAGGGCCATTTCAGGTTCCTTATCCTCAGCTGCCCAAGGCACTAACTGGGGACATCGCCTTGGGCACCTGGGAGCCCCACTAGGTTCAGGTCTCTTGCCTACCCTAAGCTGGATCCCTTAATTAAGATATATGCTTCCCTGCTCCCACAACCATCCTTCCTTTATCCCAACCATCCCAATTCCCCAAGTTCCCCCCATCCTCCCTTGAAAACCGATAAAGAGGAGTTCTTAGCACATACTGAATGGTTTTCTAGACTTACATTGAGATCAAATCTGTAGATCACATTGTAAAGCATTGATTCATAGAAATATTGGACATTCTGACCAGTAAACATAAAATATTTTTCTATTTCTTTGGGTTGTCTTTGATTTCTATATTAAAACTTTGTAATTTGCTACATATAGATCCTATTGTTTGAGTGGAAGCTTCACCCCAGCCACTGGCATCTATATATCCAGAAGAGTCTGGAATGTTCTGGTGGAAGCTTTACCCAAGCCCCTGGCATCCATATACCAAAAGAGTCTGGAATGTTCTGGTGGAAGCTCCATTTCAAGTCCCTCCCCCATCTTTCTCCAAACCCTGCTGCAACAGAAAGCACACCAAATGATGATCCCACTCCCAGAGATGCTCAAGACCACTCCTACAGGGTATTTACCCCCCTCCCCCCCAGAAAAGACATGTGGCTTTCTGGTCTTCCTTTTATCTCTCCTTTCTGGGTAGGGGGGAGCTGGAAAATGATCTGGGAGCATTGTATCCATTAAACCTGGGTTTTGTCTAATTGATTTAGCCATAATTCCATGTTAAAGCCCAAACCTTGCTCCTGGCCTGTGGCATTGTGGGTCTGTGCTCCCAGACTTCACTTGGCATCCACTGTCAGGATACAGAGAATCAACAAAATGTGAACCCACCTATAAAGTCACAGGTTCATCTTACCTGCCCACTTTTTCTAGCAAGGCTCCAGGGCCTTTCCAACAGCACCACCAGCTGCAGGCTACAGTTCACAAACTAAGCCTGACACCACCGCCCAGCACAAAATGTGTAGCCCAGGCTGGCCTCATACTCGTGATCCTGCTGCCTCTGCCTTCTTCAGCAAATCCTACCGGCATGTGCGACCACGAAACCTGAACTGTGGGAAACACTATATCCAAACCATGTGTAAAGAATATCGAAATAGTGGCAAGCATTTCTTATTAGCTAGCCAACCAAGCCGAATTAGTGAACTTCAACATACTGAGAGATGCAGTCTCAATGAACAAAATTAGCAAATGAAGATGTCTTTTGGCCTACACACACACAGTATGTTTATATGCATCTATATACATTGACCATGCATACACATATTCTTATGTACCTACATACACTGACAATGCTCTCTCACACCCACACATTAAAAAGAACAGATGTGTGTGTGTGTGTGTGTGTGTGATTTCAGCATTTCTGGTTTTTAGCACTCTTAGTGGAAGATGTTCGGCATGCATCCATTTCTACTCAATGATATTCTTCCCCTTCTGGTCTTATGTTTTTTGGGAGTCTTCATAGAAAATAAGATACCATGAACTGCACCATCAAAAAAAGCATTAAATTGATAAGGTGGCAGAATTAATTATATAAACTTCAGAAATTAATTTAGAGATTTCCAAGTGATACATTCAATTTATTATTTCCTGTGTATCAAATTCCTATTGACTTGTTAAGGAAAATATTTGTTGTACTTACTGTACATTTCTCTATGTTTGACATATTAAACACATAACATGAGGGACTGGAAGGATTGTTTGGTGGAAAAAAAGATTGTGCTATGTAAGCATGAGGACCCAAGTTCCAGTCAGAAGCACTCACATAAAGCTGAGCATAGATGGCACATCTGAAAGGCCAGCCCTGGTTGTTGGGTGGAAAAATAGGCACATCCTAGAGCTTGCTGGCTTCAGCCTAGCTTAAACTATGAGTGTCTAGTTTGTGAGGGACCCTTCGTAATAAAGCAGAGAGCAGCAGAAAATGTCTGAGTCCTTCTCTGGCCTCTGTGAATGCACACACATGCACTCACCCACGCACATGCACACACACGCACACGTACACACATACACGCACGCAGGCACACACACTCATGCACTACACTCTACCACCACCACTGCCATCAGACAAAAAGGAAAAATGCAAGAATTTGAGAATGGGAAGATTTAGAATGCCTTAAGACAACTGTTTACAATGAAAAACAAATGACCCTCCCATGTCTGTTTTCTCAGAATGGTAAGAATGTCAGATACTGTCCGGGTAGCTGAAGAGCTCGTCATAGAACAAATGAGAGTTCTTACAAGTTAGGATATTGTATAGCAAAAGAAAAGGAAGGAAAAAAGCAGGTGTGCTTCTCACCACATCTGTAACTTTCTCATGGAATGTGAGAAAAGTCAAAGATCTCTTTTAAATTAGTTACTATTCCACCATGTCTGCATCAGTCATGACGCTCTAGGCATGATGGTTATGGTAACGGAATGGAAGGCACAGCTTTCTGAAAGAAGAAGAAGAAAACGAGGGGATTCCGGGAAGTACAGGCAGATGACAGATCTACTTGTGCCAAAATGTCACTAGCAATACCCACAATTATAACTTAGCATTTAATTGATGTAGGAGTCATAAACTAAAAAATAAGGAAATGTTCTAATTATACCTTTGATAACTAGAGTTTAGAAGTCATGATTATCCCTTAAATGATAAAAAGTCTGGACAAACTGAAAATGAGTGACTTCACCTGGATCCACTCAACAACTGAAGTTTCAGTATAGTCATTTACCAGGCTCCCTGGTAGGCAGATAGGGAGGGGTGCCACGGCCAGGTAGTAAAGTTTGCAAGCTTTCAAGGTGGCTACTACTTCCACCTCACCCTCCTGACCTGAGAGAAAAGCTTTGCAGCTTAAAATAAAGGCCCTGTAGACTTTTGTCTCCCACCAGAAAGACTCCTGCTGATAAATTAGCTCAGTAAGTTCAAGGATAGATCACGATACAGCACACAAAAGTCATGGGCCAATCAGCCATCCTATCTTTCTTCAAATTGACTGATCTTAAATTAGAGGAAGAAGATTCATAGGAGACTTACAAAACCCTAGTCCTTGAGAAAAGGCAGGGTTTCTGCTTTTGTTGATTACCTCCTCTACCTTTGTGATCTTTTTCTCTGGGTGTTGGTGTATGTGTGTTTCCTATCTCCAATAAATGTCTTTCTTCAACTGTTGATTCTCTCTAGCCTTGTTTTCTGTGTTTGAGATTTCTTCTCTGCTTCTGAGGTCTGGTGAGGTGGTGAATTCACCCACTGCTAAGATATACGCATCTCAAGGGCTTGGGGATGGCTTCAGGTTGCAGACATGACATCTCAGCAGAAGCAAAGATATATTGTGTCTGATCATCATTCAAATATGGGCATGAGCAATATCGTGTTTATAGCTCACATCTCATACATGCCCAGAAGAAATCATAGAAGTTCAAAGGACAAATAAAGGCGTAACAGAACCATCTGTTGTCATATGGGTATAATTTTCACAAGGATTCTCAATTGTGACTATTTACATAGAAGTCCAAAATCATGGGAATCTAATCTATGCTCTCATGCTTAGGGTGTTGACTGTAAGTTCTCTTGACCTCAGAGAATACAAGAAGTAGAATGAGACTGAGAAGCCTGTTGGGTGCTGAGAATGTGTTCAAGGCCTGCATACAAGTGTGCATTGAAAGAGCCACTCATGGAAGCTGAGCTGTGACTTTAAAACATGGAAATGGGGTATAAAATGGCAGCGTACTGTGTTCTGTTGTGCACCAGGAATGTAGAGAATTATGTATCCTGAAATATAGAATCATGCACCCTAAAGAATGTCTTTTGGTATTTGTAAGAACCAATAGTGCTTGCTGTTCCCAAAATGATCTCAGATTAGTATAGAAGAAGTAGAACACACACACATAATACCAGACGATGTATGTTCAGATGGTGGAACAGTAAAACAGGAGAGTATGGTTGAGGAAGCAAGCCAGATACTGAAGTCGAAATCCCTAACTTCATTTGAGGACACCCTGAGTCACTTCTCATTGCCCTATGTAAAACAATGAATATTTATTTATATGTTACCATAAGAATTATTAATTAATGGCTATTTATCCAAAGTCCTTAGAATATTTTAGAAATGCCAGATATTATAATAGATGTTTTAGAAACTTTGACTGGGGCCTGTCAGATAGCTTGGAGTTAAGGACACTATTTTCTAGAGCTGAAGTCTTGAGTTCAATTCCTGGATATTCATGTGATAGAAAGTCCAACTCACACACATTGCCCTCTGGCTCCCATATGTATACCACAGCACAAGTACAAAAATCAGCATGTATACACGGACACACACTCACACACACAAACACTGAATAAGTGTTTAAAAATTAACTCTAGGTACCACAAACAAGAGAGTTTCTGGAAATACAAAATGCTGATGCTGTTAACCTAAGCCTCTAAAACATCCTTATTTCCAGGCCTGCTTACATAGCTCTTTGATGGCAAGAATCTCACTAATTACAGAATGTCCACCATGATAAAATGTGTAGATAATTTCTTCAAAATAAACTTTTCACATTTTGCATGTAAATTCATCAATGTGTATGAAGAAGGCCAGGAAAGCCTTGTGGCTTTATTAAATTGATTGGCATCTAATAACTTAATTATCTACAGAAACAGATGTTACTTCATCAGAAAACAAATTAGTTTATACACAGTGAAGTAAATTAAACCATCAAACGCTGTGGAGATCTTTAAAGTGACTGTAGTAAGTCTGCAAGGGGAGGGGACAGCAGCTCATCAGGCTTCTGATGCAGACACCATTTGTTTAGAAGAGCTCTACATGAACTTTTTGGTTACATATCTTAAGTATTTTATGCACATGATTTTAGGGAAGTGGAAAGGCATATGTGCCACAAGGAGCGTATGGAAATCAAAGGAAAACTTGTATCTCAGGGATCAAATGCATGTCATCAGGTTTGGCAGCAAGTATTTCATTTACTGAGCCATTATTCTAGTTTGCTTTCTATTGTGATAAACTGTTTTCCAATGAGAGAAAGAAAGGCATGGATCCAGCTGGGGGTGAAGAGGAGGAAAAGAACTTGGAAATGTAGAGAGAAGGAAAACCATAATCAAGATATATTTTTTATTGAAAAGTACATTTTCAATAAAAAGAGGAAAAGCTACTCCTAGCAAAAGCAAAGTGGTGAGGAAACCGTTCCATTAGATTACAGATTTCCATTCATTGTTGAGGAAGGGAATCCTGAGCAGGGCCTTAAAGCCAGAAATTGGGGGCAGACACTGAAGCAGAGCCGATGGTGGAGTGCTAAACTGGTTGCCCCCCCTCTGAATTGCTCAACTATCTTTCTCATACAGTACAGCCTCTACTCCCAACCACTGCCCAGGAACAAACAGCTCACCTTATAGTGGGTTTGGCCCTCCTACATCAAGGAAATGTCCCATAGACATACCTACAGGCCAATCTGATGGAATCAGTTAGTTTTTTAGAGTTTTCAGGTGATTTTCATCTTGAAAATTCTTAGATCTCATTGGACTCTAGAAGATTGCCTGAATATATGCACGCACACACACACACACACACACACACACACACACACACGAGAGAGAGAGAGAGAGAGAGAGAGAGAGAGAGAGAGAGAGGTGTGCAGGGTCTTACATCCTCACATTAGGATACATTTCTTTCTCTACAGTTTATGTCCCCAAAGGCTCATATGCTGGAAAGCACAGTCCCTGGAATCTTGAGACATATTGTAGTGAAACCTTTGCTAGATGGGGCCTTGGGCTGGGGACATGGCTCAGTTGATAATTTTTGTCAATATTCCTTGATGAACTTACAGTCCAGTGAGAGTCCTTACATCAGTCTGTTACCTGAGGATAACACCCAAGACCATCCTCTTATTTTCATAGGCATATATATATATATATATATATATATATATATATATATATATATATACACACACACTAGCCCACATAGTCATACCACAAAGGTCTCATCTTTAGGTCATGTTACTCTACTCTTAGAAAGAATTAATGATGATGTGAAAAAATCTGGAAACCTCTGAGAGTCCTACTCAGAGGAATTGCTATTTCATTTTATATGAACATTATATATAAAACATTAACAACATACTCAAAGTGCAATGTGTTATGCCACTCTGTATATTAAAGCCTCTGTGAAATCTGGTCTATGGTGACATTTGGATTTTGTGCATAGAGTTTCCACACAGCTTTCTGCCCCCTAACATTTATCTGCATTTCAGGTATCCTGTATGTTATATCACAGTAGAAAGCGTCAAATGCATCACAGATTGAGATGTAAGAAAAGCAGGAACCCTCCAGAGAATGTAATGATTTATTCCAGTGAGACAGAGGGAGGGAAGAAGAGGGAAGAGGGGTTATGGAGTATTAGCTAATGCTGCTCAATAATTTACCAATCAATTAAAATGCCATTATCATTCTCCTTTGCACTTAGCTGCTGTGATATTTAAAGGTCATGTGGGTGCTATTGGGAAGGACCGCTATTAACAGATACATGAAAAGAGCATTTCCAGTTCTATGTCAAGGTAATTCCCCTGCCAGCTCACGTCATACTCATCAGGTAAAGGACATATGGTTGACAACTCTAGTATACTTAAAAAATGAGAAATATGTAGGAAGGTTTGATGGAATATAATAATTAGAAACTAAAATTAAAGATACTGGGGAGATGGCTCAGTCAATAAAACACCTGCTATGCAAGCTCAAAAACCTAAATTTCGACCCTCAGTTTCCATTTAAAAAGGGAGTTGCAGTGGTGTGTGTCTATAATCCTTGCACTGGGAAGACAGCGACAACAGGATTCCTGGGGCTCACTGGCCATCTGGGATACAAACCAGTAAACTCCTGGTACTGTGCAATAAGTAAAGTTGAAAGCTACTGAAGAAGAAATCTGATGTTGACCTCCAGTTTCTACATGAACACACATGTGCACCCACATTCTTGTAACAAGCCATGTACATAGAGGAAAGTGCCTTTGCATTTTGTAGTGAGGCCAGAAAAGACAGAATATGTCTAAATTAATATCCACATTTATGTTAGCCAGACTCTAAGGATGAGTAGTTTTTTTAGCTCAAAGTATTTTATCTGTAAGTATAGTTTACTAACTACTTAGCTAATAATTAGCTACTTTTTAATACTCAATATTTTTACAAGTTGTATTAGACACATTTCAGTCATGTTATCATCTATTCCAATCATAAAAATAAAAGAGTATATATCTGTATCTTTTAGATTAAAAGAGCAAAGACAAAGTCTGGAGATATGTATAGCGGGTAAAGCAATTACTATCCAAATATGTGGCCTCAAATTCAGATTCTACATAAAAATAGGGCCCATTGATGCATGTCAGTAACCACAGCATATCAGAGCATATATAGGAGTACCTCACAAATTTATTTTCAAGCAAGACTAGGTAACTTGAGGAGTTTCAGGTTTGATTAAGCTCTTTCTTTAAAAATAAGGTACAGAACAATAGAAGAAAATACCCAGTGTCCATGTTTGACCTCCACATTTCTTGCATGGTCAAACATGGCCCCCCGTGCTATATACTGAAATTAAAAACAAAAAAGAAAATGAAGAAGATAAATAAAACAAACAAACTGAAATAAAATCACACACAACTAAGACAAAACTCAGAGTTGCTTGTGGACACTTGTCTTCATATTTCACAAATCTCAATTACCTGCTTGGAATCAATCTGTTATTTTCTTGTTTTTTCTAATGTTCTAAAATTTGACAACTGTCTTTTAAACCATTCTATTGCCTTGAATCAGCATGATGACCAAGGAAACTTATAAAAGAAAGGACTTATTTAGGTCTTGCTTAGAGTTTCAGAGAGGTAGTCTATGAAGAGCATGGCAGGAGGACAGCAATAGGCAGGCAGGCCTGGTGCTGGAGCATAACTGTGAGCTTACATCTGATACACAAACACGAGGCAAATAACCTAAGGCTGAGCCAGGGATGGACTTTTGAAAACTCAAAGCCCACCTCAAGTAATAGACCTCCTTCAATTAGGCCACACCTCCTAATCCTTCTTAAACAGTTCCACCTACTGGGGATCAAACATTCAAACATAGACTCTGTTCTCATTCAAGCCAATATATCAATTTTGTTTTAAATGGCATTTGGAGGAAAAATCTCTTTATTTATTTATTATTTGACAAAATAGACTGATTCATTTATGCCTATGAAACACCCATTTACGAAAGATTCAAGACTTGAAAGATAAGTCAGGGGCCAAAATGGTTTCATATCCAGCTAATGAAAATAAGTAGCTCTCACCTCAAGGAGGTTCAGAGTCCAACTGGTTTTATTCTGAAGCCAAATATGAATGACTATAGACCTAATTTAGTAAGAAATTCATGTGGTTTTCAAAATGGCAGAACAAAAATATACTTTATGGAGAAAATTTTCAAATATGTTGATAGGAACATAGATAGCAACATAATAGAAAACCTGAGAACCTGTGTGCTGGTCAGTTTGTTTGTCACCTTGATGCAGGCTGGAGTCATCTGGGAAAAGGAAATCTCAGCTGAGGAATTGATTCCATCAGAATGGCCTGTGAGAAAATCTGTGGGGTGTTATTGATCAGTTATTGATATGAAAGGCCTGTGCCACTATTGGCAGTGTCGTTCCCGGACAGGTATACAGACCTTACTATATAGGAAACGAAAGTAAGCAAACCAGAAATGCAAGCTTTCAGTCACTGTTCCTCCATATTCAGTTCTTGCCTCCACATTCCTACTTGGATTCTTTTCTGACATCCCTCAGTCATGAAGGGTAACATTGAAATATAAGTGAAATAAACTGTTCCCTCTCAAGTTGCTTTTGGTCATGATATTTATCACAGCAATAGAAAACTAAAAATGCTACTGTATTATCAGCCTCAAATGCAATATGAAGACATCCTCAGCCTTTGGGCTTGTAGCAACTAGGAGTCCTTTTATGTATTTTCAGGAGAAATTACTTAATAGTTGTAGGATGCTGGGTCACAGAAGTACTGGCAGGAAATGACTATTTGGGGGATATGATAGCCCATGACAATTTTTCTAAGGACCTGCCACACTCTCACTCCCTTCAAGCATAGAAAGTCTAATTAGTAAATTAACCTTGGAGCATGTTTAACCTAGTTGCAGCTTTCTCTAGGAACTTCAGACCACAATCCTAGCCAACATGTATTCTCTGCATACTCTCTCAGCAGACATGGAAAATGGTAACTCACATACAGGAAACTATATGGAAAATGAGGAGCTGGCTCATTCTGAAAGGCATAGGCCCTACGCATTGACACCCATATCAAACTTGGTCTTAGTTGATCACGTTATCTGATCATCTGATCAATGCTGGAAATACTGCAATGAGCATTCCTTCTTTCTGGAAAAATGTAAAAAATGTCCACACCTCTCAAAAGTGCCAACAGTAAACTAAAACACAGTTCCAGCAATGTTTTCCCAAGGGAATGCAAAATTTGTTGGGCTTAATTTAAGGTCATGGGTGAGGCACAGGAGTGTATATGGCTTCATCTTCATTTGAAAGTCAATTGCATTGATGATGGTTTCCCCATAGTCACATAGTTCCAGCCCTTTCCCCAAGACCCGAAGAAGAAGTCTGTAGAAATGGCTGTAGGAGTGACTTGAATCTCTGTAAAGAAAATGTCTGCAATCAAGAAGCTCAGTTCTACAGACTTCCGAAAATAGGCATAGCTGAAGATGGCAACTGCTTTGTTTGGAGGATCACATTCTATAACTAACACATTGTTTGGCTAAAGTTATCTGTTGAAATGTCCCTTTCTGAAGAAGCATTATGCAGTATTCCTTTCATCTCAGTGAGTCTCTCCCGGGACTGTGAATATATATAGCCAAGTAGAGTCATACAGGTGCTGACAGTAATATCTCACCTACTGTGCTGTCTCATGTAGTGGGAATTCTGATTGTTCTTATTAATAAAAACCTAGAGTTAGATATAGTGGTAAATGCTGCAAGAACAGAGAAGTATCTCTACTAAATCCTCAGACTGAAGGGGGCAAGATCTTGTTTCCACAAATCCTCAGACTGAACGGGAATGGGATCCTACATTCTCCAGCCTTATATTCTTCTCTCTACTCAGCCATATCCCTTCCTATCTTTATCTTCTGAGTGCTAGGATTAAAGGTACGTAACTCCCAAATACTGGGATTAAAGGTGTGAGCTGCCATCACCTGGCTCTGTTTCTCCTTTAGGATAGAGTAATTTCATATAGCCCAGACAGACTTGAACTCACAGAGATACAGAGATCTATCTGCCTCTGTCTCCCGCATGCTGGGATTAAAGGTGTGTATGACAAATTGCTTACTAGTGTGGTTAGCTTTGCGGTCTGATCTTTAATCAAGCTCTTTTTGTTAGAGCACAAGCAAAATATCACCACAGTCTCCTGTCTGTTAATTCCTTGGTCAATTTCTACTTCACTTTACTCTGGGTATTGTTTTCACAGCTGTCACTTTAAGGTAGGTGGCCATTGTAAAGGTGAAAGGTTCCTGAAACTCTGGAATATGAGGATGAATGTGTGGCTCAGTACTACGGTTATAAGGCCACCCTGGGTGAAGAATCCTCCAGTACAGGCAGTCATGATGTCCTCCTGTCTAAGTTGCCACATTTTAATGTTCTAAAATGCAGGATTAGAAGAGAGCTGTGGAGATGGCTCATTAGGCAAAGTGATTGCCATGTAAGAATGAGGACCTCTTTGATCATAGGACCATCATCAGAGTGTGTGCTTGTAAAACCAGCACTGGGAAGGTGAAGGTAGATAAATCCTGGACCCACTAGACAACTAGCCTAGCCTGCATAGAAAGCTCTAGGTGAAAATAAGAGAGTGAGTGGGAGGATAGCAACCAACTTATCACACACACACACACACACACACACACACACACACTTCTTTTTAACACACATATAACTTCTTGCACCTCTCTTTCAACATACACACACACACACACACACATGCCCTGACAAACATACATACGTCTTACATATCTCTTTAAAATCTGGCAGTTTTTTCAGTACTCAACTTACCGGATAAGGAATTGAGTACATTGGAATGAGTTGACAGGTTTGGGATGACAAAGGGATATTTCTACAGTTCTGAGGGGTTTCCTCCGCCACAAAATTCCATCATATTTCTTAAGATATCCAAAAAACCATAAAAGCATTAATTAAAGATTTTCATCATGAAATAATTGCATATTTAATAACATATCATTAGTAAACTTGACTTTCTTATCACAGCCCTTTAAGTAATACTTAAATTACACTCATTACACATTATCATAAGTGGTAATTGAAATAGTGGACTGAAAGTGCTGTGCCTTTGAAGGCAGAGCATAGCAACATGGAAAATCATTTGAGTTTCTAATTGAAAAATAATTGGGTTTAAAAGAAGAAAATTATGAAAATTATCCAGCTTAATAAAAATGTTTGATAATTAGACAGATATAAACAAAAGTACGATATTATAAATTGGCAAAATAAAAAAATAAGTTTACCGCATGTGCACCACAAACCCCCAAATAACAAGTGGTTCAAAAGCGAGAAGTAAGAACATATGGATTATTGTAAATTTACCATTGAAAAATATAGATGCTGAAGAATTGGTTCATTAGGTAAGAGGAATCACTGCCTTTGTAGAGGGCAGGAATTCAGTTCCCTGTACCCAATTATGTACCCCCAATGACCCTTATTTCAGTTCCAGTGTCTCCAACACCTTCTTGTGGCCTCAGCAGGCAGCTGCACTCAGGTGTTCAAATATATACATACACATACACATACATGCAATTAAAAGTAAAGTAGTAGCTCCCTTATTCCACTTATGACTTTATCCATCTGTAGAGTATGATTGAGAAAAGAAAATTTGTGTGCTTAAAACTTCATTGTTTTCTTTAAAATGAAGCATTTTTGCATAAAGGCATTACATTAACATCATTTAGAAATTTACTGGGGCTGGAGTGGCTCAAAGGTTAGGAAGACAGGCTACTCTTTCAAAGTTTTTAGGTTCAGTTCCTAGCACCCACATGGTGGCTCACAACCATCTATAATGAGATATAGTGCCCTTTTCTGGCCCACAGGCATATTTTCAGGCAGAACACCTTATTCATAATAATAAAACTGTTCATTTTACAAAAGTTTAGAAAAAGGAATTAGCATTGATTTACTGTTACAGTTTACAAGCCCTTGAAATTTCCCATGTTAACTCAGTGACTCCTCTACATCAAAGACAGCACAGACCGTCTCTTCTTGTCTTCTCGCTATCTGGATCAGCGCCACAATCTGTCCCTATTTCTTGCTTTAATATTTTAAGGATAATATTTTCTGTACTTACTTGCTTTAAATTTCTTTAGAATGCATATAGATATTTAAATAGAAATTTAATAATATATTTAGTAGATTAAAATAGTTAGAAGTAATATATAGCACATTTAGAATTAGATCCATGATAGGTAAATGTTACAAAGGTTTCTGTTTTCTATGAGAAGACATTTTATTATATTTTTTACTCTCTTGACTTAACATTTTTTGAGTACTGTCAATTATTAAGTAAAATATTCTGCTGTTTGAGAGTTAGTTTTACCATGATTTGATTTATTAAACTGGCAATGATTTACAATTATTCGATTTAATTTAGGCATATTTGATAGGAGAACTTCTTATAGTTTGAAACAGAATTTAAAAAAAATTGTCTGGAGTTGGGCAGGACATAGTTCAGTTGTTAAGAGCGCTTGCTGTTCTTTCAGAGGATGGGCATTCAGTTCCAAGCACCCACATAGAGGCTCACAAACTCAAGACCACCATACATCAAGTTCTAAATGATCGGGTTTCTTGTGGCATCAGGCAGACACATAGTACACTGGTAAAACACACACACACACACACACACACACACACACACACACACACAAAAATAAATCAATCTGAAGAGAAAAACAACTAAATGGGAAGAGGAAGATGCTTTATTCTTAAAAGTTTCTTTTAACTTAATAAGTACCATAATAAATTCTGTGAAAAATAAACCGGCCAAGGTTCCCAAAGATTGCTCTTCCCTCTAACATGTTCCCATCTCACCCTGCTATGTTTTGGGTGTTGGGGAGTAGGCAAGAAGCAAACTGAGACCAGTGACAAGATTAGAGCTGGAGAAATTACTTGGTTGGTATTGTAACAGTCTGGCTAGCATGTGGACCTGATTCTCTTTCCCACAGCTGTGTAAATAAAACTGGCCATGGTAGCGCAATCTTGTAATCCTAACTCCAGAGAGACTGAAAAAAGTATGCCCTGGTGTTCCCTAGCCAGCCAGCATAGTCTACTCAAATTCTAGGCCACTGAGACACCCTGTCTCAGAAAACAAGATGGATTGTGTCAGAAGAGCCATACCTAAGGTTAACTTATTGCCTCCATAGGCACCTGCATACACATGTGCAGTATCAAAAACATGGACACTCATGCATACACCAACAAACATGCTTCTGTTTTTCCACTTTTCTGCGCTTGAACTTATTTACTTAAAAAAAAAACCTATCTTTTCTTATTTTACATACCAATCCCTGTTGCCATGCCCTCCCTTCCTCCTGTTCTCCATTCTCCCCATTCACTCCTCAGAGAGGCTAAGGCTTCCCATGGGGAGTCAACAAAGTCTAGCACATTATTTTAGGCAGGACCAAGGTCCTCCCTCCTATATCTAGGCTGAGGAAGGTATCCCTCCAAAGAGATTGGGCTCCAAAAAGCTAGATAAAGCAGTAGGGATAAATACACATTTCTTAACTTTTATCTGAACACAAATTTTGTATAAGTCAGAAGTATTTGGATCTAGGATGGTACAGAAGGCACTGCCTACAGTGATGGTGAACTGTAGTTCTAACCAGAGAGCAGCCCTGGTGCTCCTGAATGTAAGCATGAGCTCCATGTGCTTACAGGTGCCCCTGAAAGCCAGAAGATGGTTTCAGATCCTCACTAACTGGAGTTGCAGGCTGTTTGTGAGTTGTCTGATATAGATGCGGAGAACTGAACCTTGGTCCTCGGCAAGAGAGACTAGTGCTCTTAATCATTGCTTCCTCTCTCTGATCTCTTTAAAAACGTTTATGCACGCGTTTATGTGTGGTGATGGTGATTGCATATGTGAGTGTGAAGACCATAGGACGACCCTGTGTGCTGTTGACCAGACGTGGTCCATATTATTGTCTGAGACAGGGTTTTCTTACTGGCCTGGCGTTCTCCAAGGAGGCTAGGCTGACTTGCCTGTCTCCGTGTCTCCAGTCCTGAAATTGCTGGCAGGCACTACCACAACTGTCACTTTTATGTGTGTTCTAGGAATCAAACTCCTAACCTAATGCTCTCAATGAAAACATGCCATTAATTGAGCCACCTCCCTGCCTGTGGCAATACAACCCTGGTCTAGTGACTGCGCTGAATCTTTACTTAATGGACCTCTTTTCTCTGAGGTACTGCTTGATCTGTAACCTTTCTTAAAAATGCTTTGCTCTGCCAATTTTGGTAACTTACCCTTTGGAGATACATGCCTGTGACTAATGTATTCTATTTAGTGATAAATATCAGTGTCTATAAGGGCACGGATACATTAATTATACACGAGGAAAGAGAATACTGGTCATAGTGTAAATGTGTGTCAAAATACTAGATTTGGCAGATTTATATTCATAAACAAATCTACTTAATGACTATCATATATCTTAGTCATCCATTCTGAATAATTTCATGTCAACTTAATTCAAGCTAAAATCATCTGAGAGGAAGGAACCTCAATTAAGTAAATGCCTCCATAAGATCAGGTTTCAGGCAAGCCTGTAGGGCATTTTCTTGATTAGTGATTGATGGAGGAGTGCCCAGTCTGTTGTGAGTGGTGCCTACCCTGTTCTGGTGGAATCGCCCCTCATGAACGCTGCTTCCGGGTTCCAGCCCTGTTTGTGTTTTCGTCCTGCCTTCTTTCAGTAATGAACAGCACTATGTAAGTCAGATGAATCATTTATTCCCCAACTTGTGTTTTGGTCATGGTGTTTCATCACAGCAATAGTAACCGTAACTAAATCAGAAACTAATTCAATTCTTCACACAAAACCACACACCATTATTTTGGAAAATTTACCATCCTCTGTCAGATGCTTTTCAAGGAAGATGGTGCTCAGTACCAGCTGCCAGGCAAGTCTGAACACAATGGCATAGCACAGCAGAGTCTTCCAAACGCTCTCTGTGTTAATAAAAATATCAGGAGAAAATAAGCTTCACTGCTTATTTGGGTTCATATCTTGTTATATTATTATTCACACCCTGCACAAACATTTGTAAGCACCTGTTATAGCCAGAAGTTACTGTATTTTGCAATTAAAAATTATGGATGTGGAGAGGTTACTCGGTGTTTAGAAATACTTGATGCACAGTTATGAAAACTAGAGTTCATATCTCAGCACCCAGGTAGGAAGCTGTACATTCCACAAATGCCTGTAGTTCCAGCCCACAGGAATAAGAGTCCCTTTCCATGAAGGAACACACACAAACAAATGAAAGAGAGAGAGAGAAAGAGACAGAGAGAGAGACAGAGAGACAGAGACAGAGAGAGAGAGAGAGAGAGAGAGAGAGAGAGAGAGAGAGAGAGAGAGAGAGAAGGAAGGAAAGAAGGAAGGAAGGAAGGAAGGAAGATAGATGTATTTTCTTTGTTTTATTTTCATGTATGTGTGTAGTGTGCATGTGTGTGTATACAAGTATGTGGGTGCATGTTTATGTGAGTGTGCACATACATGGATTTGAAGATATTTGGTGGCACACCAGAGGGAACTTTAGGGGATGACTCATCACCTTATTCCTTGAGACAGAATCTCAGGCAAAACCACACCTCATCTATATCTGTGGGCTGTCTAGTCAACTTGTTCTGTGGATCTCCTCTCTCCATATTTGGGGCTAAATTTCGAGATGGGTATCCAGGTCCTTTCATCATTCCTTGAGTCTCTGGGAACTGGAACTTTCACCCTCACACTTAGATGGCAAGTGCTTTAAGAACTAGGCTATTTTCCCAGTCACAGTAAAAGATATCTGGAAACACCTCAGCCACATAAATCTCAGTAATTCAAGTGTTTGAACCAGAGAGCTCTGCTGTGCAGTTTTCATTTGAACTGACAACAAGAAGCTGTGGTTTAAGGGTACAGACACTTGTAATACTGGCAGCTTTTCTATATAGACAGTACTGACAATGAACTCTTTAAATAGCAATTTGAATAATTAGATCTGTCCAATAGTGGGAGAAAATCACTAAAACAGTGGTTAGATGAGGGACCATACATTTATAATGTGCTGGCATCAGAAAGAGGAAAAATGATTTTTACCTTCAACGTAGCTGCAATTTCTAGGGAAGCTTGAAAAATCAATTTAGTTTTAAGGGAACAGGATGGACTCCCTAGCATTTACTACTTTCTTTGGCACTGTTTAGATACAATATAGATTCCCTAATCTTCTGCCTGTAGTATCGTTTTTTTAATATAGAAAAAAAAAACCTTGTTTATAGGAATGAAATAAGATATTTGTGGTATTTGTGGATGAAATAATGAAATCTAGTCCCTACCTTTTTCTTCTTAATTTTTTTTCTTTCTGAGCTTGATACATTGTTTCTGATTTGCCATTGAGAATATTTGCCTCAGAAAATCATTTTCTTCAGAGAATCAGCTCTTGAACGCTTCATTTTGTAGTTCCAGTTTTGAAGCAGTTTAACAGAGGAAGATCTGTCCACATGAGTGCGAAGAGCCTTGCCCTCTTAAAAATGCTTACACCCATGAGAGACTTGGTCATCAAAATTCTATAGGATGGCAGAAAATGGTTCGAGACCATGTGAAAAATCTCGGAATTTTCTTCTCACACACAGGTTGTCACATGTCTAAACTTTATCTGTTAGCCCTGAGAGTCCTTGAGTGACCCAATGTCAGTTGCAGTGCTGGTTAATTTCTTGTGTGTTTGTTTTGTCAACAGAGCACATGGCTGAATAATCTGGAAAGAGGAAATGTCAACTGAGAAATTGCCTCCATCCGATTGGCCTGTGAAATCATCTGGGAGGCAATTTTTTGCTTATTGGTTGAAAGGAAAGGGCCAAGCTCACTATGGGCATTTCCATACCTGGGTCCCGGTCATGGATTAAATTTAAAAATCAGGCTGAGCAAACGATGTAGAATTGTCAGAAAGCTGGGTTGCTTTATAGCCTCTGCATTGGTCCTGCCCCCAGGGCTCTTCTTGAGTTCCTGCCTCTGACTTCCTTTCATGAGGTGATGTAAACTTATAGAGAAATAAATCTCTCCTCCTCATGCTGTTTTTGGTCTTGGCATTTTTTTTATATGAACAGAAAGCAAACGAAGACAATTGTCTTTCAGAAACCTCTTCAAGGTTCATCAGTACACCTCTTCAGAACATGAAGGTTTAGCAAAACCTAATCAGTGCACTCAGCGAAAGGTCCTGTCAAATCTCTCTCTGCAACCGCTAAAGCAAAAGAATTGGGCAAACTATTGGTTGGGACTCTAAAGGAAGATAACTTAATACATTGTAAAAGGGGGATGATTGGACTAGAGTTCTGCCTAGGGGGTTAAGAGCACTGACTGCTCTTCCAGAAGTCCTCAGTCCAATTCCCCCAAACCACATGGTGTCTCAGAACCATCTAAAATGGGACCTGAGACCCTCTTCTGGTATAGAGGCAGAAGAACAAACGGAGCATTCATAAATAAATAAATAAAGTGATATTTATTAGATTGACTTATACAACAGGGCCTAGGTAGTTCAACAATGGAGAGACTGAGAACTCCTTTTGGTCCCAAGGGTGCAGTAGCTATTTTATTCATAAGTCCGGATGTCTGAGCAGGGCTAGTCTGGTGCTGAAGGCTTGGAAGATTCCCAGAGAGCTGCTGGTTTGCAGCCCATGTTAGCAGACTGAAAAACTGGGTTCTGTGGTCAGCAAAGGATGGCAACAAAAGGAGCACCGACAGCCGTGGGACAGACACACTCACCAGACAGCAGCAACTGTAGGCCAGTGACACTGTTACTGTTGGACCGCAGAACTTCTGAGCTGATGATGAAAGACGCTATCTGCTGATGGGGAAAAAATCTTCTCCCTTTAATCAATTATCCTGTGACATGCCTTTACAGACCCAACAGAGCGGAAGCATGGCTCTAAGGTGAGTCCACATGTATCATCAAGTCAACAATCTAGTGAATCAACTTGGACAGGTGAGATGGCTCCACAGATGAAAGACGTTGCCACCAAGTATATTAACCTGCATTGGATCCCCAGAACCTACAGGTGAAGGACAGACGCAGGTCTCACAAACTGTCTTCTGACTTCTGCCTGTGTGCCTTGGTAAGAATGTGCCCCAATACCAGTTTTTGAATTAGGCATAAAACACAATGCTTGGTTTATGTAGTGGATGGGATGGAACCCACTCTGCCAACAGAGATAATGCCCCTTCAATGTTATAGTATTGTTAGACAGAAGGGTGTGTTGTAATAAGAGCGACGGGGCTGCGTCCCCAGCACCCGGCCACCCGCATGGCTAGCTTATGCCCTGAAATAATTAGATGGAAACTGTATTCTTTTGAACACTGCCTGGCCCATTAGTTCCAGCCTCTTATTGGCTAGCCTCTTACATATTGATCTAACCCATTTCTAATATTCTGTGTGGCACCACGAGCTGGCTTACCAGGAAAGATCTTAACCTGCATCTGTCTGGAGTGGGAGAATCATGGTGACTCACTGACTCGGCTTCTTTTTCCCAGAATTCTGTTCTGTCTACTCCGCCTATCTAATTTTCTGTCCTATCAAAGGCCAAGCAGTTTTTTTATTAATTAACCAATGAAAGCAACAGATAGATACAAGACCCACCTCCATCAAGGGTGATTTGTGTAGTTCAAAATAGAAGAAATTTTGACTGTTCTCTTAAGAAAATGATATATGTTTGAAATGAAGGACAACCTGGAGATCTAGAGTTTATAAAGATACACAGTATACTTATACTCAAATACCAAGTTGCAATGCAGAGTCTATAACCACAAAAGAGAAAGGAAAGCTGATTTCATTTACTTGTGTCATTATTTCTCATTCACTTTCTACAAATCAAGTCCTGCAGATTTTCTAAAACGATCAGCCCTCCCCGTTTGTCTCTGTAATTGATTATTTTCTACATGGATGAAAAATGTCACTTCTATACATTACTATTGCATATTCCCAGGAGGGTTAGGGATGATAAAACCAAATGCAAAATATGCTGCTGGATAGTCTCAGCAATGATCCTGGACAATTAGATCGCCAGACTTACTTTATAAGGGAGAACCAAAGCCTTCATGATTCCAAGTTGATGTCCAAGGTCATAGAACTGCCAAGTGCTGAACTGACCATGAATCAAGGGTGTGAGATCCTGAAATACACCAGTTGGTCATTTTCCAGAAATCCTGACCGCAGGGCCGACACAGATATAGAATTTGAGCCTCAGACTAGACATAAGCCATCTGGGAAGACTTGCTTACGTGACTTTCAAGGGAGAAGAACGCATAATGCATATGTTAGCCTGGGTCTCTGGCTTGTTTGGAAAGCACAAGATAAATTTCAACAAGCTGTGATTTGTTTGAGGATGCTGTGAATAATCTAATCTGCTATTTCAAATATAATTTAGATTTAAGAGGTGTTTTACTATTCTATTTTGAGAGTGCCTGAGGCTCCAGCTGAGTGTATAACACATCACATTAGATTAAGGTCAATTAACAACATTGTAAGGGATTTTTTTTCCTTCATAATGAGATGGAGCTGCAAATTTGTGATTAAAATCCTATCTGTTAGTACAAAGGAAGGGAGGGATTTCTAGACAAGCTCTAATTATGATGAAGGTTGCTCCATGGGGTCCCACGGGTCACAGCTTGTCATAAATCCCTGAACTTTCTAATCAGCGTTTACTGAATAGCTTTGCACTTGGACTCCAATTGTCAGAGGTGACTTCTGTGCCAAGTGGTACATGCTTGGACTTTTGATCAAAGTGGAAAGCTGCCAAGTGCATGTAAGAAATTACTTTTTTCAAAATTCTGACAACTGCATATGTGTTTCCTTCCGGTTGAGATATGAGGGGTGTGGGGACGTTGAGAGTAAGGTGAGAGAGGATAAGGAAAGAAGAAGACATTGTTATCACCCAGCAGTGTCGTTTCCCACTTTCTGTTGCTATTACTGAATACTGGAAAGTTGGTAATTTATGAAGGAGAAAAGGCTTAATTTTGCTCATGATGTGGGAGCCTAGGAAGCCCAAGCTAGGGCTGTGGCGTCTGATGAAGCCTTGGCACTGCTGTGACTTACAGCGGAGAAGTGGAATTGTGTTCAGATGAACGAGAGGTCCTACCAAGATGGACAGGATGTCAGTTTCTGCCAGTTCCCTGTAGTATGTCTTGACCTACACCAGAAGAAAGTGTTAATACATTCTTAAAGGCAGAGACCCTATGAGCTGATTGCTTCTGAATGGTTCAACCACCTTTGTACACAGCTAAACTGGAGATCAAACAGCGTGGGTTTGGGAAGGGAAGAATGGTTGTGGAAGCTTGGTGAAAGGAAAGACTGCAGAGGTGGGTTTGGGGCAGGCTTGAGTGTTGAGGGCCATCTGTCTCTAATAATTTTTACATGTTAGGTAATGAAAAATTCTGAGTGTCTTCATTTTCATTTATATAGCAATAATGGGATTTTGTACCTTTGGATTTGGGGGAAGATGAAGCGAGAGAGAACAATAACCTGTTTTCAGAAGGGACTTAAATGGTAGATACCCCAGCTGTCCAAAGAAACAGCAATTGCTACCTGAATGGGTCAGGATGATTAGTTATCATGGTTGATTTGCCACAGCATAGGCATCACCTCAGAAAGAGGCTCGGTGAGGATTTGCATAGATTATATTTAACTATAAGGACAGCCTATAAACAGAGCTCTTTTTTTGAAATGTTTTTATTTATTCTATTTTTTAATAAAAACATTTTTTCTCATTTTACATACCAATCTAAGTTCACACTCCCTCCGCTCCTCCCATACCCTTCACCTTCCCTCCTACCGAAATCCATCCACTCCTCAGAGAGAGCAAGACTTCACATGGGGAGTCAATAATGTCTAACACATTGCTATTATGAAGGACCAAGGCCCTCCCTACGTACTGTATCTAGGCTGAGCAAGGTATCCCTCCAAAAAGAATAGGCTCCAAAATTTCAGTACAAGCACTAGGGATAAATCCTGGATTTTTGATCTGCTATGGAAAAGTGGGGATTTCCTTCAGAAGCAAGGAGGAATCAACAAAAACTCTTCAGCATTGAGGGGCTAGTCTCTAATTCATAAGGATAGCATTGTTGACAGCACAGAAGACTCATCTGGAAGCCATAGAAGCTTAACGGTGGTGGCATCAACCTAAGAAATGGACAAAGAATGTCTGGAACTTCATGTTGGTCCCTGTAGAGGAGCGGATGAGAATATCCTGAAGTTGGGTTGCATTGTGTATATATATGTATATATCCCTTTGTCAGATCTACCAAAATCACACTGCTACTTAACTGCACTTGCTACGTTGTTGCAAGATATAAACAATCTGTCAACAGGTTTACCTTGGTTTCTTGTGATTTCCAAAAACTTATTTAGTACTTTATTGTAACAGAAGTACACCCTATTTATCTAAGCAACCGAAAGTTTCACATTTGAACTCATAGAGCTGAGGACTGAAGATGTTGCTCAGTTGGTAAAGTGCAATCATAAGAACTCAGATTTCAATGCAATAGAACCTAATAATAATAAAAAATCTTTAGCCCTTGAATTCCTTTTGAATGCCAGGCCAGTGTAAAAGTCCTGTTATTTTCTGTTGTTGTAGAAATACACAAGGCACAAAGTGGAAAATATTTTCTTTCATGTAACAGTCTAGAGTGAAATTATTGGAAAGCTAATCCAATATGATCTTGTTTCAGCACTGGGTGAATTCTGTCGTCCCCCATCATCATGCTCAAGATGGGGGAACTGAAGCACTCTTCTACCTCAGAGACTTGGGAATTACAGCAAAAAGTTCTCCTTGGTACAGAGAACCATGCAGAAAAATAACTGAGTGACACCTACTGAAGTTTTTGGGTATAATTCAATGACTTGGGATGCTGAGGTTTTTTGTGAGAAGCAGAAAATTAATAACTGGATAAAAACACAAGCAATTTTATAAGAGTTAAACTATGGTGGTCCTGGAGAGAGCAAGACAAAGACTAACAAAGCCAAATGGTTGAAGAGGTAATGCATGAACACAGAAAACAAACTGACCATAGAAGCAAGTGAGCTAAACCTCTAGAGAATTCTCTTCCTCAATTGATGCACTCAAATCTCTCTAGAAACTTAGCAGTTAGAAAATCTGAGATAGATGGAAGTAGATTCCTGTGAGGGAGTCAGGAAAAGTTTCGCATCCTTGAAGAGCATCCCTACTGCACTGTCAGCATCTTAGCTAAAATATGCTTTGTACATAAAAGGCAGTATTCATGGTTCCCCCGACCTTTCTTATCTGCACCAACTTCAGACTGAAGATATAAAAACATTTAATCTGAGGTTTGAGCCCAGAATCCCTATATAATTAGAGATACTTGGATTAATTTTCATACCGACAAAAATAATCTCTCTCATTCTCTGAAATGGGACAAAAATATAGACTAATTCTATGCTAATGTGAAAATGGATTACTCAGAAAAGTTTTGGTTAGATAAGGAACAATTTCAGTGTTCAGAATATACACCCTCCCACACTCTCCTCCACCGCCCCCCCCATACACACGTTGTACGAGGCTGCTCTCTTAAAAGAGCTGCAGCACACTGTCAGCAAGCAGATCCCAACCAAAAAGTGCATTTAAACTTTGCTTTTCAGTGTCTAG
This sequence comes from Microtus pennsylvanicus, assembly GCF_037038515.1. Classification (NCBI taxonomy): domain Eukaryota; kingdom Metazoa; phylum Chordata; class Mammalia; order Rodentia; family Cricetidae; genus Microtus; species Microtus pennsylvanicus. The sequence goes on from NC_134588.1 coordinate 8,188,602, forward strand.
AATTCCTTTCCAAAACCTCTCAGATTTTATGTGGATTCCACAAGCACACATTGGAGTGCCAATTTGTTATAGAAGGCTACTTGTTTGTTCCAAGCTTCCCATACTCAAAATAACCACACAGAAACTATATTTTTAAATCACTGTTTGGCCAATTATCTCTAGCTTCTTATTGGCTAACTCTTACATCTTAATTTAACCAATTTCTATTAATCTGCATATGCCACGTATCTGTTGCTTACTGGTAAATTTCCGGCTTCTCTGTCCCCAGTGGAAGCTACATAGCATTTCTTGACTGTGTCTTCTTTCTCACAGAATTCAGTTTTGTTTTCCCTGCGTAGCTCTCTTCTACCCTATTACAGGCCAAAACAGTTTTTTATTCATTAACCAATGAAAGCAACACATATACAAAAGAACTTTCCACATCATACACACACATATTCACACTAACAATGAAGAGGCTGTGAATTTGAAAGAGTACTCAGGGGGAGGATGGTAGGGTCATAAATGGAAAAATTTGGAGGAGTGAAATGGAAAGAGAAATGATTTAACTATATTATGATCTCAAAAATAATTAAAATTTATGTGTCCATGCTTGATCATTGAAACCAAGGTTTAAAGGAAAATAGTCAAATATGATAGTGTGTCCTTTTATTTTCAGAACTGGCAAGAAAAAGATGGTCAAATCTTTAGGGCCCAGTGTTCAGCCAGTATAGTTGAATCTATGAATCTCAGACTTAGTAACAGAACCCATCTAAATACTGAAGGTGTAAAGTCACTAAAGAAAATACCCAGTGTCTACTTCTGGCTTTTACATATATGTTCACACATGAAACACACACTCACACACACTCTCACAGTGATAAGAAATCAGAGAGCTGAAAACTTTCAAGGAGTGTTAAAGTGTATTTGCAGAATGTGCCTTTAGTAGAAGCTCCCATCTAATTATTTTCCTTATCAATTGTCATGATATCCCTTTGAAATAGGGTCAAAGAAAATATCATCTTCATCATCTCAGAGGAAAAAAATATGGATGCTCAGAAAAGCAGGAAAAGTGATCTGCACATTCACCTTCATGATGCTTTTGAAAGTGAGGCAGCTGAACCCTTCCAGGGAAGGCCCCAGAGAGATGCAGACTCTAGTAATCTCTTAAGAAATCCACAAGCTAAAGCAGATGATGAAGACAAAGAGGGCGGTACATTCCATTTAACCCCATATCTGGTTTAGAAAGAGGCACATGGACCTGTTTAGATTTTTACCTCATGAATAGTCAAAATTGATATGACATTAGCCATAAGACAATGTATTTGCAAATCTTCTAATTCCACATAAGGTCCTCAGCTTTAAGTGCTTGGAGGTTGTATATCTGAATATATAGGCATCAGCATATGTATGATAAATTTTATGAATTAAATATAAGTAAGTATATAATTACATATGTTCCTGAGGTACAAACATATAAATACACAGGCATATATACATGTGAACATATATAAAGCACACATCAATATATGTGTGATAGTATTTCTCTTTTGTTAGTAACCAAATTTATATATCAATATATAATTATGTATTCTTCCATGTTTCTAAGTATCTGTGTCATCTTTTGTAGAGGAGCATATATGTGAAAATTTTCTTGTTCGGTATCTATTTCTTCTACCAAAGTAAATTAAAAACAACACTATCGTAGATCTCTTTCCAAATCCATTAATGCCTAGGCATATGTCTGAAGGAATCTAACTCAGTACACCATAAAGATGTCTATGCTTCTTTGTTCACTGTTGCACTGTTTACAATATCTGTGGAAGTTTGTGTGAGAAGGTCTTTCCATAGGCTCATATACTTGAAAGCTTGATCTACAGTTAGTAGAACTGTTTGGGAAGGATAAGGGGGTACATCATTTTGGAGGAGCTATGTCCCTATGGGTGGGATCTGAAATTTCAGTTTGCTGCCTGTTATCTGTTTGTGGGTCAGGGTATGAGCTGCTAGCTACTGCTCCAACTTCAAGCCTACCTACCAGTGGCCATGCTTTTTGTATCTACAACAATATTTAAGGTATGAAACCAGCCTACATACCCATACACAGAGCAGTGGTTAAAGAAAACATGGCACACAACATACATACAACACATACATACACACATATACTGAACCAACAAAGATGAATTAAATTTTGTTGTTTGTAGAATAAAATGAATGGAACTTGAGGGACTGGTATGGTTATGTGAAATAAACAAAACAGAAAGATAATAAAAGTAACATTATTTTTCATATGTAGAATCTGGACTTAATATGTGTCAGGTTCTGAAGAAACCCTGGACAAATGGCTTGAGGTGCCTAATAGCATACTAAAGTATGTGCTGGCCACCAGGCTCACTCAGTACACATAACTCATTGTTAATCCCAAAGATGCAAGGAGAAAGACCTGTAACAGGCAGTATTGAATTTTTAATTAAGGTTGCAGGTGGGACAGAGTATAATCATAGAAAAAGAGATTTAATCATAAATAAGAATAAACCTAGTTTTCCTTTAATATAAGATGGTTTAAAGCCTAATATGAAAGTAGGTTGGTTTATCATAGGCAGTTCTACTGGACACAGTACCATTTACTGTTTTGTTCACATTATTCTTCTTTGTGAGAGAGTAAAACTTTCTCTGTGTTATTAAATTATTTCTTTATTTGAAATATTTCTATTTGCTTTACATCATAGTTATGGGTGTGTTTTTGGTTGACTTATGGAATTTTCATTATAGGTCATTTCAATACTTTTTAAAGAAATTAAATATGTTCTTAACTAATTTTCCTTGAAGGTATCCATGGAGTTTCCCAGATTTTTCCTTTCTTCCTTCTCTCCCTCCTTCCTTCCTTCCCTCCATCCCTCCCTCCTTCCTTACTTTCTTTTTTTCTTTAATATCTCTAATCAACCTGGAACTTATCTAATAAAGGGCTTCCATTATATTTTCTTCTAGATGGCTGGTCAGCAGGGCATGCACCATTTATTAGACTATCCATCATTTCCCTTTGAATTAATGTCATGGCTTCTACATACCCATGCTCTTGCAACAGGTGTCTATTATTCTGCTCACTCTTATGTTTCACTGATATAACTCTATGTTATTAGCCCTAGATAGAATGCAATGGTAATACTTGCTCTGTAGAACTTTAGTGACTCAAACTTAAAAGTGATTTTAGCATGTTCTCACTGATCCTAAAATGTAGCTTTTCAAGTGCTTTTATGGAATTCATTATGGATTGTAGAAGGTTAAAAATGGACACTTCAGTGTACTTGTATATTCAGTTTGGAAGTTTTGATAATTTTGTGTATTTCATTGACCTACTTATCTATCATCTAGCTAGCTATCATATCTATACATACATACATCTATTCATCCACCCATCTATCTGTTATCAATATGCTTATTTTTCTTTCACTGCAATATCTCTATTATTTATCATCTGTTATTTTTTATCTTTTATTTATTTAATTTGTACATAATGCCAATGAATCACTTGCCATCTAACTTTCTATTTTTCTATATCTTAGTATCTATTCGACATCTATGAAATACCTGTCTATTTACCTATAATCTATTTATTTATCAATTATCTGTCTATAATCTACTTATATACTGAGCTGTTTATACACTATCCATGTATCTTCTAACTATGCGTTGTTCTGTACATTCTTTCTATCCATTAATGCAGCTAGATCTTATTTTATTCCTCATATTTGGTCACCTGCAATCTTTGCACTAGGGAAATTGGCACAAATGACATAAGCTGTCATGAGAAATTAATAGAAAATGATTTTGAACTTTCGATCTTCCTTTCTCTACCTCTTGAGTAATAGAATTATGAGTATGTGCCATTACAGATGTTTTAGGCAGTGTTAAGTGTTGGTCCAAGTGCTGTATGTATGTTATAAAAGTCGTCTACTAACTGAGCAATATCCCCATTCTAAGACCCCAACTTTTATTCATACATAGGTATACATCACTTTCCCCACAACTCCTTATTTTATTACTGTTAGAGAACTTTAATTACAGAATGCAAACAATACAAAAATGCAAATCAATGTGTTTTGTTGCCATTGAAGGTATTTCTTAGGTATGCTTCATAAAATTTTGCACCCTAAAACATCTTATAAACAGTTGTTTGTAATAATTGGCTTACTGTGTTCTGATCCCTGTAGCTAGCAGAAGCTAGATCAAGATGCACTTAAGGGTGCTATGTGCAGATAGAGGGTAATTGGCTTGGTACGAAATTACATGTTTCCTATGCAAAATGCAATAACTAGGTCAAAGACACAAGTGCACTGCATAAATCCCAGACTGTGAACAATTACACTTTTCCTGCATCTTTGTCTTTGACAAAGATTCCATGAGAGCACTGTGAAATAAGGAAATGACAATTCATCTTAAGTCAACAAAAATGCCATGAATAAAGGTATTTTAATTAATTCTGCATTTTCAGTTGTGCATATGTAATGTAAACATGATCATAGATGGTACACATGCACGTACATAAGAAATAGTGTTTGAAGGATTAGCTATCATCTACAACTCAGAAGTTCTGACTGATTTCATATTCTTACTTATTGTACTTCTCAGATATACTTTTACTCATTGTTGTGTGTGTGTGTTGTATGTGCAAGTACACATGTGTGAGTATGGGCTTACATATATATGTGCATAACTGCAGAAGGTTGGGAGGTTGACAACAATTGCTATTCATCTTAGCTTGAGGCAGTGTCTCTCACTGATTTGACTGGGTTGGCTTCCCAGTGAGCTCCAGGATCCTTCTAGTCTCCATTTCTCCAGTGTTGGGATTACATCAGTTCTGGGCCATAGCTTAGGTAGACATGCTTGCATGGCAAGGCCCTTATGAACTGAGCTGTCTCCCCAGACTCTTTAGCTGTTAGTTTTAATATTTTTTATAAGCAGAACATTTAAATTTTCCCATTAACACAATTGACCAAAATGAAACATTGTAATATCATGTATACTCTGGCAAAATTAATCATAAAGAACAAAGGAAAACAGGGTAATTCAAGAGCCAAAAACTCAACCAAAATTTTCAGAAATATTGTTCACTAGCTATAAAGAATTGTGTAGAGGGCAATTAAATAATCTATGATGCCATTACAAAGATTAGTTGAGAAGGGTATTATATTATTTCTCAACCTGTCATATGCATGAAGTTCAAACAAGTAATCCATTTCTTTATTCTGTGAATGATCACCTGCAGTCCCAACATGTCTCCATATACAGATACCCTCCTGCCTCAGATTCTTATGCTGAGATGTCACACTTATTGTACTTCAGAATTTCATCATGACAACTGAGGTTGACCTCTGCTATCCCCCAAAGAAGTATTTAGATTCATTTTAGGGACAGCTGTTTTGTGCTTGCTTCTGAACCAGAAGGTTTCTCAGTGCTTTGAAAATCAGTGATTTTTGTTACAGTGAGAATGTTCTAGGATTGGAGATGGCTCAGTAGGTCATGTGCCTGCAGTGCAGGCATGAATATTCGATCCAACTTCACAAAACTGAAGTAAAGTGCCATGTGAGGTGATGTGTTCCTATAACACCTGCTCGGAGGTACAGACAAGAAGGTCCCTGGCTCTCACTAACCGTCCAGCCCAACCTACTTGGTGAGTTCTAGGCTGAGAAATTCTGTCAAAAAGCAAAACAAAAAACTACCTGAGAAATCCTGAGGAACCACATCTACCCAATTCCTCTGGAAGTTATGCTTAACATAAACACAAGTGCACACTTGCATGCACCTGCACCAACATATGTGCATGCATACACACACACACAAAGGTGCCATCTTTTTAAATTTTTTAAATCAATTTTTGTAAAAAATACTATCTTTTCTCATTTTACATGCCAATCTAAATTCACACTCCCTTCTGTACTCCGTCTCCCTCCACCTTTCCCCACCATTGCACCCTGTCCACTGCTCCTAGAGGGTAAGACTTTCCATGGGGAGTCAACAAAGTCTAGCACATTGCTTGGAGGCAGGTCCAAGGCCCTCCTCCACTATATCTAGGCTAAGCAAGGTATCCCTTCAAAGAGAATAGGTTCCAAATAGCCAGCACAAGCAGTAGGGGTAAATCCTGCTCTCACTACCAGTGGCCCCACAGTCTGCCCCAGTCATACAATTGTCACCCACATTTGGCGGGCCACATTTGGTCCTGTGCTGTTTCCCCCACTGTCAGGCTAGAGTAGGTGAGCTCCCATTAGCTCAGTTCATCTGTTTCAGTCACTATCCCCACCATGGTCTCTACTCCTTTGCTCATATTTTTATTCCTTCCTTTTTCACTGGACTTTGGGAGCTCAGCCCAGTGCTCCACTGAGGATCAGCTTCCATCAGTTGCTGGACAAAGGTTCTATGGTGACATTTCCACCTGGCTACAGGGTAAGACTAGTTTGAGTATTCTCTCCAAAATTGTTTAGGGTCTTAGCTGGGGTCATGCTTGTGGGTTCCTGGGAATTTTTCTAGTGCCAAGTTTCTTGCTAGCTCCATAATGCTCCCTCAATCAAGGTATCTCTCTCCTTGCTTTTCCTCTTTGCCCTTTCCCCATCTCAAACATCCTGTTCCCTGAAGTTCTCCTCCTCCTTTCCTTCTCTCCTTGTCCACCCAATGCCCAACTTTCTTAGGGGATCTTTTCCATTTCCCCTTCCCAGGGAAAATCTATATATGTTTCTTTTAGGGATCTCCTTGTTACCTAGCTTCTCTGGGGTCATGGACTATAAGCTTGTTATCCTTTGCTTTATGTCTCATATCCATTTGTGATTGATTACATACCAAGTTTGTCTTTCTGGGTCTGGGTTACCGCACTCAGGAAGGTTCCTTTCTGGTTCCATAAATTTACATTCAAATTTTCAGATGTCATAGCTTTTTAAACACTGAGTAGTACACCTTTGTGTACATGTACCAAATTTTCTCTATCCACTCTTCCATTGAGGGGCATCTATGCCGCTTCCAGGTTCTGGAAATTATGAATAATGCTGCTGTGAAGATAGTTGAGCAAACTTCCTTATTGTATGAGTGAGCATCCTTTGGGTATATGTCCGGGAGTGGTATTGCTTGGTCCTGAGGTAGGTTGATTCCCAATTTTGTGAGAAACTGTGATACTTATTTCCAAAGTGAGTGTACCAGTTTGAACTCCCACCATAAATGGAGGAGTTTTCCCCTTACTCTGCATCCTCTTCAACATAAGGTATCATTGGTATTTTTGATCTTAGCCATTCTGACAGGCTTAAAATGGCTGGTGATGGGTTTGGGGCATGGGATGTTCTTCCTTGAGTTAGGCCCTGAAGGACAGAGCTGTCCAGTTGGGAACCCAGACAGTCACCTCTCCAGGAACAGTCAGGGCCAAGGCTCCAGTGGTCAGAGATGTGGTGAGGAATGGCTGAAGTTGTAGGGAAACTGGTCCCAGGTCTCTGGGGCTTTGCTGGGTGGGGGTGGGGCACAAGATGTGCCTCTGGGGCTAGAATCCAGAGCTCTAGGCACTTCATCCTAGAACCCAGAAACTCACCTCTCTAGGAACAGCCAGGGCCAAGGTTCTGGTGGTCAGAGATGCAATGGGGGATGGCTGCCAATGATGCCATCTTTATACCTACTCTTTGAGTGGAAGGGTTGGGGTTTTTTTTTGTTGTTTGTTTGTTTTTTTTTTTTTTTTTTGGAATGGGACATGAGAAACAAAAGTTTTGTGTGTGGTGTCTTTTATACCACTAGCCTCACATCAAAAATGACTGTGAGTCCAGACCACAGTAGGTAAAACAACCACAATTTGACTGTGAGTTCTCTCTTGTTTGGTATGCAGCCTCTTTCCTACACAACCTCCATACCAGAAATATGTTTTACATTATCTTTTTGGAGCTGCATAGGACTTTATGTTTTAAAATGGTCTGTGACAATATTAAGTGTACTGCAGAATGAAATAGTAATAAATAGGACAGCAGCTGTGCACTGCCTCATTTTCTTCCTAAGACAATTGCTTCAGTAAAACAATGAAACAGTTGATCTGCTAGAAAGTTCATCTACAGCAACATTTCTTTCAAATTGTGTTTTGTGGTGTGCTAGTGTCTCTGTGTAACACTAATTGGTGGTTTGAGAAGGCTTCCGTGTCAACAATTTCTTGGCCTTGGAGAACTTGGAACTCAGTAGGACATAAAGGCCTCCAGGTTTCTCAGAGAAATACATCTGTTTAAAGTTCTCTAAATAAGCTGTCTTTCATTCAGATTGAAATAAGATGCATTCCTCTTGCCTATGGGTGCTCGAAACAGGGACAAAGCTGCTATAAAATCACCTAGGGCAGACAATGAAAGAGGGCTAGGTGACATAGACAAGATGTCTGGCTACAGTAATAGAAGATTCATGGGTGATTAAAATCATTATTTTATTTGAAAGTCAGCATTTCAGTTCTCTTAGCAGGCTGTATCAAATTCCACACTTTCAATGCTGCGTGTTGGTTGCATATTGACTGGCAACTTGATAAGTTAAAGGATCATCTGGGAAACAAATCTCTGGACCTGTTAGAGTCTTTGAATTCGATTTATGGAATTGTGAAGAACCACTCTGAAGATGAGCAACATCATTCCATGAACTGAGGTGCTGAGGTCCTGGAATCTGTCTCTGTCTCTGTTTCTGTCTCTCCCATGTCTGTTTGTATCTCTCTCTCTCTCTCTCTCTCTCTCTCTCTCTCTCTCTCTCTCTGTGTGTGTGTGTGTGTGTGTGTGTGTGTGAATGCAATTACCATGGAGGCTAGAATAAGACATCAGATTTCTTGAAGCGGGAGTTACAGACATTTATGAGCCACCTGACATGGGTCATGGGAATTGGAGACTGAGTTCTCTTAACTTTAGTACCATCTCTCCAACCAAGGAATACCAATTCTTATGCAATGACATTTTATGAGGGTTGAAAGAGAAAGTTGTTGATTGATACTTGATACATATCATGGGTGCAATAACTGGTGCTCATCACTTTGAACTACTGTATATTACACTCCTTATCTCTTACTGTATAAGGAATATCTATGAATTTTTTCAGGTTATAGTAGAGAAAGTTATCTTTTGGATTACTGCCTTTATCATGAATCCATAAATATTAATTATGTTTCACAGTATAAAGTTAGTCATTTGAGAATAATATTGATTGCATATAATCCATTACATTAATTGTATATTGTATATATGCTATTAGTATTATACATATAATACTAATACTAATATATATATATATATATATATATATATATATATACTGTTGTACATGTACACACATGTATATGTGTGTATTTATATAGTTTATTGAGAATTAACCCCAAATTTCAAATATTGTATTTTTTTAGCAATTGGTTGTTTGTGGCAGATCATCTCAGAAAATAGTTACTTATCTGGACATATGAAGTTAATAGCTCATCAGTCTAAAACATCAACATGGTCTTGCCCATGTGAGAGTCCTGGTGCTCTTCCCCATGACTTCATTTTATGTATCTTGGGCTTCCTTACACATGTCAGATTCTGTGCAACTATAATTCTTAAATAGCATCCTATTTCATAGTGTGAAAGTGAAACTAGAATTTTGTTGGGTTACCCATCACTTAGAGAAACCAGTGAACAGAGATGGGAATTGAATCATAAAATTATGCTTTATCAAGGGAAAAGGCACTCTGAAAAGTAGTGGATTAACATCTGTTTTCAATTTCATTGTCAGTCAGGAGATTATACAGGGATAATGGGGAGACACAAAGTCAATCACTCTGGAGCTCAGCTTGGCTTTTGGTCTTTGAGACTGGGTAAATCTGTGTGGTTCTTTTGTTGTCTTCCCTTTCACTACTCATGCTCTTGATGTTTGGTCTCAGTCATGCTTTGAACTACTGAGTAAACTTAGTTTCCCTTGGTATCAACCCTTTCTTCCAGGGGATCTGGCCTTGGAGGGGTAACTCAGAATAAGCCAATTGATAACAGTGTGAATGTTCTAAGTTAGTACCAAGTACATGTAGATTCCTTTAAACAATATGGAATACAAATATGTCCTTATAGTACAAAATAGAAGAGAACGCCTATCTTTCCTCCTCTTCCCAAACAAAAGGAAACTCTGAGTTTCTAGAAGGTCATTCTCAAAACTGGTCCATTGTGCTTCCTATCACTTACATCCATCAAGTAAACTCATAAGGTTGACCAAATTTAGTGGACATGACAATAAAGGCAGAGTGAACAAGTAGCTACAGAAAAAGAAAGAATCTATAAAGGCCATCTTTGGCAACTGTGTATCTCAACAAAGTACATACATCAAGGACTCTTGAATTTATCTTGTGAATTCTGGGGCATGTGAGTCATATGCAATCACAATTCTTGATAGGGAGACTGCAGGGGTAAACTCAGCAAATAAAGAGCTTTCTTTAAAACATGAAAACATGATTTCAGATCAATAAAACCTACATAGAATTCTTGGTGGAGTTGTGCCCACTAGTAAACCAAACTATGATAACAGAGTAGGTAGAAACAGGTCCTTGGAATTTTGCCAGACAACCTAGCCTACTTGATGATATTCTATGCCAAGAGAAGACCCAGTATCAATCTAACAGTTGAAAGCCTATGAGAAGTAACACTGGAAATTGTTTTCTGACATCTATACACATGTGCTCTACAACATGTACATGCACGAAAACACACAAACACACACAGAGAAGAGAGGGGGGGTACTCTGCACAAATAATATCTGTTTTCTGGAAATAGTTATGCTGACTATTGGAGGGTTAGTGCAGGGCAGCCAGACCTGCCTCCATTGTCTTCCCACTTACAGCTGACCCAAGCACACAGGCCTGAGAATTTCATTCAAGACCTAGAGATACCCTTTGGTGATCATGGTGAAGGTCAAGAGGCTTCCCCAAAACACTTCCTGGAGAACTGGTGTTGACACCAAGATGTCAAAGATCAGGTATAGGAATGAATGAGTAACAACCGAGTTTGAAGCAGGGTCAGGAAAAAACCTCCATTTTGCTGAAAGCCAGGCCCCAAAGCAGTACTAACCTCATCAGGAACAGTTATACACAGTCGTTGTCAGGCTCAATATACCTATGACTCTTAAGTTCTCTGAGGGGCCCAGTGTTGAGATATATCCTGGGAGTGGATAAATTTTGCTCTGGATTGAAAATAAAAATGGGTGCATAGGGATTGAGTGGGCATGGTATCCTTTCTGTCCTCAAGAGAAGTCATGCTATCATGATTACCTGTTCAACACCACAAATAATTGAGCAGTTCTTAGGTGATGATGAGGGTGAGGGCTATTGTCTATCTGTAGTAGGGAGGCCACTTGTTTGTTCTGGCTGCCCAGAGCCAAAATAATCACATAGAAACCATATTAATTAAATCAGTGCTTGGCCCATTAGCTCTAGCTTCTTATTTACTGATTCTTATATATTAATTTAACCCATTTCTATTAATCTGTATATTGTCATGTGGCTGTGGCTAATCAGGTGAAGTTCTGTCTGGCTCTGGCAAGGCTACATGGCTTCTATCTGACTCCACCCTCTACTCTCCCAGCATTCAGCTTAGTTTTCCTCTTCTGGCTCTGCTCCCCTATAGCTTAGCTATAGGCCCAGAGCTGTTCCAATATTTATCAATGGTAATCACAGCAAACAGAAGGAAATCCCACTGCACCTCCCATTTTCTGTTTAAATAAAAAAAGGTTTTAACTGTAGCATTGTAAAAATACATAAAACACTTATCAAGCAAGAATTACAGTTCTATTTATTTTATCTTTTACCATCACTAAGGAAAACTATATTATTACTATCTATTCTTCAATTCCATCAAAGACTCCAGAAGGATATAATATTACCTAAGTAAACAGGAAGTACATTGTAAGCAACTTCTAAAACTCTAGAATTGGCAGAGACTTCTCACTGCCTGGACAGTTACCCAAAGTTCTTCTGTACCATTGGGGCAGCCATCTTCAGCCCACAGGCCCATCGTATCCAGTAGACTTTTCCATGAAGCAGGAAATTTCAAAGACAGTTCCACCTATATTGGCAGTTTGTTAGTCACTTTTTTCTGTGCCCCGCAGAATGTCTAGCAGACTTTTTCATGAAGCAGGAACCCCCACAGGATCATGTCACCTTTAGCCAAGTTCGGCAGTCATTTCTCTATGGGTCCTACATGTCTAGTTTATCAAACAGTCCAGGCAAGAGCAATTTCTTGCCCAAATGACTATCAAACTCCAAAAGGAGCCTCTTCAATGCCTATCATCCTCTTGATGTAGATTGGTGCTGCCAGGAGCAGCTGTGTCTTGTTATCATGAAAAGTCTTAAGTTCTTAAAATATTTTTAATGCCATATTCTGTAGTTTCAAAAGGTTTGAAGAATGTCTATCCATCTGAAATATATCTCTGTATAACTAGAAAAATCTAACTAACATGACTTCAAGATTGACTATTATAGATGATATCTGTATTTCTAAATTATACATTACATTTTTAAATGAGCTGCCAAACATAATACCTTAATCGAGAGCAGAAATATACACATAACAAAATTGACCTTGAATTTGTATCAATAAATCAAGATCCATATCAATGCAAATCTGTATAGCATATCTCCCTTTAAATTTAAAATAATGTTTATAAACAATATTTGGGAATATGGGCATAGTTATTCTCTAAACTGCTGTTTATTGGGCAAAGTATTTTTGTGATTAATTACCTTCTTACCACTGCAAACATCTCCTTTGTTTTAATCCTTTGATAAAAAGATGGCAAAGAATGCCAGCAGCAATCACACATATATAGAAGTTCCAGTTTTGTTTTGTTTCTGAAAGGGTATTTAAGGACAATTCTGAATTTAGTCTTAGATAATAAAGAATTAAAATGTAAGTTCTAAGTTGCTGGTTTCTAAAAGCATTTTAATTTAATAGATCAACTATAACATGTGCTAAATACTTTTTATTTGATATATTATACATAGACCACAGTAAGTGCCTTTAAATCGTAAACGCATATTTTGACTTATGAAATTCTAATTAAAATAACATCATTGAGTCAAAAATAGACAGTTGCCTTCTGACAACTTAGCCATTGCTTGTAACAGCAGAGAGTACAAACTTTAACAAAGGAGAGTCTTCTTGTTTCTGAGATGGTGACAGAATTTCCCCAGTGTTTAAACATAGTCATATGTCCAATTATATAAATTTAATTATAAAACCATTCAATAGGTTTGATATGATACCCCAAACTTTGTCTAAAATAGAACTTTAATAATTAAATCCTATCTTCTCTTGAGAAAGGGAGAGTAGTGATAGCGTTTATACAACTGAAGTTGTTACTTTTAAAAAAGATTATATCCACTTTTCTACAAGTCAATTTTACTTAATCAGGACTGTCCAACAAAACACTGTTAGCCATTTATGATCTGAATTTTGGTGTATGAATTAAATTGCAATACACATTAAAAGTCATGAGACGTTTGTTTTATGATAAATAAAGCAGTGGAATTACACATTAGTAGCCATTTTCAGATAAGCTATTAGGTCCGCCCTCTTTCCTTTGTTCTTAATTCCAGCGAAGATCATTTTTGTTCCAGGGATGTACTTTTGGCAACTCTCCAAATACTCCATCAGGATATCCTCGCCCCAGTTGATGCCTGTGTTCTTGTTGCTATCTGAGAATCCAGATGCCTGACCTCTCTTCCTTTCAAACAGACCATGGAGATTTGGTCCAGTCTTAGGCTTGCCTCCCTTTTCCACAGTGTAGCACTGGGCACACTTCTCAACAAAAATCTTCTTACCTTTCTCAAAGTTACCCATTTTTAATTCACTCCTGGGTGATCAATATCACAAATGCTACAACCCAAAGATAGATGTCCCACTCTCTCATGAAGTAATTTTTTTGTGGAATGTTTAAGGGAATCTTTCAAGGGGTCTTGGTCCATCAAATGATATTAATCAGGACAAAATGCACAGGTTCTCATTCTCTGTGGAAACAAAAAAAAGAACCTCTTTTCCAAAGCAGCATATCCTTAGACCAAAATTCTGAAGTCAAGATATCTTTATAATATACATGCTAGTTTAGCTTAGCAATCCCCAGAATCAAATGTCTCTCTGCAGCCAAAAATTTCAAAGAAAACAAAATAGTATACATAATCCAGACTCCCTTTGCATCTTCCATCTTTACGTGGCTTGTTTTTCTTTACTCCTTTTAACCTATGACTGTCTGCACTCTCTCTTTAAGGACTGTTTTATTTTTAAAAAGCCATTTACTTCTTTGTATAACTCTCTGTACTGTACTTTTTCTTCTCTCTCCCAAGCCTATGCACATTTCTCTAAGACTGTGACACATTTAGATGTCTTTTATGTCTGAATCTGTCCTATAGTGTATCTGTAATTTTTTACTGTCCAGGAGCACTTCTTAAAATGCTAAGGCCTTCTTATGAACTTAAGTGGCTGCATTACTAGGGTAAATATGGCACTGTCTACTTTCCCTGCCCAGTCCAGCATTGTGAAGCTGTTCGCTGTCTCTGAGAGCCATGCTCATAGCCCCATTTTTAGGTATACAGTCAGTCTATGTTGACATTAAGCAAGTTGTAGCAGACTGCTCACAGACTGTAATCAAATGCTCTGTAGCTAGACCTCCAGAAAGAGTCAGAGTTCATACCAGCAGCACAACACAGAAAGCCAGCATTTGAAAACCGTGGTTTTATATGTGTGTGTCTGTGTGTGTGTGTGTGTGTGTGTGTGTGTGTGTGTGTGCTACCACTGATTTCTTAAAGGAGCTGCAGCATGCCACAAGCAAGCAAAGCCTATTCGGGAAGATAAATGTGATTAAACTTTGCTTTTTAGTGTCTGTAGTTTCTTTTCAAGCCCTCTCAGGTTTTATATAGATTTAGTCCACCAATTTGTAGTAGGGAGGCCATTTGTTTGTCCCAATTGCCCAGAACCAAAATAATCACACAGAAACCATGTTAATTTCATCACTGCTTGGCCCATTAGCTCTACCTTCTTATTAACTAACTCTTATGTATTAATTTAACCCATTTCTATTAATCTGTGTATTGCCATGTGGCTGTGGCTTACTAGCTAAAGTTCCATCTGGTTCTGGTGGGGCTACGTGACGTCTCTCTGACTCTGCCCTCTTTTCTACCAGAATTCAGTTTAGTTTTCCCCACCTAGCTCTGTTCCCCTATAGCTCTGCTATAGGCCCAATGCAGTTTCTTTATTTTTCAATGGTAACCACAGCACACAGAGGGAAATCTCACATCATCTATAAAGTGGTATGGAATGTATGCGTCTAGGGATGATATGAAAGATTCAAAATAAGAATATATGTTAATCCATTGGTGAGTAAATGGCATAGTGACTTCAAGTAGCAAAACTCTTGTCAGACATCTGTAGTATCACTAATGTAAGATGTAGTTGAGAACAGACAATTTCCCTCAGAGTGGAGGGAAATAAGAAAGACTTTCCCCACAAGGTCACAAGAAACCATCCAAGCTTACTTGAAGAGGTGGCTTAACTAATAAAAATGTTGATATGCAATAATGAGGACCTGGGCTTGATCTCCCAGAACCTGTGAGGAAAAGCTGCATACAGGGACATGTCTTTATAATTCCAGTGCCCTGGCTCTGAAATAATTATTCTATAGTTATTCTACCCAAATGGGTGGGCTCCAGGTTTGGTGGTAGACCCTGTGTGGTTGTTCTAAAAGGTAATGTCTTCCATAGACACATACATGTGAATTCTTGGTTCCCAGTTTGTGTACTTTTTAGGAAGGATTCATAAGTATTGCTTTGTGGGAGTGGGTGTGGCATTTTTGAAGGAGGCATGTTACTTGGAAATAGGCTTTTAAATTCAAAAGGCTCACTCTTATTCTCTCTCCATATATGCCTCTGGATCAAATTTTTGCTCTCAACTACTAGTCAAGTATCATGCCTATCGCCTGCAAGCATGTGTCCTATCATGATAATCATGAACTAACTCTTTTTACCATAATGATGCTCACAATTGAATGATTTGTTTTATAAGTTTCTTTTGACATGGTGTTTCTCAACAGCAATAAAATAGTAACTAACACTCTACATCTCAAATATAAGGTGGGAGTGATGGAGGAGGACATCTATTGTTAACCTCTGGCTTCCTCGTGAGAACATATAAACATGTATTTATATACATATGTACACATATATACACTCACACACAAAGAATCCACTGACTTCAATTGAAGCATTTCTATAAAATTTGAAAAGCACAAACTTGATAAGAGATTTTAATTTTGATATTAGTATTGATAAATAAAACAAGTGCATATTTTGTCTTAATTACTCATGAGGAAGTACATAGATTTTTAAATGCAGGCTCTATAATATATGCTTTCTGTCCCCAGTTATAGGCCATTATTTAATCTGTGTACTTATTGCGGAAGTGTTAAAAATGGATTTTAGTAAGAGATAATGGAAACTTGACTGGAAATTTTAATGCCCTAATATAATATCAAATTTGAAATATTTTGCTTTTGAGCTCAGGGAAATCACTTAACCTCTCTGAATGCCAAATCATTTATTTAACAAGAATTTGAATTGTCTGGTCTTATATCTTTATTTCAGTTCTAAAATTATATCCTAAAACATGTTTTCTTTAATAAAATGTCTTTTACTGTTTTGTCCCTCTCCAAGTTTGTGGTTAGAAAAGTGGGACACCTCTTATAAATTCAGCAGAAAAAAAACATCACATTATTTGAACTTTCTGATGAGACTGAATTGGAATACTTCTTTGACTATTCCATAGGGACGGAAAGGTAAACAGGTGAATGACAGCAGAAGATGAGGCTAATAGAGAGGGACAGTTGTCTGATTTGTGTTTAGATTGAAGTTTGGGAATAAGCTTAGGGGTCAGGGAAGATGAGCTGTAAATTTATTTTTAGGCTTCTGGGGTTTGACTGAATCTTATATGGCTTGCAATTCTTTTGTTGATTTAGAAATGAGCAGGCTGCTGACTGATGAAGTATACAGGTATTGTTGCTGCAGCCAGAAGCCCTAACAAATCCGGCTCAAGTGTTGTTCCCAACAACTCACATTAATAGTGAAGGACAGAAAAAGATGTTAATACAGAGTTGTCACAATAGGAAGAGGAAAAATGAGATTCCCGGGCTAAAATAGGGGAACTGACATGAGGTTTATGTTTAAATGCAGGGAGAAGAATGTGGATAACTAAGCACTTTGTCAAGGTGTGGTCTTGCCCATCCTTTACCCATCAAAGACTGGAGCCTTCCTGCAGGAAGCTAGTCTGACATAATTTCCACAGCTGTCAAATCTATTTCCCTTTTTTGAACAACCCTTACCCTATGAACCTGTCTGCTGTCATCAGATGTTAGCATTCAGGCGTCTGTACTGGCCTGCCCTAGGGATTCTGATAAGACACACACTCAGCAGTAGGCACTAAGAACATTGCCTATGCACATTCACTTAGTACCCTATTAAAAAGACACATCCCATCTCTCTATCTCCTTCTCAGCCTATCTGTCTGTCTGTTCCTTTCTCTCTCTGCTTCTCTGGCTGTCTTGCTGTCTCTCCCTATTCTCTCCCTCTTTCTCTGCCTCTCTCTCTTCCCTTCTGCTGCTCCTGTCCCCAGAGACAGGTCTCCTTCCTCCTTTTCCCCCTTTTATATTCCCTTTCATCTAATGAAAAAATCCTCCATGTGAGTTCTGTCACATGATATCTTTTTCTGCCATGATACCATTTTAAAATCACAACAGCACATACCTTGCCTTCTCCCAGAATGAGAATTCTGAGAAAATTTCACCTCTCCAGGGAATTGGGTATTGTAATTTATTTTCTCACTACTGTAATACTTTTTTTATGCTGTGACTAACTGCACATTCTCCATTTTAGAGGGTCCAGGATTCCCCTGCCCAGAAAATGGTCACATACAAGATTAAGAAGGGTCTTCACACATAAATTAATGCTGTCAAGATAATCCTCATAAGCATAACCAGAGGCTCATCCCCCAGGAGACTCTAGAGTCTATAGAGTGTGGATAATGCAGAATACTTGTGTTGGCAGTCCAGATACCTAGAGTGAATGCAAACTCATTCCTTTTAGGCATGCTGGTTATGTAATTATCTCACTCTTAATAAGGTTGTGAGAATGTATATATTTGGGGAGATATCAAAGTTGTAAAATAAGAATGGAGACAGGTCTGATGGCTGACTTTAGGTGAACTAATTGGCATATGTATGACACTTTTTACAACTCATTGCAGCACTTACTGTTGTTTTGTGGGTAATCAATGAGACATGTTAGATGGGGATTGACGGGGCAATGTGGAAATGAAGGGAACAAGACAGACATCTACAGGAGCAGAATTGTTCTTTAATCAAAACAGTTGAAGGGCTGCAGTCTCTCCATGGACTCAAAGCTGTATGTGTGTGGTGTTGGGGTTTGTGTTTTTTTTTTAGGATGAAAAAGGAAAAATTTTAGAGGTATAATATTCCATCTGCAGACCCATTTTCCCATTTTCTACCTGTAGTAATAAGGGTGGCAGGGCTGCATCCCCAACACCCCAGCTGCCTGCTCGGCTAGCTTATGCCCCTAAATAATTACACGGACACTGTATTCTTTTAATCACTGCTTGGCTCTTTAGCCTTTGCCCTTACTGGCTAATTCTGATATCCCAATCAACCCATCTCTAACAATCTGTGAGCACCGGTCTTACCAGGAAGATTCTAGTTCAGAGCTTCATCAGGTGTATCTGCCCAGGAGCTGGGGCATGGCGTCTCTCTGAGGTGTCTGCTCCCGAGAAAAGAGCTGTGGAGTCTGACCTCACTTCCTCTTCCTCCCAGCATTCTGTTCTGTTTACTCCACCCACCTATATGTTCTAACCAATAAAATGGGCCAATGCAGTTCCTTTATTAGCCAATGACCTTCCTCCATCATTTCCCCTTTTTTGGTTTAAACAAAAAAAAGGCTTTAACTTTAACATAGCAAAATTACATATAATGAAACAGTTATCAAGTAAAAGTTACAATAATCTTTATCATAACTAAGGAAAACTATAACTATAACTAACTATTCTTAACTCCATCAAAGACTCCAGAAAGATACAATACTACCTAAGCAAACAAGAAAAAAGCAACTTTTAAAACTCTAGAAATGACAGAGACATCTCGCTGCCTGGACAGTCACCCAAAGTTTCTCTGTACCATTGGGGCATCCATCTTCAGCCTTCAGGCCCATAGTATCGAGCAGACATTTCCATAAAGCAGAAAAATTCAAAGTCAGTTCAGTCACTATCTGTTGTGTCCTGCAGAATGTCTCGCAAACTCTTTCATGAATCAGGAACCCTGAAAGATCATCTCATCTTAGGCAAGTTCAGTAGTCCTCTCTCTGCGGGTTCTCTGTGTCCAGTTTATGCAATAGTCCAGGCAAGAGCAGTTTCTTGCCCAAATGGCTATCAAACTCCATAAGGATCCTCTTCGATGCCCATCTTCCTCTTGAAGTAGATTGGTGCTGCTAGGAGCAGAGTGTCTCATTGTCATGAAAAGTCCTCAGTTATTAAAATATTTTAAATGCCATATTCTGCAGCCTTTGAGAGATATGAAGAATGCCTATCTGAAATATATCTCTATATATCTAGAAAATCTAAGTAACATGACTACAAACTTAACTATTATTTATGATTACCCATCAACAACCTATATTTCCTAATTATATATTACATTTTAAAAATGAACTACATAATCACAACACCTTATTCAAGATCAGAAATACATATACATATAACAAAATTGACCTTAAATCTCTATCAATAAAGCAAAATCTATACTAATACAAATTATTCATATCTATATCATATCCCCCTTTAAATGTTAAAGAACATTTTATAAACCATATTTGGGAACATGGGCACAGTTTTTTCTCTCCAAACTGCTTCCTGCTGAATGGGGGCATTGTTAATTAGGTCTTTCATGGAATAACCTGTGTGCTAGTTTCATCTCAGTTGGCAGTTGAGCAAAGCAATTTTATGAAGATGTTCACAGCAACTTTTCGGGAGGTCGTGGTCTATCATACCAAATTGGGATAGATGCAATCCACAGGGTCTGGTCCTCTGTGAAAACAAAAGAAGAATCTCTTTTCCAAAGTATCATATCCTTAGATTCAAATTCTGAAATCATACCCTCATGATATTCGTTCTGGTTCCACTTGGCAGCCCATATAATGAAATGTCTCTCTGTACTTAGCTCATTCACAGTCAAAAATTTTAAAGAAAACACAATGTACACAATCCAGACTCTTTGTGAATTTTCCATTTTTACGTGGCTTATTTTTTCTTTATTTCTTTTAATCTCTTAACTATCTGTACTCTGTCTCTTTAAAGACTTTACCTTTTTTATTTTAAACCATTAACTTTATTCTCTATATTTTTTTCTTCTCTCTCCCAAGCCTACGTATATTCATCCAACAGTGTGACTCATTTAGTGGTCTGAATCTGTCCTATTTTGATTCTGCAATTTTTTACTATCCAGGAGCACTTTTGATTTGCCCCTTTAAATCACTAGGCGCTTAAGAATCTAAGCTGTGACATTCCTAGGTTAACTTTTTGCTTTTTGAGCGTACATCTGTGACCTGGAATAACTCTGAAGACCAGGCTGTCTTTGAACTCTCAGAGATCTGCCTGTCTCTGCCTCCCAGGCATTGGGATTAAAGGTGTTTGCTACTACACCTTGAACTCACAGAGATCTGTTTGTCTCTGCCTTTTAGGCACTGAGATCAAAGGAATGTGCGACCACGCCTTGAAGTCACAGAGGTCTATCTCCCCCTGCCTCCCAAGTGTTGGGATTAAAGGTGTGTACTACCACACACAACAACTCTCTTCCTTTTTTTGTTTTTTGCTTTAAGAACTTCAACTTTCAGCTTGTATATATTTTTAACACACTTTAAACCATTCAGAAATTTTCTCTGTCTTTGAATCTCTCTTTACTGTATATCTCTCTTTTTCTGACCACATGAGTCTTTAATTTACCAAGCAATCTCAGTAGGACTAAAGGCATGGCTTTGCCGGCTAGATGTAGCCCATTCCTT
The DNA here is from genome assembly GCF_037038515.1 of Microtus pennsylvanicus. Taxonomy (NCBI): domain Eukaryota; kingdom Metazoa; phylum Chordata; class Mammalia; order Rodentia; family Cricetidae; genus Microtus; species Microtus pennsylvanicus. Next base: position 8,209,681 of record NC_134588.1, read on the forward strand.
AGCTTTCTGCCATTCCAACCTTCTGGCTGAGGTACCTGCCAGAGCCGCATTTAGTGCCACAAGTCTACAGTGTTTCAAGGTCCCTGCCAGCAAGCGAGCTTCAGCAGCCTGTGCTTGCAAACTGCACGAACCACCTGCGTAAAAGAGTCAGAGTTTGCCCTGGCAGGACAGCCCAGAAAGCTGGCATTTTTAAACGCGCAGCTTTTTTCCTGCTATGGCTGAAAACCGAAAAGCATGTGTTCAGCTTTTCGTCAACACTGTTTAAGTGTTTCGTGGCAGGACCTCTTAATGAGCTGCAGGGTTTGCAGCTGAAGCTGAGTCAGGAAGCCTCTCTTATATGAGAGCGCCTGCTTGCCTCTAGCAAGCAGAGCAGACCAAAGAAATTGTCATAAGAAACATGCTTTACTCTATTCTTTTCCAAGCTTTCTCAGGCTTTCTGTGGACTCAGTTAGCCACACGTCTGGGCGTCATTTGTAGTAATAAGGGTGGCAGGGCTGCATCCCCAACACCCCAGCCGCCTGCTTGGCTAGCTTATGCCCCGAAATAATTACACGGACACTGTATTCTTTTAATCACTGCTTGGCCCTTTAGCCTTTGCCCTTACTGGCTAATTCTGATATCCCAATCAACCCATCTCTAACAATCTGTGAGCACTGGTCTTACCAGGAAGATTCTAGTTCAGAGCTTCATCAGGTGTGTATGCCCAGGAGCCGGGAGCATGGCATCTCTCTGAGGCGTCTGCTCTCGAGAGGAGAGCTGTGGAGTCTGACCTCACTTCCTCTTCCTCCCAGCATTCTGTTCTGTTTACTCCACCTACCTTTATGTTCTAACCAATAAAATGGGCCAATGCAGTTCCTTTATTAGCCAATGACCTTCCTCCATCCTCTACCACTGGAGGTGGCAGAAAACAGCAGGTCTCGTATGTGAATCTCCCTAGCAGAAGGTTCCACAAGTGTGGTAGATCAAGTCAACTTTCCTGCTCAGGGCTTCTCAGTCCACCTCTGACTTTTAGGTAATTAGCTCTTCATTCCAGATGCTGAAGACAGACAGCTAGAAAGAAAGGGGAAGCTGTCTTCTTTTATTGGCTACTTCCCGCAGATGGGCTGAAGAATAAAGGGTTATGATTTGTCCTCAGGATCTAGGGGACATGGGTTGTATTGACTTCATATAGCAGAAGGAAGGCATTAACTTGATCAGCTGGTGGTGGATAATGGTATTAGTATCATGTACTCCTAGAGAATTTTCTGGAAAAAAATTGTTAGGGGCTGTGAAAATGGATGATTTGGTTACAGGTTTAAAGGTGATTATCCTGTAGTGTGGCAGTACAAGTGATAGAAATAGAAGACTGTGAGAGAAAATGAGATCCTATAAACAGGAGTTCTGGTATGGTGGGGTAGGGGTGAGTGTTCAGTACTGTCTTGAATAACTGACAGTAGGAGGCAAGGGTGATTTGGGTCAGAATGGGAAGGATGACAATAATGAGAACTTAGAGGAGAGCAATAACTCACCATTTTGGGATTTACAAAGAATAGGGGATTAGAAGAGGCTGGAAAATGCAGAGTCGTCATGAGAGGTCTATTATGTGCATGAGATGTGGCAAGGGGTCAGTCACTATGTAAAGACATACTTTGAGACAGGTGTGTATCCATAGTGATGAGGAGGGCAGGGCAGCCCAGAAACCCTGAACCGTAGTAGATAGATAGACACAATAGTTGAGTGAGTAGATCCAGCTACCTTAAGAACTGGTAAGTTCTCTTTAGGCAAGGCATCTAGCTCCCTTGAGCATAGTTTAATAGGAGAGGTAGGAGTAGAGTCCATAGAAGGTTCACTTTGAATTGTTAGGGATAGAAGAGTGTATTCAGAGACCACTTGTTCATATTCCTGGCCGCCCAGACTCTCAAAATAATCACATAGAAGCAATATTTTTTGCAATACCTAAGTGTATAACTTAGGTGTATTACTAGCTAGCTCTTAAATCGAGAATTAACCTATTTCCATTATTTTACATTTTACCATGAGACTCATGGCCTACCATCAAGGTTCCAGCTGACAGCTTGCATATTTTCCCTCTGGTAGCTGTATGGTATCTCCTGACTCTATCTTCTTTCTCCCAGCATTCAATTTAATTCACCCACCCTCGGCCTAGCTCTATTCTTCCCTATCACAGGCCCAAAACACCTTCTTTATTAACCAATGATATTCGCAGCATACAGAGGGGAATAACAAATGATCTCTCATTTCCTGTCTAAATAAAAAGGAAGATTTTAACTTTAACATAGTAAAATTACATATAACAAAACAGGTATCAAGCAAGAATTATAGTTATAATATTTATATCTACTTTATCTTTTATCATAACTAGAAAATCTATAATTATAATTATCTATTTTTTAACTCCATCAAAGACTTTGGAAGGATGAAATTTTACCTAAGTAAACAGTAAGTGAATTTGTAAGCAACTTCCAAAACTTTAGAATTGACAGAGACATCTCGCTGTCTGGACAGTCACCCAAAATTCTTCTGTACCATTGGGGCATTCATCTTTAGCCTACAGATCCATAGTGTCTGGAAGACTTTTTTTCATGAAGCAGGAAATTTCAAAGACAGTTCCACCTATATTGACAGTTTGTCAGTAACTTTTTTATGTACTCTGCAAAATATTTTACAGACTCTTTCATGAAGCAGGAACCCAACAAGACTGTCTCACCTTCTTTAGGACACTTTGGCAGTCATTTCTCTGTGGGCCCTGCATGTCCAGTTAATACAGCATAACATCAAACAGTCCAAGCAAGAGGAGTCTCCTGCTCAAATGGCCAGCAAACTTTACAAGGAGCCTCTTCAATGCCTATCATCCTCTTGAAGTAGATAGCTGCTGTCAGGAGCAGATGTGTCTCTTTGTCATGAAAAGTACTAAATTCTTAAAACATTTAAATGCCATAAATTGTATGTTCAGCACCAATCTGCTGTGCTGACAGAGGCCCCCGACTCCCCCAAAAAATCACACAGAAGCTGTATTATTTGCAATACCGTTTGGCCAATATCTTATGTATATTACTAGCTGGTTCTTACACCTAGAATCAACCGATTTCCATTATTTTATATTTTACTCTGAGGCTCATGGACTACTGGCAAGGTTCTAGCTTACAGCTCGTGTCTTTCCCCTCTGGTGGCTGCATGGTATCTCCTGACTCCACCTTCCCTCTCCAAGCATTCAGTTAATATTTCCCTACCTAGCTCTATTCTGCCCTATCACAGATTCAAAACAGCTTCTTTATTAACCGATGGTATTCACAGCATACAGAGGGTAATCCACATCAGAAAGGGGCCCTAGCAAGGGGAAAAAGAAAGTTGTATAAGAGGTTGTGTGCTTGTCTCCCAGCTACCCAGACCAGAATAATCACACAGAAATTATATAAATTACAACACTGTCCAATAGCTTATGCATATTCCTGGCTAATTATTATATCTTAATTTAGCCCATTTGTATCAACCTGTGTATTTCCACGAGGCTGTGGCTTACCAGTAGGGTTCCTGTGTTCCAGCGTCTTTCTCCTTCTGCAGCTACATGGTATCACCTTGACTCTGCCTACCCTCTTTATATATTTCTTCCAGCCTGGCTATATTCTCCCTTGCCATAGGCCAAAGCATCTTTGTTCACTAACCAAAAAAAAAAACCTAACACATATACAGAAGGAGATCCCATATCAGAGAGTGGCACTATATGAAGCCAAAAAGTATAGTACAAAAAGATAGAAGGCCAAGAGAAATTTTGACTTGCAAGTCTAGTCATTCAGGATGGAGTGGTTAGTCCCACTACCTGGAGCACTGCACCAGAGTAAACTAGTGATAGAATCAGGGCGCTACAGAGCATCTAAGCAAGAGAACAGGAGAAAATAGAGCACTGATGTAAAGTACCATTGTGAACTACCTGAAGTGGGTACTGGGAACTGAATGTTGAATTCAGTATGTCTGCAAGAACAACAAGTAATTTTAAGCTCTGATGTGTCACTCTAGGTCCAAATCTTCAAAATTCAAATTTAGGATGCTAGAATCCAGTTAGTGACAGCAGAAGCGCCTGCTTCCTAAGGCTATGTCAGCAGAATGTGTGTTTGGGAGTACCAGTAGCCTATGCAGTCCTGAGCAGCTGTTGAAGTTCCCCTTTCAGATGTGACTGCAATCACACAGGCTGCCAAGTCTTCTCCAAGTAGGCCTGCTGTTATTAGAAGACACCAGTGTCCAGGGATTGGAAATGTTAAAGATATAATAATGTCTTCACAATGAGAAATCACTCAGCACACTTGGAGATCGGTAAAGAAAAAAGCTCCTTCATAACAGCAGTTTAATCATCTCCAGCTCTGTCTAATGCCTAAAGAGGAGCCAGTCTTGAGTAGAGGATTGTGCTAGCTTATTTACATGCCAAGCTTAAGCATTCTAGATATGCCATCATTCTTAAATCTCATTCAGACACCAGCCCCAGGTCACATGTTGTAAAATTAAACAGTCATGAGAGTGCAGGTCTGGCCACTTAGGTACACAGTACAGATATTGTCAAAATTATTTCAAGTACACCAGTATTGTTTGGGTTTATTGTTGCTGTTATTGTTTCCCTATAGTTGTTAGCCAGGATTTTCTTGTCTTCCTGGCAAAATTATGCTTTTCTCAAAAAAAGAACCAGGGACTATTTGGCTGGGGAGGATGTTGTAGTGATTGTGACACCATGTTTCCCTCCTGCTGCCTGTTAGAAGGATGTTCTTTGATATAGTGATGGGCCTAATGACTGTTTGCAGCCAAAGTTGTCTTCTCTGCTATGGGAATGGGACCTAATAGCTGGAAACCTTGGTTAACAAACAATGACATCCTAGACTCCTAAGTCATGCTTGTCTCTAAGAGGCCAGGTTAGCAGACTGCTTATGTTTGGGGTATTTGGATGCATTGCTTCCTTAGGTAAATGCTGCTTTGTATAATTTAATGTCTCTTAAGCAAATATGATTTGGTGGCACTCAACCTATTCTCAGTCTGGTCACATTGAGTAAGTTGTCTTTCTCTGCTTTCCACTATACAATATATTTCACTAGAACAAGAGCAGGTGACATAGTCTGGCTTGTTAGGGCTTACAGTGCTCAGGCTCTGATGCTGACATTGAGGCTTATGAGGGACAGAGGGAAAAACAACCCAGCTATTATGGGAACTACAGAATGACCTTTTCACTTCTGATCAGAACTATGGGCTAGGATTCGGAATCTCCATTCCCCTCTTTACATGATAATTACATTCTGGAGTTCAAAAAGTTTCCCAAAAGCAAGCTGAATATAACCTGTGATATTTGCTATCATGATACACATGTGTCTACTCCCCCAAATACACAGGGTCTAGAATAGAGTGCTCAGATTTTTGTGTCTCGAGTCAGAAGACAACACTTCTCCCCAGTTCCTCACTATCTAAGGACAAAGCTCAAGGATTTTCATGGATGATTCTCCTGGGCAGTGAGAAAAGATCTGTGAGATTCCCGATTCCCACACTATTTTCTGGGTGTGTACGTGCATGTGGGGAAGCTAGATAACATCCCCAGGTGATGTTCCTCAAATAGTGCTCAATTCTTTTTGAAAGATTGGGTCTTGCCAATTCAGCAGGGCTGTGTGACCAATGACCCCATGAGTCTAGCTCTACTCAACCACAACTCCTTGATGATGGTTTATAAGTGTGTCCTCCATACACAGCTTAAAAATGGATTCTGGGGATCAAACTCAAACCTTTATGCTTATGCTCTGAGTACTTTGCTGACTGAGTCATCTCCCCAGATCCCCAAACTTACTATTCTTCCTTCCACCTGACATCTTGAAACACCTCATCCTTACTCAGAATCCTTGTGCTATGGACCTGCTGAGTCTTTGGGAAACACATTCCCTTCTAAGGACCCTTACCTCCTTATTGTCTGTAATGAAAATGGGAACAGCTTGAAAAATGTTTTAATTCTGTTCCTTGGATGTTGGCAGAACAGTTTGAAAACTGAAGGAGTTGTCTGGGAATTTAGTTATATTATTGTTTCCTGGGAAGTCTCAGAAAGAATAGATGATGGACAGACTAGTTGTTTCGGTTACAAATGTTCGTACTGCCAAATCTGATGACTCAAGTTCCATCCCAGAATCCTACAGAGTGGAAGGAGAGAAATGTCTTCTGCAAATTGTTCTCTGATCTACACATACACACACACACACACACACACACACACACACACACACTTAATTGATTTGTTAGATTACAGCAATGAATAGAACATATGACCAACATGGCTTTTAACCAGAAGAATTTTAATGAGAGCCTGTTTACCAAAGTGTGGGAAGTGAAAAGGAAACAATGAAACTTAAAGTAGGTCACACTGTACTAAGTGAAAAGCTGTTATCATTCATGTCCAAAAGTGAATGAGAAACGTGATGCTGGTGACAGAACTCGTGTTAGGGTATCTGGGATGAACAAAACCATAGAGCAATATTTGGTAACATACATTTTCCCTCTTCTATCAGTCTGTTAATCTCCCAGGAGAAGAACTGCATAGCCAATCTCTCGGGGCATGAAGCAGAGCAGAGAAGGCACAAATGTACATGTGAGGGATCACCAAAGTGTCATGGCACAATAGGATCCCTGTGGGAAGGAATTGACCTCACGCATGAGTGCTTGGACATAATAGAAATCTTAAAAGTTGTTCTAAGTGCATTTTCATGTTTGTCTGGTGTATCTACTCCACTCAGTGACCTAGAAACTCAGGACTTTCTAGCTTATGACTGCATTTTATTCTGGGACGTGACCATCATGGTGTCCTATCATCAAAAGTAAGAACATGAGAGAGTTCCTCAAAGATCTGAAACTAGTAAGTGATGTGGGAGTGTCTATCAATTTGTTGATTTCATTGGTTAAGCAATAAAAAAACTGCTTGGCGCTCCTAGGTTAAAACATAGGTGGGAGGAGTAAACAGAACAGAATGCTGGAAGGAAGAGGAAGTGAACTCAGAGAGACTCCATGCCCCGCTCCCGGGAAGACACAGCGATAAAGCTCCGACCCAGGATGGACGTAGGCTAGAATCTTCCCTGTAAGCGCACCTCGTGGGCTACACAGATTATAAGAAATGGGCTAGTCCAGGTGCGAGAGTTAGCCTAGAAGAGGCTAGCTAGAAATGGGCCAAGCAGTGTTTAAAAGAATACAATTTGTGTGTTGTTATTTTGGGGCATAAACTAGCAGGCATCTGGGTGCTGGGGACGCAGCCCCGCCACTCCTATTACTACAAGTAAGTGTCATGAAAACTCTCTCATAAGTTTCTCCTCTCTCCTCTCTCTCTCTCTCTCTCTCTCTCTCTCTCTCTCTCTCTCTCGCTCTCTCTCTCTCTCTTTCTCTCTCTCTCCTCTCTCTCTTCCTTTTCCCATCTCTTTATCCTTCCACTTTCCTTTATTGGAACCAGTTCTCATGCATCCCAAGTGAACCATGAACTTGCTGCACAACTTCTGATTCTCCTGCATCAACCCAGTACCACCCCACCTAGTTCATATGTTGCTGGAGACTGAACCCTTTTTCTATATTAAGTAATCACTTTAACAATTGAACTACTCTTCTAGCCCCATGCTCTTTGAGGGATGTGGTTTCAGGTGCAAACCAAGCCCTCAAGGGAAGCTGTGATAAGATAGTTGTGCTGTGTTTCCTAATGATGGGGGGTAGGATTAGGGATGGCTGATATTGATAAGAATGCTGTACCAAATTCACTACTCCAAACTGTCAAGAGCATTTTTAAGCATTTTGGACCAATAGCTCTGTGAAAGGATGTTAAGTTGGCCTCCATAGAGGACCCACAACCTCTAATCCTGCAAGAGAAAATTCTACACCAGCTTTTTTGGCCTCTGGTTGAGGGCAACCCTCAAAGTGATGACTGCTTTACTCTCCACATCTAAGCACCATGTGCTCCCACATTTTTCTACTGCTACCTTTGCCGGGAGCAACTTCTTCCTTCCTACACACCCATACCCTAGAGATTGCACCCACAGTGTTTCATTTTACATATTAATATCATCTAAAATCTATCCTAGCCCTATACCCCAGCTTCCACAATGTTCCCCCAGGATAGGGCTCATTTCCCAAGTGAAAACTTGTAGTGTGAATTCTAATAGGTCTTAATAATAAAAATCCGGAGTTATTGGTATACATGCTGAAAGATTGAAGAAGTAAAGGAGCCAATCACTAGAGAGACCTTTTACCTCTACTGAATCCTCAAACCAAAGTCAGCAAGATTCTGTTTGCAGGAATTTTCAGACTGAACACCTTGAGATCCTGCCTCCTCATGACTTATATTCCTCAATCTGTCCAGCCATATCCTTTCCTCTCTCCATCTTCCTAGTGTTGGAATTAATGGCATATGTGACTCCAAAGTACTGGGATTAAAGGTGTGAGCCACCACTTCCTGGCTCTATTCCTATTTTAGATTAGATCAGTCTAGCATAGCCCAGGGCAGCCTTGAACTCACAGAGATCCATCTACCTCTGAGCCCTCAGTGCTGGGATCAAAGGTGTGTGCCACCACTGCCTGGCCTCTATGGATAACTAATGGTTTGTTCCACACTCTGATCCTCAGGCAAGTTTTAGTTGTTATAGCACAAATAATCACCACAAAAACTGATTGAAATTTCCCTAATGCACAATAAGAAAAGAATTAGAAATGGTAGGGATTCTGTAAAATACACCATTTTAATGCCATCTTTCACATAGTAAGCCTTCTTAGGTACACAACTCTGAAATATTAACAAGCATTGACTTAATGAAGGTCAATGAAGATGGTTCAGTGAGTAAAAGCACCTGTGCTGCCAGCAAGATCCAGTTTGAGTGTCCAGCACCCATGTGAAAACAGTGGTGCTGTGAATCTGGAGATAGGAGGATGGGTATGGCGTTCTGGCTGTTAGGCTAGCTCCTAGTTCAGAGAGATCATTTCTCAGGGGAGTAAGATGGGAAGTAATAGATCAGGACACTCCAAGAATTCCTCTAGTCTCTGCATGCATGGGATACACACTTGAACATGCACACACCTATACACTCTAGAAGTATAACCAACACACATACATATACACAAATAAAAAAATAAAATAGTTGACTGCAATATATATGCATCTTTGATGTCATGGTTATATATGTGTGTTTGGTTAAATAAAACATTTGGATAAGTGTGCATTTACTTTTAGAAAATTCTGTCTGATCTTAAGAGGCATAAGGGTAGAGAATAGATTTTTTGAAAGAAATTATTTGGGGCTGAATTCAGTCAAGTAAGGTGCTTGCCATTGAAGCACAAGGATCTGAGTTCAAGTGTAAAATAAAAATTGACTTATTATCACATGGCTGGGATCCCAGAATTGGGTGGGGGTGGGCTGACAGAAGTATCCCGTGTGCGCACTCACCAGCCAGTCTAGCTGTTTCGGTGGGTGGCAGGTCCAGTGAAAGCTCATGTTCTCCCACGGGTCTACAAGGACAACCTCAGCTCTGATTCCTGGTGGATGTAGATGCTTAGCCTGAACTGGCCCTCTCCTGTGATTGAATTGGGGACTACCCCCTTTGTCATCAGAGAGTCTTCATCTGGTGACTGATGGAAGCAGATTGAGAGACCCATGGTCAAACCCATGGGCAGAGCATGGGGAGTTTTGCTGAGTAGAGGAAAAAGGGATTATAGGAGCCTGGGAGGTCAGGGACATTGCAGTAAATCTCTCATAAACTTCTGGCCAGGCCCATGGAACTCACAGAGTCTGAACCAACAGCTAGGAAGTCCACATGGGAATAACCTAGACCCTCTGCACATGTGACATGGTTGTATAGCTTGGTTTATTTGTGGGCCTCTTAGAAGTGGGAGCAGGGGTTGGCCCTGGTACTTTGTCTGGCTCTTGGGAACTTATTCCACATTGTGGATTGCCTTGCCCAGCCTGAATATGTGTTTGTGTGTTGGGAGGTTGGTAGTGCTTGAGTTTAGGGCAGCTTGATAAACTATACTTTGCTAATGCCCAAGGGAGGCCTACCTCTTTCTGTGCAAATATGGAGGAGGAATGGATGGGGAGGGCAGAGGGGAGGTGGAGGGAGAGAGTGGGAAGAGAGAAGGGATGGATTGCTGAAGTTGGGATGTAAAATACATATTTAGATAATATAAAATTAATCTGGAAAACAACTGAGACAAATACTCAGTGTCAACTTCTCCAACTTCTGGATTTTGCATGTGCAACATCACACACACACACACACACACACACACACACACACACACACACACCATACTAAAACCCACACACAGAGTCAAAGACAGACTGAGACAAAAAGAAAGAGAGAGTTGGGGGAGGGGGAGAGAAGCAGCATGCCCTTTGTGATTTGGTTATCTTGAAGTTATGACTTAGTGAAAGAAAATGAATGCATCAGTACAGGCCACCCTACCTCAATTGGCTTAATGTCTTGCTTTCTCTGTGCTTCAGCCACAATGACTTGAACTAGAAGATAGTTATAATGGTTGATCTTTAATTTCCAATTTGATGAAATATAGACTCACCTGGGGGATGGGCCTGTGGACATGCCTTTGGGACCTATGTCGATTATAATAATTGAAATTGGAATATATTTTCACTAAAGGTGGCTTCATTCCCTGGTCTGGCACCCTGGGTAGCATAAAATGAAAAGGGTGCTAAGGACCAGCTTCCATCTCTCTCTGACTACTGACTGCAAAACAATACAACCACATGAAGAGATTTCTCCCTCTCCTGAAGTTATGAGTTCTCATGCTGGATAGTAAACAAATCCTCCCTGAAGATTCTAATTTATTTTTTAGAGTAATTCATCACAGCAGCAGGAAAAGTGACTAACACTAGACCTCCACCGATTATAAGAAATATTCAGCCTCAGTAAATATAACTAGAGAACATAGCTAAGCCCTCTGGTCTATGAACCCTTTATAAATACACTACCAGAGGCAATTATCAAATAACATTGTGTCAAAATTGCCTTTTTCTGCTCATTGTCACTACAAGCATTGGAGCTGGCTTGACTTTCAGCGTCATTTTCTGTAAATAATAAATCCTTCATATTTTCACATGTTTAGATGAAGAACTTTATCATCCTGTTGAAAGTCTAGTTTAGCAACTCTCTCCTGGCATCCATCTCTTAGCCCGAAGCAAACCTGTTTATTATTTCAGAAATGCAGCTCTTTGGACCTCTGTGTTAGACCTATGAGTTTCTCAAAAACACACTGCCCAATCTCTTGCTCCTGTACGTGTGTAAATATTCTCATTCTCTAAAAGCCATTCTCACTCCTCAGTGTAAGCTGTGTTCCTCCCGTGGATCTGCATGAGTACCTGGCCTTTTCCTCCCTACCTATTCAGAATATATGCATGTTGGTTTGGACGCCTGAATTCTCTCACAGGCCCTGAGCTTTTCAGCCAGGGAAAGTGACTTAGAAGTGACACAGCTGCTAAATACAAATGTTCCTGGTCTTCTGAGATGGCTTCATTCATATCCAGCTTCCTTGAAGGTATCATGAAAAAAAGTAAGCAGGGAAAGAACCTGCCAAAAACAGAACTCATAAACAATCATTCATGGTGGGTGGGGATGCATATAGCTCTGAGGCTTCCAGGATAGCTATTGTAATACCCTATTATTGGTGAGACATTTTTAAAAAATTCTACTTGCTCAATATAGTTGACCAACAACAAAGCAAAATACAGATACAACAGCACGGTCAACTAATGCGTTATATTGGGTTTGTGGTGCGAAGTTGCTTACAGAAGCAGAAATGACTCAAAGACAGCTACATAAACAAAAGATCCATCATACGTGATAGAGCCCAAAACACAAGTTTGCAAGTGACAGATATGGTGTGATAAGCATGGGCAGGTGACACCACAAGGTAGTCTCTCCTGTGTTTAGCCCAGAGAGGAGTATAGGACATGGTAATACCAACCCGCAATATCGTCATCTGCCTTCTTGTCTTCCTGCCTGCCAGCCTGACTGTCTGTCTGTCTATCTTCTATCCGTTTTTCATTTTAGTTTGATCTGTCTTTGAGAAAGCTTCTTAAGGGTTCATGTATGTCCATATCATTTATATAAAAGCCTTTGAAGAAGTTAGATTGGAAGGGGCTGTTCTTCAGCAGTGAGATTTATGAGCAATATAACTGATGCTCTCTTAGTCCCTCACTGCTCTGCAAGTACCCTGAAAGCATTGGCAAGAAGGAAAATAATTCAATTCCTTTGGGATTTCTGTTAAACTGAGAAAACTGAGGAGTCTGGGTGGAGGCCAAGCGGAGACATTTTTTAAACCCATAAGAGGATGAAACACCTTAAAGGCAGTCCACCATAGACTAAGAGTCCTGGGGAAATGTCATGACAAATTCCCACCTTTCCTTGCGTTGGTGTGGTAATCAAAACCAGGGCTGTTGTTATACTAGCTGAAAGAAGAGATCATTTATAGTGTGGCCAGATGGGGGACCCCATGCCACCATTCTCTATGACAATCCTCTTTCCAAACAACCTCGCTAAGTGCTCTACACTCTTTACCTTTAAAACCTCAGAATGAGACAGGGACATCAGATGTAATTCCCTCTGCATAATACATTTAATAAAGCCGGGCGGTGGTGGCGCACACCTTTAATCCCAGCACTTGGGAGGCAGAGACAGGTGGATCTCTGTAAGTTCGAGGCCAGCCTGGTCTACCAAGGGAGTTCCAGGACAGGCTCCAAAGCTACAGAGAAACCCTGTCTCGAAAAACAAAAACAAAAACAACAAAAAAATACATTTAATAAAACGGTGATCACTGCCTCAGTGCTATGCACAGGAGCCTGTGTTTGATCAGCACCGAGAGCTCCCTGATCGATTTGTGATGCCTGCCATGGGTGCTAGGGATGACAAATGGCAGTCTACATGATGAGTTTCACCACCACTGAATAACTCAATAAACGCAGCACGCTGTCTTTGGCTAAGTGTTATTCCCTTTAGCCAACTGGATACATTCTGCAGATTCTGCTTGAATTAGATGTATTTTTGGTTCATTAAGCTTCCTTGGGTTACCAATTAATATCTTAGGGCATCATTAAAGCCATAAAGCAACAGACAAGGACAACTTATTATATACCTATAAGGTGCTTTTAGTGTTGATTTTAAATGCCACCATTATACTACTGCGAATAAAAGAAACACTGATCATACAGGCACATAGTGTGGGTAAAGTAGCTGTCAATGCATGATCTCCTAAAGAGTGGCTGTTGTTCCCTGGGCAGAACTGTATACCGATACAATAAAGACAAGTAGGGAAGTAAAGGGTTAATTTTGTGCTTGAAGACTCAAATGTGACTTTTCAAGAAACCAGCGCTCCTTGTCACAGAGGGTACAGTCTGAAAGAGGCGTGGCCACACTAAACATGTGTAGAAGCTCTTGACTGTTACGTGGATGAATTGCATCAGGAGTCCAAGAGGAGGGCCTAAGTGTTTGAGCAGCGTCCTGCCCTTGGTTAAGAGTTGAAAATGTCCTGGTTCTTTCTTGGTGGGAATCATAAGAAAGTTATATGATTTATTTATTTTCCCTTCTTTTCTATTTTCTTTTCTTCTTTTCTTTTCTTTTCTCCCTTCCTTCCTTCGTTCCTTCCTTCCTTCCTCTCTCTCTTCTTTCTCTTTCCTCTTTTTCTTTTCTTCCCCCTTTTCTTCCTTGCTTCCTTCCTTCCTCTCTCTCTTCTTTCTCTTTCCTCTTTTTCTTTTCTTCCCCTTTTTTCTTCCTTGCTTCCTTCTTTCTTTCCTTCCTTCCTTCCTTCCTTCCTTCCTTCCTTCCTTCCTTCCTTCCTGTCTTTCCTTCTTTCTTTTTAGATAGAATCTCAATCCCTGGTTGTCCTGAACCATGCTGTGTAAATCATGGTTGAATTCAAATTCACAGAGATCTGCCTTCCTCTGCCTCTCAAATCCTATGATCAATTAGTTGCTGCTAAGTGAGCACCTCAGCCTGGGAGCCCCAAGTAAGTGTGGCTGAAACTCCAATCAGTTGGTTTCCTACCAGGTTGTTGGGCACCAAGTCCAGGCCTTCATACTTGCATGACAAGTACTTTACCCGCTGAACTTGTCAATTTTGTGTGTGTGCGTGCATTGTCAAATCTTTATGTTTTCCATGTGGGAGACCCCTGCAAAAGGCAAAACTATTTTTCCTCAACAAAGCTTCAAGGTAAGCATTATGAATAAAACAAATCCATCTTCATGAAAATAATGGGTATTGAATCAATCAACTACTTTCTAATGCAATGGCACCTTAGATTCTTCATTCTTTCCTGGGGGAAAAATGGCTGTTAATAGTGAGTAATCTTTCACAAACATCGAAATCTATTCTAACAGAGATAGAGCTTTTCAAAAATGAGGAAATTTGTGCTTCTCTATTTTAAAAGTTGAGAATTTGTAGATGTGGACATTTGGATCAATAGAGTTTGTGAACATAAATAAGTTTGAGCTTACCACTTTCGTCTGCTCATCCTTTCTTGGAAGATGTTATTTGGAGTTAGTAGATTGGGGCTGTCTCCTTGAGCTTCACAAAAGAGCACATAATGATACCATCTGCTCTGCTGTAAGCAAGGTGTTGGTTGATTGTCTGTTCATTCTGTGGGGTCCAAGTGGAAAGGATATGAAAATAAGTTGGGCACAACAGGGCACTCTAAGTGTCAGGAAGGAGACAAACCAGGAGCAAACAGGGGAATGGTCATTTCTATAGTGACCAGATGATGGGTCCAGGAATCCATTATCCTGCATTTACAGCCCCTGAAATGTTCAGTGCCACAAGAATAGAGAAAACAAAAGCTTTCCCCTTTCCTTGCTTGGATACATTAGAGAGATACTTTGTTGCTTAAAGAACAAAACCTTGTTAGCTGAATAACCAGTTTGAATCTGTACAGTGATTTATTTAAAAACACACTTAAATTTGTATTGAACATTTAAGAAAACAGATTTATTTGAAAGTTCATCCACAAGGGTGCTTGAATCAGCACCTGATATTTTCCCTTTGCTGCTAGGGTTGTTGATTGGTTAATTTAGATTGTGTTCCAAACTCTGAACCGAACATATTTGCAGACTGCTTTCTGGGGAGACAGAGGCATAAAGTTCGATTTGCCTGGGTCCGTAATTTGAGGATGTGAATGAATCAGTTTTCCATCTTAATGACTTGATTTCTATTACTGTCCAATCTAAACATTATTGTCATTCATGGTTCTAGTCAGAACTTCCCCAAAACGCTGAACACTTATTGAATGAGTCCATTTATCCTTCTTATCTATATGCTCAGGAGACATACATGCTCTAGCTCATTCCCTCTCATCAATATACAGTTGATAATTCAGGACATATAATGATGAAAGGAGGATGGGTACATGACTCCACAGGTAAAGTGTTTGGTACAAAATCTTAACAATTCAAGTTTGGATGCCTAGCCCAGGAAAAAGCTGAGGAAGTACTCATGATCCCAGTACCATGGAGTCAGATCCAGTGCGGTTTCTATGATTTGTTGAGACGCCACGATGGCCAGTCACTGAAAGCTAACTTTAGTTACATGCTGTCTTAAAAAAATGAATTATACCCAGACCTTGGTAGTGCAGGCCCTTTTATTCCAGCATGCAGGAGGGAGGCAGAGGCAGGTGAATCTCTGTGAGTTCGAGGCCAGCCTGGTTTACAAGAGCTAGCTCCAGGACAGCTAGAAATGTTACACAGAAAAACCCTATCTTGAAAAACAAAAACAAAAAAGAAAGAAAATAAATAAGTAAAAATATGGTGGAGAGTGATAGATGAAGGATGCAACAACCATTTAAAAATGAAGCTTGAACGAGAGAGAGAGAGAGAGAGAGAGAGAGAGAGAGAGAGAGAGAGAGAGAGAGAGAGAGAGAATTTTGAAAGTATCAGGATTATAAGAAAAATAAGTATTTAGTGTGATGGTTTGAATGGAAATAGTGATCCCATAGACTCATTGGGATTGGCATTGTTGGAGGTGTGGCCTTGTTGAAGAAAGTGTGTCATAGGGGATGAGTGCTCAAAGTAGGCCTGGTGGCTCCCTCTCTCTTCCTGCTGCCTACAGATTCAGAGTAGAACTCTCAGCTTTTCTCTGTGTGCTGACTTGCTTCCCACCATGCTGATAATAGATTAAACCTCTGAACTGTAAGTAAGCCCCAATTAAATGCTTTCCTTTATAAGAGTTGTTGTGGTCATTGTGTCTATTCACAGCAATATGAAATTCTAACAAAGACATTGGAGGAAGAAAGCCTCTGAACTTCAGAGTAGAGGGGAGGGCTTAAGAAAGGCTAGGGGAGCATAAACTTTAAAAGGTAAAACAGGTACTTGTGATACTGAGGAAACCAGAAGATCAGTATGAGCTTTGACATGCTCATAGGTATCACAGGTAGCCCTATATACCTTCTGCCAGAGGTAAGGAAAATGACTCTTTTTAGATACAGTGTTTGGTAGATTCTAGTTTTTGTAAATGTACTGAGTCTTCATAATTGGTTAATGACTTCCTCCTCCAAAGACATGAAAGAGAGAATGTTGACATTGCAAAAGGAGCACTGGAATCTGTAACCAAAGGCATACCTTCCCACTGGACTTCCCATTTCAGATCAGCCACCTCCATATACCATGAAGGCCATAAAATAGATGGTATGCATTGTTAAATATGATTGGTTGTCTTATTTTATTAGGCACTGTTTTTTGTCTGTAAGCCTTACACATATGGTATGTAAATCCCTTCAATCCAAAGGCTCGGTGAAAGACAACATGGAAAAGGAGAAGGCCATCATTCACTTAGTGCCTGCAATAAGAGAGTATGAATTCCAAGCATTCACTTTTATAATTTCTTGTACATCACTGAATTTCAGCCTAATCATAACTTTTATTTTTAAATATGATTAATCAAATTAATGTTGGATGAGAAACAAATACATGTAAATGTAGGAACATGGAGTAAGGGCCCAGTATAATTAACAGTTCATATTAATCACTTTACTCCTTAGCCACTACCACAAAGTTTTGTACATTGGGTGTCAACTAACACTCTTCATAATGTACTCTTCAAACTCATCTGGCAGATTCCTTTTCTTCCATTGACTTTAGAAAGATTACTTTTGTTGTAATTATAGTGTGTGTGTGTGTGTGTGTGTGTGTGTGTAAGCCATAGGGAAATCTAAGATGTCTTACCCAGGCACTAGCTACCCTACTCTTCTTCCCATTATTTCCCACTCCTTCTTTGTCTTCTTCTTATGGCAATAGCTATCAAAGTCATTTTGTGGAAAGACCTTTGTGGTAAAGGTTTGTTCAAGAAAAGGCCTGGGTCCAAGGTTGGTCTCAGTCAGAGTCAATCCCAGATCTCTCAGATGGAAGCTTTCCCTAGTTAGGCTATCACTGCCTAAGACAGGCAATCCAACAAGGGCTATCTGTGCTGTGAAGAGGCTATGAACCAGTTGTCTTCTCAGTTCATAAAGAAGTCCTAGTCTGGTTCTGACAGCCTCAAAGATTCCTAGGCAGATGCTGTTTTTCAATCATGTTGGAAGCCTGAAGAAGTTGGGTTTTGATGACAGTAAAAGATGGAGAAGTGGCAACAGTAGTAAGTTCACTCACTAGCAGGAAGCAAAGATGAACAACCACCACTGCTTTCTCTTCCACCTCTTTATCTGCACTACAACTGAAGATGCTGCCTGCTTTGGGTGTAGTCTTCCTTTCTTAGGGAATCCTGTCTGGAAATGCCCACACAGGCAAGTCCATAGGTCTTTCTCTGAGTTAAAAATTCAATCCAAATGACAGTCAAGATTAACCACTACAATAGAAAAAGATGGAGTTAGAGTTTGTGATAACAAAGAGTTTCTTTTCCTCAACATGCTCCAAGTCAGAAGCTGCTGTTATGAATTCTTCTTACACAGGTGTGACAGTGTACACTTCCATGGAAAATTGATACTCAGTGTAGTCTACACATAAGTGAAATATTTTGAACATGACCTTGTCTCAAAATTAATCTAACTGGGAAGTATTTCACATGTGGCATGACTGATGTGACTTCTGTCATGTTTCATTTGATGTTGACACATATTCCTAACAGCAAGAATGGGATATGAAATTGAGACACCAAGAGATGTATACTATCCTTGGCATATCCTATGCCTCCTTGTCTTAATACATTGGGAAATATAAGCAGATCTGCATCTTCTTATACTGAAAAAAACACAGACTCCAAAAACACTCAGCTCCCCATATTCACAGAATCCTTATCTATGTATTCAACCATTAAAGAAAAATATTTCAAAAAGTCTGTGCTGAACAGATACACACATTTTCTTGCCACCATACCCTACAGACTAGGATACAACAGCTGTTTGCTTAGTATTTACATGTACTCGTTGTTGGAGAAGAGGCCACTTGCTTGTCTCAGACACCAGAAATAATCACACAGAAACTGTATTATTTAAATCACTCCTTGGCCCATTAGCTCTAGTTTCTTATTGGCTAACTCTTACATCTTAATTTAAGTGATTTCTATTAATCTGTGTATTGCCACATGGCTGTGGCTTACCGGCTAAAGTTCCATCTGGTGGGGCTACATGGCTTCTCTCTGATTCTGTCTCATTTCTTTCAGCATTCCATTTAGCTTTCCCCAATTAACTCTGTTCTCCTATAGCTTTTCTATAGGCCTAAAGCAGTTCATTTATTAATCAATGATATTCACAGCATACAGAGGGGAATCCCACATTAAAATTAGTATTTTAATCAGTTTAATGACTTAAAGTATATAGGGGGAAGTTCCTAGTTATATGCAAATACTATGACATTATGGAACATGCACATCGTTATATTTGAATTCTAAGTCCTGCTGCATATAGCTGGACACACAACAAATGATATTTGGCTAGGAGAAGGTACAGAGACACCTTTGCTAGATCTTAGACATTTCCATCAGTTAATTTGGGTCCTCTGAAAGGAGAGGTTAATGTGTGGACTTTGCAAGGTACACTACTAGGATTGTGGAACTTCTGCTGGGAAATGACATCTTTAGCAAAGGAACTTAAGGGGCATGGGATATGTTTAGTTCATGGCTCAAGAGGGATACGCTCTATTATGGTGGGAAGGGCATGGCAACAGGAGCATGATGCAACTCATCCCATTGCATCCGCAGTTTGAAGGCTGAGAGTGAATGGACCAGGACATAAAAACAAAAGCCAGTCTCCAGTGAGGTACCTCCTTCACTAAGACACTTCCTCCTAACATTACAATCACCTAGGGTCCACATGTTCAGGCACATGAGCCTATGGGGAAATTTAATATTCCAACCTGAACAGTATATTAAGAAGGGTCATGGGGACAGGAAAACTGGAAAGATAACAAATGCATCGTGCTCCCCTGATGTCATTAGAGACTCAAAAGGGGATTAGGGTTCACACTGAGCAGTCCACTCTTCTGGGTGGATAGGTCTGGTCACCTGTATCTGAGGCATGCCCAGGTATGGAAAACATGAGAAAATTTGATGTCCTGGTCAGCAGGAGCCTCACAATGCTACTGGAGCTTCAGGTTAAATGGAGCTAAATTGAACTGCTTTTGATAAATGCATGGAACTAAGTTCTGCTGTATTCATTTTAATCACATTTTCTGGGAGAAAACAATTGACTGCCCTTGAATCCTTCAGCTCCAGTTGGATCTTAATGGAGAGCCTTTCTCAGGCATCACTGTCTTTGCTTTTCCCCAGGCCCAGCACAGTGCAACCAGAGGGCAGAGTCAGGGTTGCCTGCCTCTGGGCTAATATTTCTACTCCTTGTCTTCTCTTGTTTGGCTGCTGACTGTGAGTGACCTTGGGTTGAAGTCCCTAAAATTTCTCCATGTGTGAAATGTGAAATATGATGCTTTTGACCTAACTCAGGGTGATAGATGACCCTGAATGCTATACGGTCTAATGAGTTAACATTTACAAAATGCTAGGAGCTGCTTGGGAGAATGGCATGCTGGAAGCAAAGAAGATCATTATTCATTACCCAGAATGCATACAAATAAAAATCAGAGTGTTTCAGAATGAGAAGCTGGATGCAGAGAGCCGTGTCTGCCCTGTGTGAGAGACAGGCAGGAGATTAATTCAATGGATAAACTATTTTAAAACCAGGCAGTTCCACTCTAATGAAAAAGAGGACTGAAGACTATATTTTGGTCTGGCGGTCACCGCAGAACTGCAATGTCAAACTTGTGTAATTCACTTCTGCTTTTCCCACTCAGCCTTACTCAATGTCTTTGGGCTATGCAGTCTATGAGTTTTGGAAAGAAAATGAGGCTGACTCTAGGTGTAGTGACATGAAGAATATAGTTCTATGTATCTTGTCACTCATCTTAGAGGACCCACAGGCTGTCCCTACAAAATCGGGTGACTGATTTTATAAACAGTACTGTTATTTTCTAGCTTTTGTGTCTTTTCTCGTGGGTGTGTGTGTGTATGTTGGAGTGAATACAGGTGTATATCCATGCCTGGGTCTTCTTGTGGGTGTTTCATGTGCGTGTGCTTGTGTGCCTATTGTTTTGCATGCATGTCTGTGTGTTCTAGTGTTAGTGTACATATATGGTATGCACATATTGGTGTACATGCAAAAATGTACAAGTGCAAACAGAGGTCATAGGCCAATCTCAGCGGTTATTACTGAGATGCCATCTGCTTCATTGTTTGAGACAGGCTTCTCATTGTCCTGGAGCTCACTGATTAGACTAGGTTGGCCAGCATGCTACAGGGATCCCACTGTCTTTGCCTCCAACATGTAGAAATTGTAAGAATTTGCAACAGTACCCAGATGTTTATGTGGATTCTGAATGGTTGATCTCAGGTCCTCTTGGTGGTGAAACTAGTACTTTGCTATCTAAACTGTCTTTCCAGCCACTTTCTAATTTTCTAACGAACTCAGAAGATTCAATTTCTTTACTTCTATGGTTTGTTAATCAGATAATCACTATTAAAGAGTAACATGGTAATATTAAATGTAGGTCTCCTTTTAAAAGATTATCTCCATTCAATATATCTATCATCTATCTTTATGTCTATCTTTCTATTATCTATCAATTTCTCTACATCTTCCTATCTATCCATTCACATCCATTCATCTATCCATCCATCCATCCATGAATCCACATGAATAGAGAGAAATTGTTTCTGTAGGAGGGTTAGAAAAATTATAATTTTTTTTATAATTGTTCATTTTACAGATTGTGTCATTGCTCATGGTTTAAATTATTCTTTTTTTAATCTTGGGTAAAACACATTGTCTATGTCAGTATTAACTCAAGTTCTGAGGATAAAAAAAAACTCCTTAGGGTTTATTTGTAGATAAGAGAAGAGGCAATAATGGAAGGACTAGTTAGGAATACAGGTTGGCTTGGTACTAGGGTAACATGATGTTACATGAGAGCAGGATTTGCATGTTCATGTGTATGTAAGTGTGTGAGTGTATGCACACGCACATCTGTGCAGATTCATGAGAAGATCAGAAGACGACTTCAGGTGTCCTTTGGGTGCTGTCTATCTTGCTTTATGGGACAAGTTCTTTCATTGACTTGTAACTTACTCTGTAGGCTGGACTAGCTGCCTAATGAGTCCCAGAGATCTGCCTTCTTGTGTCTCCAGGGTTCATATTTTAAATATATGTCACTAAACCTTGGTTTTGTTTTGAATGTAGGCCCTAGGGGATTAAGCCCAGGTATTCATGCTTGTGTCAGGGTCCAGCCTCAATGGATTCAAATGTTCCAGGGTAGGGGTGTATGGATTAGAAATGTTAGACAGAAAAAGACAGAGGTACAAAAGAAATAGACAGAGGCACGTGATAGAATCGGGAGGGCAACCCAGTGTATATTGAAACTGCTCATGTTTGTTTCATAGGATTTTTATACCCAATCCAAAGAGGGGGGGAAGACAAATGACCTGTTTACCAAAATGAAAGGAAGATACTAAGTGCTCATCTTATCAAATACCCAAAGATCAAGTAAATACACCATTGGTCAAAACATTCTGTTAGTAGCCGACAACTTCAGTCAAACATCCTGTCAATAACTTTGAAGGAGCAAGAATAGCCCTAAACTCTGACCTTAGGTCAACATGGAATGAATCCACATCTGTGGGTGCCGACCTGCTTGCATGACAATACTTTACCAACTGAATCACTTCATGTGAGGAAACTGCTTTGACAACTGAGCCAGGTCCAAGGAAGGCTTCTTAGAGGACATTTGTCATGCTCAAACATGAATGTGAATATTATCTTGTCATCTGTGCAGAGTGGGAGGGAATGGGCTCTGAAGGCAGGTGGCAGTTTGTGTAGGGCTTTAAGTGAACAGTAGGAGGATGATTTGCAGAGACTTGAAGGATCTGAAGTGCATTTATGTAGTATGATAGCCGGTTTGTTTGGAGTTTATGTCCTGCCCTGTTCCACAGTCACTAGGTCCCAAAGAAAATCACACAGAGGTCTCCATAACTTATAAAACCGATTGGCCTATTATCTCAGGCTTCTTGTTAACTCTTATAGTTTATATTAACCCATTATCTTTATGTTAGCCACATGGCTCAGTACTTTTTTCTGTGGGGCAGGTCACATTCTGCTTCTTTGGGGATCTGGGCAGGACTCAAGGAATGGGCTTCCTTCTTCCCAGAATTCTCCTGTTCTCATTGTGCCACCTCTACTTCCTGTCTGGTTTTCCCACCTATACTTCCTGCCTGGCCAATCAGTGTTTATTTAAAACATGATTGACAGAATACAGACAATTCTCCTGCACCATATTGAGATGTTAATACAGATGACTCAATCAGGAGAGTGATGAGGTCTTCTTTAGCAAGGTGTCCATCATTCCTGATTTCCAATGATGGCTCCATTTATGACTATGGTCATGAAGTTACTGATACTTCACTTCACTCATGTGAAGGTGTGAGTAGCACATATATAAATTAATGTACATGTATACTTGTGTATACATATTTGTGTGTACATGTTCTTGCATTTGTATGCATGTGCAGGTCAAGCCTAGAAGACAGTATCCACTGCCCTTACTCAGGTGCTATTTGCAAGGGCCTATAGGCTTGGAACTCACCATGTATGTCAGACTGGCTGGGAAGGGACATAAGTGATGCACCTACCTCTACCCATTCAGTCCTAAGCTTGCCAGTACATACCACCTGACCTGCTTGTTTTCATATGAGTTCTGGAGACCTAGATCCTTGTGATGCCAGGACAAGCAATTGACTGACCAACAACCTCCACAGCATTTGAGTGGTACATTATAGTCACTCAGTTAGAGAAAGCAAAAATCAGAAGCAGACAGCACAGGTACTATCCAGGTGACAGACATTTCAGTCACTTAGGAGAAAATGTGGCTACTATCATACAGATGATAGGGAAATCTAGAGGAGCCCTCAAAGTTTAGTGACCAGTCCCACATCACAGAGTCAAAAGGGGATAAAGCCAGATCCAATTTCCAAGTCTTGTAAATGTGAAATTATAGTTCATTTTCATCCTCATTTTTAGCACTAATTCATAATATGGCTCCATTTGAAATGTGGACCCCTGGTTTAATTTCTGATACAACTGGCTGTGAGCTTCCTAATGCTGGTAAGATGGAAGAATCAAGAACCACAGAGAGGGAGGCATGGGGATGAGGTAGCTACTATGAACTCTGTAGGAACCAGTCTGAGCCTTGATCTTAGCTACCTCACATTGTACAGAACAGCAGCTTTAATGGTGTGCCTTGCCTACTTAATGCTATTTGATAAGGCAGCAGCTGGCATTCTTTTCATAGCAAATGCTAAGTCAGAATGTGTCTGAGCAAGTAAACAACTATGCTCTGACTAGCATTAACCCTGAGGGACAGCCTAATCCATGGTTTGCTCTTTATCATTTATTGACTCATCAGACTAAGTCAGGAACAGGTGGACATATGGGTGTACCAAAACCAGGCCTATGATGTCATCAGATACATTAGAACAGCAAATAGTGAAAAGAGGCACACCCATTAGAGCCAGAACAATCAGAAATTTCCAATAATTCTTTGTCTCATAGGGAGGTGCAGGACTCTCTAAACTAGGTGAGACCATTTCTCAAAAATCTCAGAAAATTAAAATAAGAAAGGCAAGAACTCTTCACACTGGTAATCGGTGGTACCTACCAGCAATCATCACATCAC
The DNA here is from genome assembly GCF_037038515.1 of Microtus pennsylvanicus. NCBI lineage: Eukaryota > Metazoa > Chordata > Mammalia > Rodentia > Cricetidae > Microtus > Microtus pennsylvanicus. The sequence goes on from NC_134588.1 coordinate 8,233,856, forward strand.
CTTATTCATGTGTCATGGCATTAATAGGTGTCCTAGTTTTATTTCTGTTGCTGTGATAAACACCTGTAAGAAATGTATGAAAAAGTTTATTTGGCATAAAGATCCTAATCACAGTCTATCACCGAGGTATGTCAGAATAAAAACCTGGAGGCAGGAACCGAAACAGAGACCCTAGAGGAATGATGCCCACTGTACTTACTTCTTATAAAACCCAGGACCTCTTGTCTACTGGTGCCAGCAGAGAGTTGGACTCATCCAAGCCAATCATTAATCAAGAAAAAGCCCTATGAAATTGACTACATGTCACTTTGACTGAGGAAGCATCTTCTCAATTAAGGTTTTCTCTTCCCAAATGACTTGAGTTTCTGCCAAGTTGACAAAAAAAAAAATTCTAGCAAATCAAAGAGGAGCAAAATGACACATTTCTGTATCCCCAGGATTTATCTAAACACCATTCTTGTTTGAGTTGGCACAGTAAGCCTGAACCAACTCTGCATATTCCACCAGCCCACTGCATTGGCAGCCATGAACCTAGAGAGCTTTGATCATCAGCAGTATTAAAGACTATTAGTGTAAATGATTCCCTGATTTTCTTCTAGTCAATGGGATGCTTTCTCTGGACTAGTTAGAAATTTAACATGCTAGCTGTCTAATCAATCATCTAGACAAGGGCCACTCCTACAATAGTAAGCTCATCTCAAGACATGCTAAAGAGGTGAGTAGACTAATTATCCCTTTAAAGAAAAATAATGTGATTTCCTTCCCATAGTTTCTGCTACCTAGAATGGGTTACAGGGACACAATAATGCAGTTCTGTACATCTTCTTCATGTGAATTATTAAGCATACCTTTCCCTTTTCTTCTTTCTGTCTTTGTCCTACGTCTGCTTTTCCTAATACCTTACCCTGTGTCAAAGGTCCCCAACCCACCATGTGGCTATGTGGCACGGCTAGCTTTACACCCGAAATAATTACACGGAAACTGTATTCTTTTAAACACTGCCTGGCCCATTAGTTCCAGCCTCTTATTGGCTAGCTCTTACATATTGATCTAACCCATTTTTAATAATCTGTGTAGCCCACGAGGTGGCTTATCAGGGAAGATCTTAACCTGCATCTGTCATGGCTACTCTCTGATTCAGCTTTTTTCTCCCAGCATTCTGTTCTGTTTTCTCCGCCTACCTAAGGGTTGGCCTATCAAATGGGCCTAGGCAGTTTCTTTATTAATAAGAAATCACTCCCACATCAATGAAACATAGTTTGTTATTTTTTATACAATATGATTGTTTTTCTTCTTTATTTTTTTTCTACAAAATATTAGGAAGATGACTGGAGAGATGTCTCAGCAGTTAAAATCATTCGCTGCTATTGCAGAAGATAGAAGTTCAGTCCATACCATGTAGAACTCCAACCTAGGAACCTGGACCGTTTCTGGTCTCTATATACATCCCCACATGCATACTTTCATAACCCCCTCCTCCACCCACAAATTAATAAAAGCAAGTCTTAAAAATGCTTTGTAATAAGACATCATACCACAATTTAATACATGTTAATAAAACAAAATTAAATTTCAGCAGTTTGGCAAAGGGTCCCATTTTTTTTGTCTTGTTACAATGTAGAGAGCTTTTAAGTTACCATACCTGTATTCAGCACACACTATTGTGTGTGTGTCTTCCTATGTATGCAAGTCACATGGCACGTGCATATGTGTAGAGGCCAGATGATAATTTGATGTTTCTTCTCTCAGGGTGTTGTTTATCTTGTTTGTGAATACTCTATCTCACGGGCCTAGAACTCTCCAGCACTGGGATTATTTAGCACTAGTCACTTTGAAACTTCACATTGGCTGTTGGAATCAAACTCAGGTCCTTATACTTGCATCAAATACTTTAATTACTGATTGAACTACTACCTAAAGTGTATTTTTCAGCTACCATCCAGTTCTTATCTTCCTGTCACAGTCACAGCCATGCAAAATTCCATCTGCAGCATCACTCTGCCTACCTGGCCCCTGGGCTAACAAATAATGAAGAGGAATGTGTTCTCTCCAGCATCGGTCCAGTGTTTTCAATGAAACTCAGCTGTGACTATACAACTCTTGTCTGTACAGCCTAGTCAAATAGAAGATGCCTACAACCAAAGGTCTTATTAGCTGTCTTCACCCAAGTACTGTATTAAGCATGCTTTCTCTTCTATTACTTTGTATTTATAAACCAATTTAGCTGGGTAACATATGTGTGTGTCTGTCTGTGCCTAAGCATTGAGTAAGACTCTGTGTGTCACAATGAGCTATCAACTCTATGGGTAAGGCATTCCCCCATCCCAGGCTATAGGTACTATTGATTTAGTCATTACTCTCTGGATTTCTCATTTTCTGGTTTTGAAGATTTGCTTTGCCCAGCATTTGTGATAATTGTGTTGATGAATTTTAAACAGTGTCCTCAGTCAACCCTGTACTCTTTCCCAGACAGGGAATAGAAAAAAGAACATTGTTTCTATTTTCCAAGTATCCGATTCTGTTTCAGCACAAAGAAAATCATTAACTGTCCAGTTTGTGCCTGACATCTGACCACCTATTTGCTAACAGTGTCAGTGGAGAAGGTGCTATACATTCTGCCCTCTTCATCTTCTTAACAAGAAATTGCTACAGTGTTAATGGTACCAGGAAAAGATTATCAACTGACTGTGTTTAGATATCATGGAAGGTAAATTTTTAATACCATTAAGGATTATCCTGGGAATTCAGGCAGCTAGATGGTTTCTGCTGGCTTTCTGTGGAGAAGTCTAACTCACAATATCATTTTTTGTTTTGTGCTGATTAACTTATCCTTCTCCATTGTACACATAGTCCTTTGACCAGGCTTACTTACCAGATGTGAATTCTTTTCTGTGAAGCAGGGAACCTCCAAGACAATTAGCAAAATGGTTGTTTACCCTTAAAACGGTCAGGGCACTAGTGTGTCAGGGGCCCATTTTGCCTGGCATGTTGGTAACAAAGCATTAATTAAGTCTTTGAGGAAGGTTATTTTTGTTTCTCTTACTACCCTGCATGATGTGTCAGTGGCTTGACTTACTTGATATCAGAGACAATGAAAACAAATCTTCCTTCTGGAGAATATTATGCTGAAGACCACAAGTGGAAAATACATTTTCCTTTGCTGGAAGCGCCAAAGACAGAGGATCAGATGTCTCAGATATTACCAGCTATCAAACATTGCATGAGGCAAAGTACAATATTCATCTACTTTAGACACAATTTCATGTAAAAATTAATTTCAATCAGAGTTTAAGTATAAGAATTTGCAAGCTAAATCAATATATATGGATTTCAAAGTGTTATTGATAAGAAAATAATACAAAACAATGAAGAGCCGGGCGGTGGTGGCGCAAGCCTTTAATCCCAGCACTTGGGAGGCAGAGGCAGGTGGATCTCTATGAGTTGGAGATCAGCCTGATCTACAAGAGCTAGTTCCAGGACAGGCTCCAAAACCACAAAGAAACCCTGTCTCGAAAAAAAAACAAAACAAAAAAAACAATGAAGAGTTGAATCCATGTCGGATTTATTGGCTCTTATTGAACATGAAGGAATAATAAGTTCAAAGCATATATTCAGAAAGCACAGATACCTTGAGAACAGGGAACTGAAAATATGTATAAGGTTATAATATCATATATAATCATATGTTGCTAATATTTCCAACAATAAAAACCTAGAATTAAGATTACTGTCATCATTCATAATAGGACATGTAAATGGAGGCTGGGTTCATTCCTGGCTGCTCCAACCTGAAATAATTACACAAAACTGTATTAATTAAAATACTGATTAGATGATCATTTAAGTGTATTGCTAGCTAGCTCTTATATCTTAAATTAACACATCTCTATTATTTTATATTTTACCATGAGGGTTGTGACCTACTGGCAAATTTCCAGCTCACGTAATTCTCTTCTGGCAGCTACATAGCACTTCATTGACTTGTCTACTTTCTCCCAGCATTCAGTTCAAATTTCCTGCCTACCTCTATTCTGTCCTATTACAGGCCAACACAGCTTCTGTATTCATTAACCAATAAAAGCAACACTTATACAGAATGACTTCCCACACTATTTCCTCTTCTTTGTTCAAATAAAAAGGAAGGTTTTAACTTTAGCATAGTAAAATTATATATAACAAAGCAGGTATCAAACAATAATTCCAGTTACAATATTTATATCTACTTTATCTTTTATCATAACTATAAAAACTATAATTATGACTATCTTTTCTTCAACTCCATCAAAGAACCCCCAGAAAGATGTAATATTACCTAAGTTAACAGGAAGTGCATTATTAGCAACTTCCAAAACTCTAGAAATGACAGAGACCTCTCACTGCCTGCACAGTCATGCAAACTTCTTTTGTAGTATTGGTGCACCCATATTCAGCCTATAGGTCCATAGTATCCAGCAGACATTTCCTTGAAGCAGGAAATTTGAAGATCTCTTATGCCTTGTATTGGCAAAGTTCATCAGCTGTTTCCTTCTGTGTCTTGCAGAAAGTCTGGCAAACTCTTTCATGAATCAGGAACTCCAAAGGATGTTCTCACCTTTAGGAAAGTTTAACAGTCATTTTTCTGTGGGTCTTGCATGTCAAGCCGTCAAGGCAAGAGCAAATGTATTATTGTTATGAAAAGTCCTAAGTTCTTAAACATTCTAAATGCTATATTCTGTTAGTCTTTGAAAGGTTTGAAGAATGCCTATCCATCTGAAAAATATCTCTTAACATCTAGAAAACCTAACTACCATAACTACAGGCTTGACTATTAGAGATGCCTATCTAGTAACTTGCATTTCTTAATATACATTACATTTTTAAATGGACTTTAGAAACACAATACCTTAATCAAGGGCAGAAATATAAATTTGTATCAATAGACCAAGATCCATACCAACGAATATCTATTGCATATTCCCTTTTAAATATAAACAAACATTTATAAATAATCATTTAGGGAATTTGGGCATAGTTCTCTCCAAACAGCTTCCTGCTTTATTTTGTTTTTTTTTTTTTTTTGAGACAGGGTTTCTCTGTGGCTTTGGAGCCTGTCCTGTAACTAGCTCTTGTAGACCAGGCTGGTCGCGAACCTGCTTTATGTTGAATAAAGTAATTTTGAGGGTTTTCACAGAGACCTTATGGTAGGTTTTGGTCCATCAAACCACATTAGTCAGGAAAGAATCCACAGGTTCTCATCCTCTGTGGAGGGAAAAAAGCAGAACCTCTTTTCCAAAGCAACATATCCTTAGTCTCAAATTTTGAAGTCAAGTTACACACACACACACACACACACACACACACACACACACACACACATATATATATATATAATTTAGCTTAGCAGTCCCCAGAATTAATACCTGTCTGAAGTCAAAAGATTCAAAGAAAGTACAATAATATGTATAATCGAGAATCTCTGTATTTTCCATCTTTATGAGGCTTATTTTTCTTTATTAGTTTTCTGCAAGTTTAATATTTATTTTATAATCTTTACTCCTTTAATCTATGACTACCTGTAATCTTTTATATTTTAGCTGTCTATATTTTTTTCCTCTGTCTCTCAAGCCTACTTACATTTATCCAACACTGTGACCTATTCAGAGGTCTTTTTTATCTGAATCTGTCTTTATTGTATATTTATAATTATTTTCTGACCAGGAGCACTTTAAAATGATAAGCAGTGTGGTTGCAGCAGCCCTGGATGTGGCTCTATTTTTCTCTGTCTTTCAGTATAGTGGAGGTTACATTACCACCAGCTCTGTGACTGCCAGGGAAGAGCTACACTTACTACTTTAACTCTGAGAAGGAGCGTGTAGCAATAACCCTCTTTTGTAAGGAAAAGTTAAATCTTCCATGCAGTATACTCTTGTTGGAAAATATCTTTGTGTATGGTAGTGGGAATCTGTCATGCTCTCCTGGATGTGCATTCCTAGCAGACCTGATTCGGCGGCCTGCCCAAGTGGGGAACAATGAGTGGTGGGCATTGTCTCAGCTACTTTCCTCCAAACCCTGAGTGAGCACACAAGCATCTGGACCTGAAGTGGATGGCAGGCATCAATCCTAAACATTTTAGACCATGTTGACATGCCATTCTGTAGACAGAGACTGCTCATACTTTCCACCTTCTCAAACTTGAAATAACCACTCAGAAACAATATTAATTAAAATGCTGCTTGGCCAAACACTTAGCGTATTGATAGGTAGCTTTTGTATTTTAAATTAACCCATTTCTACTATTTTCTATTTTACTATGAGGCTTATGGCCACCTGCAAGTTTCTGGCTTGTGTCTTTCTCCTCTGGTAGATACATGGCATCTCACTGAGTCCACCTACTTTCTCCCAACATTCAGTTCAGTTCTTTTGCACAGGCCAAAGCAGATTCTTTATTCATTAACCAATAAAACAACACATATATACAGAAGGATTTCCCACACCAAGGGCATTTCTCCAAAATCCAAAGATTTCAGAAGGCACAGAAATAGGTTAGATAGTAAAGTGCTTGCCTTCAAATGTCAAGCACATTTGGATCACAATACAAACTCTATGACTTGTGCAAGTCACATAATCTCCTATTATCTTGCCTTATTCTCTACAAAATAGAAATAAAATAGCAGAAAATGGCTCATACAGTTTTCATAAGGATTAAATGAATAGCCACTTCTCTGTTTGCAATACAAATAAACATTTCATTGGAGAATGAAACTGGTTCAATGGATAAAGTTTTTGCTGTTCAAACTTAATGAGCAGAGTTCAGATCCCTAGAACCCACATAAACCTTGGATAAGGGTGGATCTCAAGGGATCACTGTACAGTCAGTTCCAAGGAAACGGTGAGTTCTGGGCTCAACAAAAAAACTAGTATAGCAGTAGGAAGATAGAGAACCAATGAGGAAGACATCTTAATGTCAACTTCTGTCATGTTCACCACACATGCACAATACATACATTCCTTTAACATGAATGATGAAAGGAGGAGGAAGGAGGGAAGAAGAGGAGGAGAGAAAGAATTGGGAGAGGAGAAGAGAAAAAGAAATTTCTTTCTAGGTTCTTTCTTTTAGGATCAATATAGGTGCGCATGTTATTATCTATCATTAATACTGAGACAGTCTTGTGAAGATTGTATTAGTGACAGAAGTAAAGCTTCCATATATATAGAAAGCACAACAAGGTTACCATGAGAGAAGGCAGTTTTCAGAGAAAGACAGCAAGCTCCTCCTCACTTTGGCTTCACCTAAGAAACAACAAGGGAGGTGGATAAGGTGTCCATTTAAATGACTTGTAATTGATCACTCCCTTCAAGGTCCAGTGCTTTCTGTGTTTTTCCCCTCAGCTCACTGGATCTCTCTGATCATTAAGGTAGGCTTTTCCCTGTCTTAATAAACTCCATTTCTCTGACTCCCTAGTCAATTTTAATCTTTTTTAATCTCCCCCTGCCTTATGTCTGCTTTTTATCCTCCATGGTTAAACCCACCTGTTCTAGAATCCTAACAGAATGCATGATTTTCTTGCCTTGTCTACCTTTCTCTTCCTAGCAACTGCCAAGATTACAGCTTTCCTGCTCCGCTGTTATCACTCGAACTCCACTAAGATGGTTCCTGAGCTTCCTTCAGAGTCTAGTTTTAGTTTCCTTTATTGAAACAAAGTACAGACAAAGGAGAACCTCAAATGTCTTAGTAATGGACACACATACGTGTTTTGACTGCATAACCACTTGTCCTTTCAGACCTTGTGTTTAAAAAGTAGGCATTTGTTCATTCTTTGGCTCAGTCTGGTTTCTTTCTGCAGTTAAGTGTCTTCATACTGAAATATTTGACATCTGCTATGGAAAAGTTAGGCTTTACCTATCCTATCTCTGTCACTTAGCTATGGGGTCACTATAAAGTATTATTTTCCTATTTTTCAAAGAAAGTATAGCATGTTGAAATTATATGCAAAAGCAATATGCAAATATTAAGTAATATAAATATATTTTAAGCTTATAATATTGTTATATATTATACAAATTTGACTATAAATGTAATATAGGAATAAATGATATGTTATAAGTAATATGTAATAAAACTAAGTTATATGTAAGTTACATTTAAAAGGAATGAATAATATTGGTTGAAAATTATCACTGAATTAGAGGCATCTGTAGATTTCATTTTGGTTATTATGAATAGTCTTCAGTCATATATAACTGTGGAGAGCTGATTCAATGTCAATATATAAGTGCAAATTCCTAGAATCTGCTAACTAAACTTTTGCATCTTAGTCTTCAGATTATAATATGTAAACATCACTATCCTAGAAATCAATTCAATGATTTATGCTGGTATTCTTCTTGCATAAAGAAAGGCTATTGTATATGATTTAATAATGTGTATTAATGACATGTCATGTCAAAAAACACAAGTGTTGCATAAAGAAAACAGGAGGCCAGGAAAATGTCCCGCTACCTACTAAATTGCTGCAAAAGTAGAACCAATCAATGGTAGTGGTGACTTTAAAATTTTAAGACTCTTATAGACAAAGTTGGACAAAAAGTTCAAAAAGTATAAATGTCATTAATGCTACAACACTAAATCTGTTTTGTAGGAAGATTTTATTTCAAATCATTTGGGAATAAGAAATCCCAAGACAGGCTTTTTAAAGAATTTTGAATTCTTTGAAAATTGACATGAACATTATTTTATTCGAACAAATGATAAGCACTTTCTTGTGGTTACTTTTCTGAAACAGGTTTCAGAGTGGCTGCTACCTCACTTTGCAACCAAGTGTGACCTAGAACTCCTCATCCTGCTTCTACCTCTAGAGTACTGAGATGTCACAGCACTGCACCAGTTCTGTAAAACAGAAAAAGCTCAACTCTATAATTTATTTTCTGTCACTTCTATTTGAGTTGTGTTGGGAGGGTGACAGAGACTATGTACATGTGGGTGTGGTGTGTGTGCATGTACCCGTGCATGGAGACAGAGGCTCCATGGAGAAGGGTATTCAATAACCTGCTGCATCCACCTCTGGCTTTTTGCTTTGACACAGTAATCTTGTTTCCAAACAGCTGAAATTACAGGTATCGTTTGCGCCTGCACATGACTTTTTGTTTGATTCTAAAGATCAAAACTAAAATCCTCATTCTTATGCTCCGTGTTCCTCTTTGCCTAGCCATTTCCCCAGCTCCTAGTCAATCAGGCAATATCACCCATATCTAAGAGTAAGAAGGAAAACACAATGAATTTAGTAAAATAGTTTAAGAAAAAGGGATAGTGTTTTTAATTCAATAAAGGTATTTATTTGAAAACCTCCCAGTGCTGTCATTATCTTGGATTTCCCTGTATACGCATAAGTCTTGGCAGCACTGTATTGCTCTTCAGGGGCCTAATGGAGAACCATATGTAACATGATACTGCAGGGTGCCTACCTTCTTATTCACAGGACACTGATGCACATTCAGCAACATTCCTGCACTGGGGAGATCTTTCTAGACTTCTGAGCTCAGAGGCTGCCTTCGGGCAACAGTTCCTCTCAAGGCAAGTCAATGTAATTAAAGGACTAGTTAGGGCTCAGCAAAGCAGATCATAGTTTGCTTTAGCATCCATATTTCAGAGTACATTTAAAAGAACTTTATTTAGCAATTTGGGAGGTGTTGTTCGGACTCCTTTGCTTTACACTCAGGACCTAGCACAGTGAAAATTCACACTATCATTTTTCAAGCTGTTAAATGCTAACTTCATTTGCTTATTTGAATTATGCTTGGCTCTTTTAGGTTTGTAATGAAAAATAAGTACAGGTTATGCAAGCAATAACCCCTGTGTATTCAGCCACAATCTTTCTAAACGGTTTATTATGCCACAGTCTGGTACTCCATTAAATATAGATTACAGAGGACTGAATAAATGAATACCAACAAGGCGTCACCATCCTTCTGTACATACCAATGCAAATAATGAATTGTGGCATTTCATGAAAATGGAAAAGTAGCAGAGTGGGTCAAGCAGTAATTAGAGATTTGTCTTATCTTCTGTTGCTTGCCCTCCAAACATCAGCACATACCCTGAGTCAGGGGAACAATGAGAAGATATTACTGATCTGCTGTAACTGGCTGAAGCACACACACACACCCACTGCATTCTCATTTCCTTGTTCCTCACTGACTCTGGTGTTAGCAGGGTCATCTTGGATCTGGGAATTGCTCTGGTTTGGTTCTATGAGCTATCTGCTCAGTACAACCTACTGAAGGCAGTGTAAAGGCTTTTTACAAGGAAAGAAATTTTACCCTGTCATTATCCCTGCCTTCTGCTCATTGCCTTGGTAAGTGCTTACCTCTCTCCTCTTCTATGATGGAAACTCCAGAGCCAGGGAAGATAGAGCAGTTATGTGCTTTGCAAATAAATAGACAATAAATATGTAGACAGATGTTTCTGTTGTCTTTCTTAATTCCTGACTTTACTCTGCCTAAAAGCTATATTATTTTTCAACTAATATTATTAACCTCTCAGCCTCTGTTAATTCACTCAGTTAATTATTATTTTATTTTAATTCATAAATATTTATTTGTTTTCGCCCACATATGGATCATGTATATATCTGCCTGGTTCCCAGCGAGACCAAAAGAGGGAACTGGGCCCCCCGGATCTGAACTTACAGATGGTTTTGGACCATAATGTAGAATCTAGGAACTGAGTCAAAGTTCTCTGCTAAAGCACAATGTACTCTTAAACACTGAGCCATCACTCCAACCCTTTAAAAAATTTTAAACATTTAAAAGTTGCAAAAGGTGTGTGTGTTTAGGTGTAAGTATGAATGCTTGTGGAAGTGGAGGTGTCAGATCTAGAACTGATGCTATAGGAGGTCATAAGTCATCCAACATGTGGAAGTGGAGGTGTCAGATCTAGAACTGATGCTATAGGTCATAAGTCATCCAACATGTGGAAGTGGAGGTGTCAGATCTAGAACTGATGCTATAGGAGGTCATAAGTCATCCAACATGTGGAAGTGGAGGTGTCAGATCTAGAACTGATGCTATAGGAAGTCATAAGTCATCCAACATGTGGAAGTGGAGGTGTCAGATCTAGAACTGATGCTATAGGAGGTCATAAGTCATCCAACATGGGACCTGGGAACCGAACTTCACTCCCCTGCAAGAGCACAAAGCTCTTTTAACTGTTGAAATGTCTCTATACCTCATGCTACACATCACCCCAAACACTTTAAATGGAAATTATTTGAGAGGAATGCCATGGTGGTGTGGATTACTAAAGGTATGAATCTGCTTTATTCTTAAAGAAAAACAATTATCGAATTTGTGTCTAATTATTCTTTTTTCTTATTTTTTTGTCACCTGCCCCAGAGGATCTCACTTTATAGCTGTGACTGGCCTGAAACTTTGGACTTTCCTGCAATATTCTGTATGGATCAGGCTGGAACTCACAGAAAATCACTTGACTTTGTCTCCTGAATGCCGGGACTAACGGCATGAGACACCATGTTCATGTCCAACAGTGTCTGATGATTGCCTTCACTTAACAAAGCAAGTGATGCCACAACTGCCTGTCTTTACTTACTGTTTTGAGTCTCTAAAGGACTGTGGAGATTCTAAGTTTTTGTCATTCAGGACCCCCCCTCTCTCTCTCTTAAGTTAGGTATGATTTTGTACCACTGGAAATCAAATTCCTGCCTAAGTATCTGATATGGGTAATGAGCCTAGCTTTCTTGTGTTCTCAGAACATAAGAACAGTCTTGTCTCTCCAATTAAACAGTGCCCTCGTCATGTTTTCAGCGCTGCTGACTGCAGCCTGGTAGCCCTTTCATAGAAATGTAGGATTCAGACATGTGTGAAACAGTGTGCTGAGGTGCATTTTCCAAGAACAAGAATGAGCTACAATATGTCAGACACATTTTTCTAGATGGTTCATCATAAAGAGGACTTAATAAATATCTAGGGTGCATCAGTGTCTGGCAAAAGACTGAACTATCAGCCATAACATGTGTGAATAAGGCTCCAAGTCACATATCAAGAGAAAAATAATTTTCCTTGGTGGTTTCAGCACATGAGACTTCCTTGTGAACATGGGAGACATTGGCTCTGTGAGGTATTTCCTCTAGCAAGAATCCTCCCCTGGAAGGTTCTACAACATCCCCAGACAGACCTTCAATTCAAGACAAAGTGTTCAAATACATAAATCTGTGAAGAACATTTCTCATTTCTATATGTTCAAATACATGAGCCTGTGAAGGACATTTCTCATTCATAGTACCACAGTATCAGATGTGAGGATGAGAGGCACTGAGCATTCTAGAGCATACAGTTTGCTTTAGACTCATGGAAGAGGACAAAGAAAGCATGGATGTCTTCCATGCTCACAATGGATGTCTTTCAGTTTAGGGGAGAGCTCAGTAAGCACTTGCCTTGGAAGCCTGAGAACTTGATTTTAATACCCGTGTTATGTAAAAAGCTAGGTATGTTGCTACAAGCTTCTAATTCCAAATTTACAGAGCTGTAGATGGGTGCATCCTTGGGGCTCTCTGTCAGTATACCTCAGATTGCTTAGAGAGTTTCAACACAAGAATAAGCACTTTCTTAGTAAAGGTGGATAGTGTCCATAAGGAATAGCACATATGGTTGACCTATGACCTCTGCAAGCACACTGGTGCTTTTGTGTCAGCACACACACACAAAAAAGGGCACATTTTACCTTTTTTTTCTATATATTAAGAAATTAAGAATGATGCAGAACAAGAATTGAGACTGAAGATTCATAGATGCTTCTACAGTGGTGACCCTGGATATTTGCATTCTACAAGCAATGTAAATAGATCTGGCCGAGGAAACAGTGACTGTAACAATTAATGTAGTAATGTGATGTTCAGCCTGAACTTTGCCGGTGCAGCAATGGGTAGTTCCAATGCTGACTGCGTATGCCATCTCATCAGGGTGGCTAGGGTCCGGGATGGAACTCGCAGAGAGAATTTAAGATGTAGTAGGTAGGAGAGTCAGGGACTGGACCTTGTGTTATACCACTGTGCAAACTGCCACAACAAGGTACTTCAAATAACTCTAACCTATCTGCTCTGATCGGCTAACTGACTACCATCTAGTACAGCAGTAGATTAGTCAGTAAAAACACAGATTTCATTCACTCCTGAACCGTGCTCTGTTCCTCCCCTACAGCTATGACATTCTACGCAAGGGAGGAAAGACAAGACAAAAACAATCCCTCTGCTGGCAGCTAGGCCTCATTCACCTCAAAAGTTGGAGTGCCAGCCACTGAGCCTAGACAAGACTGTTCTGTAGATAATTCCAGGGAGATCTGAATTGTCAGAAGAGTCTAAGTAGAGCTAGAGTGAGTCCAAATACCAATCTCAGGACTTTCCTAGAACTGAAGGTAACTGGGAGGTTTAGACTATGTGCAATACCATTAGGGTACCCATTGCCCACCAGGAAAGTGTGCAGGCAAGCAGAAATAGAGCTCCATCCTCAGTAAAGAAGCCCCCCATACTGTGCCTCAGACTCAGTGAAGGCTAGCGACACAGCAGCTCCTAGAGAGAAGGCAAACCTAGTCCTGAGACTTTACAACTGTGGGAGATCAAGCCCTACCGTCAGCCTCGCGGACTGTTTCACACATGGAACAGGCCCCAGGACTCCTCTTGCCCCTGCATTCCAAGTTCTGAGAAAACAAACCTGCTACACCACTCTGGCCTTTTCCAGTGTGGATTCTGAGCCTCAAACTCAAGTCTCCCAGCAAGAACCTTACCAACTGAGCTGACTCCTCAGCCTCTGGCCCTCCCATTTTTGGTTGTTTGTTTTTAATCTTAATCTTAGTGTTCTTGATTGGAATAGACTTAGTAAAGCTCTTTTGTGTTATCCCAAATCATAAGAGAGAAAGATGTTTGCCGTGAAATCTGGGTATACCCACTCATCTCTCACATCTGAAGCGTTTGGACTCCATCTCCAAACCCTATGAGAAGTTGCATGAGGAGTCCACGTATTTGATTCATGTGTGTGGACATGAAGATTCACATGTGCCAACATACGTGTGGAGGTCAGAGCACAACCTCTGTTGTCATTCCTCAGGCATAGCACAACTTGTGTTTGAGACAGGTCTCCTGATGGCCTGTAATTTCCCATTGTCGGATCCTGGGATCCAGTTCTTTCTGCCTCCGGTGTTACCACCACTGGAACTGCAGACTTGTGCTGCCACAGCAAGCTTCTCATGTGTGTTGTAGGGATCAGAAATCGGGTACACACGTGTGTAAGGTCAGAATTCTAGTGGAGTCATCTTCCTCACTCCCTAAAGGTTATTTTCTGACTTGGACTGAGTACAGTGAGGGGCGCAAGGTGACCGTGATGACACTGGATGCCGAGTCTGTAACAGTCACTATAGCATGTGCTTGCTACCCACTTTATGGTCCCACAAGCCATGCTCCTGAGACACATTTTCCTCTTATAAAAAAGGGTCCTGCCTACTCCCAGATGCTCCTCTTCATTCCTCATGGCAAGTTATAAAAACCTAGACAACTTTGGTGATTGAAAGCCTTTCTGAATACGATAGAACAAACAGCTCAGCATCTTCTATATCCCAACACTATGTCAGACATTTAAGTGTGTTTTATACTTAAGAGAAATGCTCAGCATTTCTCCTCCCACCGTGTGAACATATTTGAAGGATGCTTGGAAGAGGGACTCCGGTAGGTGAAGGCCTTCTGGCGAAGAAGTCACGCTTTAGCGTCTTCACACAAAACTCTCTTCAGTGATCCACAATGCTGGTCCTGAAGAATTCTGACCTGCCACCTCCCTTCTCCCATCAGAGGACCCTGGCTTTTCATCTTTGGTTGTGGGCTTTTCCACTTTTGAGTGTGCATATGAGTGTCCAGGAAAACAGACATTGTGTATCCATGTAGAAGCCAGAGGTCAGCAACTGTCTCCTCACTAGCTCTTCACCTTATTTTCTGTTACAGGTCTTTCACTGAAATGGGAGTTTTCAGTTGAGTAAGTTGGGGACAGCAAATGTTTGACTCCTCCTGTCTTGACCCCTATTCCTGCATTGGGGTGCCAAATGTGTGCACTACCATGCCATCTCTTATGTGATCTCTGCGGCTAAACTCGGATCCTCATGCCTATTCAGGCCACACTTTACCAGCAGCCGGCTCCTCAGCCCATCACCACTTGTCAAAAGTGCAAGTGGACATGCCAACAGCAGAAAATGAAGGATACACTTGAACAGATGTGGATGCATGAAGAAACAAATAAAGGACTTCTCTTTAAAACATACATATATGCACCAAATATATCTCTAGTATTAAAATGTATATATTTTATATTTAGGAACTAATGAACATGTCATAATATATAAAATTTTAAGTTACAAGATTTGTTAAGTATTAGTGTTGATTGTCATGATGGTAGCAGCAGGAGGCAATTTTAACTTAAAAATTTCTATCAAGTGTTTATGAATTGGCAGAAAATCTTCTGAAGTCACTACCTGCCTAAATGAATGTGGTATATGTGTATCCTGTGGAGTCATTATACAGTAGTTTAACTGCTTGTCACCACAGGCATCAGAAGAGGAAACTGCAGGATTTTAAGCCAGGTACCGTTGCCACTAGCACATGATCCTCCAGACACTCCTCCAGTGATCTTCCCATGTTTTCACACTCCCATGACAAAGTACTTTCTCTTCTGGGATCAATGGTCCACCTTGGCTCCTGGTAAGTAACCAATTTCTTCAATCTGCTCTGAAACTCAGTGTAGATGCTGCCACAGCATTCTTATAGATTTGCAGATTGAGACTGTAGTTAAAGAAATGATCATGTTATAACTGACCCCTGCTTAACTTACTTAACAAAAAGCAGAGTATCTTAATAGTTATGAGACAGATAGATGTGACTTATTGGCTCAAAAACACAGTGTGTAAGAAAATGCTGCTCGTCTGACTAGGGAGCGTGGGATGTTTTGTCTTACTTATCAGCATTCTCATTTGGCCCAGTAAGATGAAAAGTCCAATATTAATATTTCAGGAATGCTCAGAATTGAAATATAATTTTAGGGTTTTTATGTTATGGTTTGCTTTCCACAGAGGAGTCACACTGAGTATTTCATGAATAGTAGAGAATGAGGCTCTTTCACATCTGCCACCATCTATGTGAGATGTGTTTGTTCTGAGACATAGTCTCAGCAATAACACACCAGAGGATGAATTCATATAACTCTGTCATTTTTACTACAAAATGAGATTTTTAAACTCAGATATTTGGTTATTGTATAAATCTAACTTTAAAATAACCTTGATATGTGGTTATAAATGCTTTTTAAAAGGTCAATTAGAGAAAGAATATCTGTTTACTTTTTAGACTTTTGTGATTTGTTTCCTCTACAACTTATCATTTGTATAATTTTTATTATTTTTGTGTGTGAGTAAATGTGTTTATGATGTGGGAGTCCCCTCTGTTTGTTATTATTATAACTAATGCACAAAGAAACTGCCCTGGCTTCTTGATGGGGAAGAACTTAGGTAGTCAGGGAAAGCTAGGATGAATGGTGTAAGGAAGAAGGGTGAAGTCAGAGAGGGACACCATGGAGCTACCACCACAAGAGACAGATGTGCTGGAAGTTTGCTGGTAGGGCCATGACCTCATGGCAATACACAGATTAATAGAAATGGGTTAAATTAAAATGTAAGAGCCAATAAGAAGCTAGAGCTAATAGGTCAAACAGTGTTTTAATTAATATAGTTTCTGTGTTATTATTTTGTGTTAAATAGCTAGCTGGGTGGCTGAGAGACAAGAAGCAACCTCCCAGCAAATGTATATGTGCATGTTGGTATGCATGTGTGTGCTCTCACCAATGAGTGCCCTGCCCCCGCAAGAAAAAGGCATCTGATTCCCTGGAACTGGAGTTACAGGAGGTTGTAAGTCACCTGATGTTGGTGCTGAGAACTAAACTCCAGTCCTCTGGAAGAATAGTACACAATCTTAACTGCCAAGACATCTCAGCAACTCACTTTATAGCCTCTTAAAAAAGAACATTGGCTTGTTTCCATTTATCCTCTCTACCAGTTCAAGAAGACTCTTGCCTTCATTTAGTTTTTGGGTTGCTTGTCTTATTCCTGATAGAGTATTCATCTACATCTGACACTTCATGAGCCTAGCATTCCCTATCCACATTTCTTTAGGATTTCTGGTTTGCTCCACTCCCTCCCATCAAAATGGCTCAGTGAACTCTGCTTACAGAATACTAGAGCTTCTCTCCACTGTATCCCCAAAATCTTCCGTATCCCTCCCAGAAATCACTTCCAAAATGATTTCACCTCTTGATACCAAAGCTCTGTATTAGTTATTTAAAAAAGCACTTTGAGTTAATTCAACTTTCAGTGACACTTTGTTATATACAACCTTCCTTTAAGAAATATTTTCTAGAGATGATATAGACAAAGAAAGTGCTAATAATACTGTATGGGTAGGAAATCTAGGGACCAGAGGAATAAATGGCTTCCCCTAAATGGTGAAGTGGAAAGTATAAGATGCAATCCTCTGAGCAAAACCACACCCATTTCAATAGACCAGTTGTGTCAGCTTATAGAGGACACTAAGACCACTGACATACCCTAATAGAAAAAGAGGATCATTGGCCCTTCATGTGAGATTTCAGGAACAGCTCCAAGATATTTGTGCACTGTTCTGCCATAATTGTAAGTGACTTCAAGGGGTGCTACAATGATATGTGCTGGGGAGGGGATAAATGAGAACGAGTCCATCTAGATGGTTATGAAGAAGACAGCTTCCATGACTGGAAAAGACTTTCCAGTGTGGCTGCTTTGCAGTCATGCACATTGTACCAATAATCCCTCACCTGTGTTCTATACATAGGCCCAATAAAGTCATTGTTTCCCCCAAGGTGAACATTGGTAGAATTGCACTTTGATTTGTCATTATAAACTTTGGGGGAAAGAAGTCAATGCTGTTTCCACTTCCTCTGGAAGGGGATTCTCTCACAGAAGAATGACTGCTCCAGAATCCTTAGTAAACACTATGTTATCAAATCCTCAGAGAAGAACCAAAGGGCTCCATTCACTGCCAGTTACCACCTTCATGAGCCAAGCCCCAAGCTGTCTGCACGGCTACCACCGCCTGGCTCTGATCCAGGATGCTTTGACAACAAAAACATTGCTTTCTATCTTAAAATGGGAGATCAATGATTATGGTAATTAGTTCATCCTAAAGGATGGAAGCTTCAAGCATGGTTGGGCAACAGGTAATGAGCAGCCACAGCACATACCTGGTAGATACTCCCAAGTGCATGCTGAATATAGACAAAGCAAGACGTTGAGGCAAACATCATTAGGACTCACACTTGTTAGCACTCTGCAACTCACTGCAGCCTGCACTGGTGGAACATTCATTTCATCTGCTTTCCAGCTCTCTTCAGACTGCTGGCTTATTTTAGAGTTTTTATGAGTTACCTTCAAGTTTCCATGCATTGGGCCACATGGCATACCCATACCCATACTATACTGCACACATTTTCTTTCCCTTCTGTTTATTTACAGTTTTCTATATGGACTTGTGCAGTATAGATGTGTACATGTTTGTATGTTCTCACTTGTATGTAAATTCTGAAGTTGAAATCCAGAATTTTTATTAATTTATTTCATATATATATAAAATCAGGCACTCTCAATATACCCGGAGCTGCTAGTCTGGAGAGCTATATTGCTCCAGGGATCTCCCTTGTCCTCCAGCATGCAGGGATTACAGGCAGATTGCTATGCTCACTCATCTAGCTTTTAGTGGATGCTGAGGGTCTAAACTCTGGTCTTTATACTTGTGCAGCAAGATTTTTCCTGGGTGAGCCAGCTTCAGAGGTCTTTCTTTCCATTTTACTAAGCTGTAACTTTCAATGATGTTCCCATGGAAACTTTTGAGGATCTTTGCCTTTGTGACAGCTATTATGGTCACATACTATACCTAATTTCAACAAAAAGTCCTGGCTGAGGATATAGTACTGCTGCCCTGGCAAGCACCTGCTAGAAATCAGCATAGACCACACGTCTTCTGCTGTAAATTCATACACACTCATACACACACACACACACACACATGCACACCACACACACAACACATACACACACACATACAAAATCGTGAGAGATCTTCTCCCTTGGAACATTTCTCATTTTTTTTGTACTTTTCTCTGTCCGTGATAACAACTTGAATTTCAACATTTAGCAGAAATTGAGAAATTATCTTACTGATACCCTAAAGCCTCATGCATATTCACATAATTAAATAAAGCAGAGGGCCCAAGTAGTGCTCTAAATAAGGGCCCTGTGTGCGTGTGTGTGTGTGTGTGTGTGTGTGTGTATGTGTGTGTGTGTATGATTTGTATATAGGAGATCTTAAGGTGTCTTGTTCTATCCCTCATCTATTCCCCGGAGATAGGCTGTCTCACTGAACCAAGAGCTAGACTGGAAGTCAAGCTTTGGGGTTTTGCTGCCCCTGCTCTCCTCACAGGCACATATAGCCATGCTCAGCATTTTGTGGGTGATGGGAATCAGAATTTGGGTCCTCATGCTCATGCAGCAGACACTCAGACTGGAGTAACTCCTCAGTCCTGTGCTGTTTGATTTTCAATTTTGAGTATCTGAGTTATTAACAGCTTAAGATAAATTTTATAGATATTTTAATGTGTGTCTCAGAAGAACTTCGTTTAAGATTTCTTAGTGCAAATAAGAGCCAGGAATAAAAGCAGCAACTCAGTATGAGACAAAATGCTAGTGTGTGCCCTGCAGAAATCCGGCTATTTGTTCTGATGTTCAGTGAAGCAGAATTCTGTCCAGCCCCAGGAGTAAGGTCTGTCTGGTCTGGCTGACTCAGAAAACACCCGGTTTGAATCTTGCACATTCACAGTACTTCTTCCACTTGTATTTTGACTAAAATGTTGTTTTCTTTTTTCAGTTTAGAACTTCAATGAGTGTTGGTTATTCAAATTTCCTGAGTGATGAATGCTGGAGCTGAGGAAACAGAGCCATGCCTGAGATGTGGAAGCGTGAGGATGCGGGTAAGGGAGCAAGTGGTGTCTATGTTCATGGCATGTTCTCCCTGGACAAGGTCCCCATAAGGGTGAGACCTTTACTTCTCACACTAGATCTCTGTGCTCATCTGGAACTAAGTCCTGCAACCTTTGGTGTTGTCTTCTTCACTTTGCCTGAGCCTTACCTGGCTGGATTCCATTCCCAACCTTTACCTTTGTACACATGTAGCAGAGGGATCTCCATCACTTGTTCCTCCCTTGGGACTGACACACTTTCTTCTTCCCAAAGTTGAGACAGTTGACTGTTTCAGCTGATTCCACTGTTGGTCATCAGGACCAGTCAATGTAAAAGACAGTAAATGTAAAATCAGGGCCAACCTCTGGCTCTCCTAATTGTATCTACCAGAACAACAGAGTGTTAATTTTACTTAAAAAAATGCAAGAATTGTTTTTTAAAAATAAAGTGTTGGGAGAGAAGTTGCTTTTTTATTTATTTTGGGACTCAAAAACTAATATGACAAACTTTTACTAAGTTATACTGTATAGGATTTTATACATGACAGGAAGCAAATAAACAAGAAAAGCTTTGTCTTGCCTACTGCATGGGAAAGAATGTAACCCTTACAGCTAGGGGGTATGAGCATGAGGAAGCAGGTCACATTGTATCTACTGTCAGGAGTTAGAGTATAGACTGCAAAACCCCAAATCCACCCATAATAGCCTACCTTCTCCATACATGCTCTACCTACAGAAAATTTCACAATCTTTTAGGACAGTAAGAAAAGCTAGGACTAAGTGTACAAACACATAAGTCTATGGGGAACATTTAAAATTCAAGCCACACAATAAGATGTGAAAACTAGAACTGAAAACTATTTTAAGGCTGGAGATAGTGCTACTTATAAGTAAGGTAGTGAAGTACCTCAAAGCCCTTAGGCTAGGAACTCAAAACCATGGTAAATGTCTCACTCAAATCTGAATACAAAGAAATACATCTTCAAAGACTTAAAGTTCTTGTCAAATAGATCTTTCACTTCCTTGGTCAGAGTTACCCCAAGATATTTTATGCTATTTGTGGCTATCGTGAAAGGTGATGCTTCTCTAATTTCCCTCTCTGCTACCTTATCCTTAGTGTATAGGCAACTGTTTTTTTTGGAGTTGATCTTGTATCCTGCCACATTACTAAAGGTGTTTATTAGCTGTAGGAGTTTTTTGGTAGAGTTTTTGTGGTCGCTTATGTATACTATCATACCATCTGCAAATAATGAAAGCTTAACTTCTTCCTTTCCAATACGAATCCCCTTGATCCCCTTATGTTGTCTTATTGCTATTGCTAGAACTTCAAGCACTATATTGAAGAGGTATGGAGAGAGTGGCCATGCTTGTCGTGTTCCTGATTTTAGTGGGATGGCTTTGAGTTTTTCTCCGTTTAATTTAATGTTAGCTGTCGGCTTGCTGTAAATAGTTTTTATTATATTTAGGTATGACCCTTGTATCCCTAATCTCTCCAAGACACATAGGCACAGGAGACCACTTCCTACGTATAACCCCAGCAGCACAGACATTAAGGGCATCATTGAATAAATGGGACCTCCTGAGACTGAGAAGCTTCTGTAAAGCAAAGGACACTGTCACTAACACAAAAAGGCAACCCACTGACTGGGAGAAGATCTTCACCAAACCCGCAACTGACAAAAGGTCTGATCTCCAAAATATATAAAGAACTCAAGATACTAGACCGTAAAAGGCTAATCAACCCAATTATAAAATGGGGCACTGAGCTGAACAGAGAATTCTCAACAGAAGAAGTTCAAATGGCCAAAAGACACTTAAGGTCATGCTCAACTTCCTTAGCGATCAGGGAAATGCAAATCAAGACAACTTTAAGATACCATTTTACACCTGTCAGAATGGCTAAAATAAAAAAACACTAATGATAGCCTTTGCTGGAGAGGTTGTGGAGAAAGGGGTGCACTCATCCATTGCTGGTGGAAATGCAAACTTGTGCAACCACTTTGGAAAGCAGTGTGGCGGTTTCTCAGGAAATTCGGGATCAACCTACCCCTGGACCCAGCAATACCACTCTTGGGAATATACCCAAGAGATGCCCTATCATACAACAAAAGTATATGCTCAACTATGTTCATAGCAGCATTGTTTGTAATAGCCAGAACCTGGAAACAACCTAGATGCCCTTCAATGGAAGAATGGATGAAGAAAGTATGGAATATATACATATTAGAGTACTACTCAGCAGTAAAAAACAATGACTTCTTTAATTTTGCATGCAAATGGACAGAGATAGAAAACACTATCCTGAGTGAGGTAAGCCAGACCCAAAATAGCAACATGGGATGTACTCACTCATATTTGGTTTCTAGCCATAAATAAAGGACATTGAGCCTATAATTCATGATCTTAGAGAAGCCAAATAAGAAGGTGAACCCAAAGAAAAACATATAGTCAACCTCCTGGATATTAACCTTCATCAGGAGATGAAAGGAGACAGAGACAGAGTCCCAAATTGGAACACCGGACTGAAACCCCAAGGTCCAAATCAGGAGCAGAAGGAGAGAGAGCACGAGCATGGAACTCAGGACTGTGAGGGGTGCACCCATACACTGAGACAATGGGGATGTTCTATAGGGAACTCACCAAGGCCAGCTAGACTGGGTCTGATAAAGCTTGAGATAAAACCGGACTCACCTAACATAGCAGACAATGAGGACTGCTGAGAAGTCAAGAACAATGGCAATGGGTTTTTGATCCTACTGCATGTACTGGCTTTGTGGGAGCCTAGGTAGTTTGGATGCTCACCTTACTAGACCTGGATGGAGGTGGGTGGTCCTTGGACTTCCCACAGGGCAGGGAACTCTGATTGCTCTTTGGGCTGACAAGGGAGGGGGACTTGGTCTGTGGGAGGGGGAAGGAAATGGGAGGCGGTGGCGAGGAGGAGACAGAAATCTTAAATAAATAAATAAATAAATAAAAGAAATACATCAAAATATACAGTATCATTTCTTGGTCATTTGTTTTTACTTAAGGATTCTACGACTGTGATAAGACACCATGATCAAAAATAACTTGCAGAGGAAAGGGTTTATTTTACACAGCTTCTTGTACATTCATTATTCAGGGAAATCATTCTTGTTAAACCAAAGTGAAGCATAATGGACAGAGACGTGCCTAGAGATTTGACTTATAGGTGATTTTAGACCCTGTTAAATTTATAGCCAAATTAGCTGTTACAACAGTACAGGAGAAAAGTTCATTAAAATGGAGAGCTAATCATTACACAACTGTCTATATAGCCTTAGAAAAGCAATGTTGGATATAACAGCATGTGAGGCACCATATCAGAGGCTTGCAGTCCTAGCACCGGAGAGGCTGAGGCAGGAATAGCGACCTGGGCCTGTCAGGCTATATACATACATACATACATACCTTGTTTCAAATAGAAAAGTTATGTGTGTGTGTGTGTCTGTATGTGTCTCTCTTTGTGTGTGTCTATGTGTAAAGAAATAAAGGAAGAAAATATGCCATTGGTCACTCACTAATTAAAATAAAGCAGAAATGGTGACTTTGTCACAGATCAAGCATCAGGTCAAATAAAATTATCTGGGCTAAAGTATGGCCCCATGGTAAAGAAGGAACTTCAGTGAATAAAACTGAACGTGTATTAAGACCCCTAATTTAAGGCAAGATGCAAATGAATAAAATAGCTTGCTACAAAATGGCCAGATTTGAAACAATCTAATTGTGTACTTAACATAATGCAGGTAACCATGGTGATCTTTAGATCTGTTCACAGAAACATAAAAATGAACATGTGTCCAACAATCTAGCCTTGACCTTGACACCATTCAATGTACACAAGCCAGCTGGTAGCAGTCCCCACATCCTACTCCACACTCTTCCCCCATACTCCTCTCTAGATTATCCTCTGACAGAGTCTAGAGAACTAGTATGGGTTGCCTCATTTCTTATTGAGATTTTAGTAATACTAACATCAGGAGAGCCATTAGTAAAGTTCAGCACTGTACACAACTCCCAGCTTAGACTAAAGAGATCAAAATATGCATTATATTCCTTCAAAGGTTTGGGTATATGTTCAAATATGATTGTAATTGTGTGCAGATGTATGTTCCACATGTGTCTGTGAAGGTTAAAAAATGGGCCTTAGGTATCTCCCTCAATGTTTCCCCACATAATTTTGAAATGTGGTCTTTTCCTGCTCTGAGATAACTTATTCAGTTAGGTTGGGCCTGGGTGATCAATGAGCCCCAGGCACCTGCATCCTCACCTCCCTGGTGCCACCACAGGCTGTTTGTGTGAGTGTGTGTTTGTGTGTGTGTGTGTGTGTGTGTGTGTGTGTGTGTGTGTATACTAGTGTTCAAACTCAAATCCTTTTAATTACAAAGCAAGTTCTTCTTTGCTTGCTTTGGTTTGGTCTAGTTTTTCATCAATGAAATCATCTCCCCTGCTTCCTGCATTTTGTTGACTGTAAATTTCACCATCCATTTACTGGATGCTGATTTCTTTATTATTTTAACTATGTGAGATCTGATTTAGTTCAAGGCAGAACTTCCCACAGTTTCAAAAGAGTTTAAAATTCCATATGGTTTGTATGTCACTACTGCCAAGAATCCGCCTATGGGTTCTATTGAAATTTTTCTTGGTGAACATAAACCCACTCACATCCACTTACCAGTGGATAGTACTTTCAGTTTTGACAACTATGATTGCTGATTATAAGAAAAACAAAAAACCTCAGGAAAAGATATTTTTGAAGTGGAAAAACAGGTTAAAGAACAAGACCTAAAACATAACCGAGGAACAAATATGTAAGATTCTTTCCACTGATAATGAGTACAGGCTTTGGAGAGCTGGAAAAACCACCAGTGTTTATTAAATATCAGTAATAGATGTGGGCCTTCAATGATACCTTTTGACAAAGTTGCATAGAGAATTTACTTTTTGTGGGTCATGATCCCTTTAATGCATGTTGTAAGATGTCACAACCACAGCTAATGGAGAGGGCTTTACTGGTCTTAATTCAGGAGCTTACACAGGGTTTTGCATTTCTTTTACCAAATATGTGTTGGCTGGAAGTACAACATACTTGTGCCGTCGTTACACAGATAGTTTTCCATCTGGTAGAATAAAGCTAACCATCTGAAAGGTCAGAATATCCTACTAATTTGAGAGAAGCAATAATTAGTAGTTTAACACTTCAAGATAAACTTTCCATTTTCTTCTATGTGTTTGGATATAATTGGGATTACAAGTATTTGCAGAATAACTTTGTAAATTTGAGGCATTGATTTTTTGAGCCTTCACTGATTAGGATCTTGCTATGTTTGGAATAGGAAATGTGTCTCCTCAGACTCTGTAAATGATATACTTGTTCCCTTGACAATGGTGCCATTTTGTTGGAAGATTGTAGAACCCTTTTCAAGATGAGGTTTGTATGTTGCAATTTCTTTTGATTGCCCTTCCTTCTCCTCCATTCTTGAAGATATCAAACACTTCAGGGCCAGAGGACCCCTGAGTGGGATCTTTCCTGAAAACCTACTCCCTAAAGCCTAGCTTTCAGAAGGAACCAAGCAAGCTTTGAAAGAAGGAAGGCAGCCAATTGTTCTCCCCAGCTATTTCATCTATGAATCACATTAACCACAAGCATAGCATAATAACCTAAACAGTGTAATAATGACAAATACCTTGGTGATAACTAACAACTCCCTAACTGGACTTGAGGTCTGCTCAACCATAGAGAAAACATGATCAGTACTGAAAACCTAGAAAAATACCCAGTGCTCATGAACTCATGACCTTGGAGGATAACCTACATTCACCACTTTACGAAGCCAGAACTACACTCGTAATATTTGTTTTTATGTCCATGGTTAAGTGTAGTCCTCACACCTCATCAAGAAAACTTATCTTTGCAACAGATATCATTACATAAATAACAAAAAATACAAATACAAATCTGGGGAAAGCATTTCCAAAGGATACATCTACAGCATTACTCCATCATGTAAAACTCAGAGAACATTGCTGAATAGTGGGCAAAAAGATTGTAAGGGCTATGGTATCAAGGAGTTTACCATGAGATTGTGTCTCCTAGAAATTTCAGAAGCTACCCCCATAAAATCTCACCAACATGACTGACTTTACATGACCTGAACAATGATGACACCAATAGACAAGCTAATGCTGAAGCAGAAAAACTCAAGAGGTCTCAACGCTAGACAAAAAACCATAGTCAAGAGGATAGCTATATGTTTTTCTTTGGGTTCACCTTCTTATTTAGCTTCTTTAGGATATCAAATTATAGACTCACTGACCTTTATTTATGGCTAGAAACCAATTATTAGTGAATACATTCCATGTTCATCTTTTTGGGTCTGGGTTACCTCACTCAGGATAGTATTTTCTATTTCCATACATTTGCATGCAAAATTTGAGAAGTCATTGTTTTTTACCGCTGAGTAGTACTCTAATGTGTATATATTCCACACTTTTCTAAATAAGAAGGTGAACCTAAAGAAAAACATATAGCTATCCTCCTGGGTAGGGGAAGTAGACAAGATTGCCAGGCAAAAAATCGGGATCTTAAGGGTGGTGTGGGAGGGGGTAAGGGGAGATGGGGAGAGAAAAGTGAGAAGGGTAGGATGGGGAGAACTTGGGGCAACGGGATGATTGGGATAAAGGAAGGTTGGATAGGGGAGCAGGGAAGCACATATCTTAATTAAGGGAGCCATCTTAGGGTTGGGAAGAGACTTGGACCTAGAGGGGATTCCAGGTGCCCAAGGCAAGGTCCCCAGTTAGTTCCTGGGGCAGCTGAAGATAGGGAACCTGAAATGATCCTATCCTATAGCCATACTGATGAATATTTTGCATATCACCATAGAACCTTCATCTGGCGATGGATGGAGATAGAGACAGAGACCCACACTGGAGCACTGGACTGAGCTCCCAAAGTCCCAATGAAGAACAGAAGGAGGGAGAAGATGAGCAAGGAAGTCAGGACCAAGAGGGGTGCACCCACCCACAGAGACAGTGGGGCTGATCTATTGGGAGCTCACCAAGGCCAGCTGGACTGTGACTGAAAAAACAGGGGATAAAACCGGACTCTCTAAATATGGCAGACAATGAGGGCTGCTGAGAAGCCAAGGACAATGGCACTGGGTTTTGATCCTACTTCATGTTCTGGCTTTGTGGGAGCCTAGCCAGTTTGGATGTTCACCTTCCTAGACCAGGATGGAGGGGGGAAGACTTTGGTCTTTCCACAGGGCAGGGAACCCTGACTGCTCTTCAGACTTGAGAGGGAGGGAGAGAGGAGTGGGGAGAGGGGGATAGGAGTGGGGCAAACGGGGAGAGGAGTGGGGGGAGGGGAGGATGAGGGAGAGGCTGGAAGAATGCGGAATTTTTTTTTCTCAATAAAAAAAAATAAATTAAAAAAAAAACACAGTCAACTAAGGAATACTGAGGACTAGAGAGATAGTCTTCCCCAATGAAGAGCATACCAATTGATTATACAATACCAAATGCTCAGGCTATATAACATAGACAGTAATGTAACATATAGACTAAAATGGTTGTATTTATTTATTTAGGAACACACACACACACACACACACACACACACACAAATATTTTTAAAAAGAGCCTGAGCATTTAATAGGCTGTAATGTGGAAGCAGGGTTACTTGGGGGCGTTTGGAGAAATGAAAGAAAGAAAAGAGGAAAAATGTAATTATATTATAATATTTATTAATTTTATACTACTTTAATTAAAAATAAAATATATATTTTAAGAATAAAAAAGGAGGCTAAATGGAAGAAGCAGATTATTGGATCAGGTTCTCAGGATATATTAGTCTGCTCTTCGCATCTTATCTCCAACGATGGGAACAGACCACAACATCAGCACTACCTGCTCCTCACTGCCACACCTTTCTTACCCTGATGGACTGAAACCAGGATCCAAAACGAACTCCCCTGTTTTTTGTTTGTTCTGTCCAGAATCATTTCATAGCAACAAAATCCAATTTACACGAGTCTACACCATTCTTCTGAAAAACAGAATGAGCTGTCACAGCTGGAAGCACAAAAGAGGAAAGATAAAAGTTGTCTGATGGGCAAAAGAATAAATGTGATAAACTGTTTTGGGGGAAGTATTTTCCTGGCACTTTTGTGTGAGTATCTAATGAGGGCCCCTGAGTCCAGGCCCAAGGTTCTTTTTAGGGTTCAGATTAGATTAGATTATAAAAAGTGATGGGAACTTTTCTCTTAGGGTATCTGAGGCTAAATGAATGATTTCACTCCATGGTGTTATAAACAAGGCCAAAATTATCTCAGGGCCTGTACCTCAAGGCTTGTAGGACAGAGAGAAGCCTGGCTCTAGTATGAGGGAACTGAGTGAGGATGAGACAGCAAAATCTAGGTAGATGCCCCTACAGCCAAAGGGAGGGCTTGGCTCTCTCTCATTGGCTGGAGGTACCCACATATCACATGATGTTACTTAACCTATGTAAGGTGATGTTCACAGTAATAAACTGAGTTCCTGCTTTGACTTGACTCCCTGTCACATCTGATTGTCCTGCGCTGTGGGGCTGTGGAACAGGGGACAGTGGACTCACCTTTTCCTGAAAAATAAGGAGACCTAGCAGTAAATTTTTCCTAGATTCTTCTCCTCTCGCATAAAAATTCTCTTTCCCTTGTGGGACTTGAAGCAATGAAAATAATTCAGAGTTACCGCTAATTGGTCAAAAAGCACATTCCTATGGTAAACAGTAAGGAGCTGAGCCATTTACCATGGCAAGACAAGGGTTTCAAGGTTTCAGGAATAAGACTGGCCAGAAGGCAGTGCCCAGTGACAAGCTTTGAGACATAAGTCTATTGTCAACAGACTGGCAAGCAAAGAATTTTCATATACTTCTTAGGATGCTTTTGTAGCAACTTTGAATAGACATTTGCAACTCTGGCCTTGTGCATAGCTGTAAAGTTTTAAAGTTATGAACAAAAAAAAAAAAACCTTTAGCCTAGTTTGCACTTGCTCTGAAGTGAAAGTGAGCTAATTATGTGCAGTTAGTCTGAGCAAAATGAACACAGCAGGCATTGAAGTGTCTACATACAGTCCTTGTGGGACCATAGATCTAGTTATGAAGCTTGTCCTAATATAGTTTTATATATAAAAATTAAAAAGATAAGTGAAAAGTCATCTTCCTGACCACCCACAGATACATGTTCCCATAAGATTAAGAAGCAATTGTGAGATTATACAAAAGCATCAAATGAGATTATGCACTACAGTGCAGGTGTTGGGGATACATCGAGCTGCCTAGCAAATGTAAACAATAGTTTCCAGAGACAATGGTCCTTGCCTGAACAGGATTCTCTTCCTCTGAGGAATCGTTTCTTTGGCAGGGTAACATTTGAACACTAGTTGCCAACCATTGTTAACCCTCATGGCCTCCAACAAGTGTCTTGTCCTGAGGGACAACTCCAGCTGTCTTGATTGTCTTTGGAATTCACCTCTGATTTCATGGAACTATATCCTGGTATAATGCTTTAGATCCTTGGAAATGCTTCAGGAACATCCAAGACACATGAAGCTCTATTGTTGTTACAGTCTTAAATCTTCCAATAACTATTACGTAAGCATCTTATTCTGGTACAAAGGACCTTACTGCCACCTGAGCAAATGGAAATGCAGTTAGCAAGGCAACCTCTTTTTATATTTCAGTTTTAAAGTGTCACATGACCTTTCTTCTTTCTTAGAAGACAGGACTATGAACATAATGGCCATGTGTTGGCAACATTGTACCTAATAATCTGATAGGAGACAACATGATGAGCACAATGGCCACACGGTAGTATTTACAGTGTAAGACCTAATACTTTGATACTTTGTCCAGGGAGTCTTCTGACTCTGTGATACTACAAAAGAAACTAGTTTCCTCCTAATTGCTGGTTTGGAATCCCACTTCTACTCCTTCTTTGTTATTCATGAGATAATGTCTCACGAGGCCCAGGCCAGTCCTGGACACTATGAAGCTGAGAGTGACAATGAACTTCCAATTCTCCTGTCTCCGCTTCCTGAGTACTGGGTTTGCAGGCATATACCATCACATGTGGTTGGGTATCAAACTCAGGGAACCGTATATGTTAGATAAGCATTCTTCTCCAAGTTTTGAACCATCAGGACATTCAGACAGATACTCCTCTGAGGACAGCAGCAGAGTAAGCTTTGTTTTTGAACGTTTAAGGGATTTATTAGGTTGCTAAACTACATTTTCTGAAGTAATTATTATATTCCCTATAACCCATTTGGAAATAAAATACTGATGATAACTTTTTTAAAAAATTAAAGGTAAGTTCACTAATATGAGTGTATGTTTCCTGCTTTCCTCATGAGTCATGGATGGAACGATTTGAATTGTGGAAGCTACAAAGATTACAAAAGATTTCAAGCATCTAGCTGAGCATCCTGTAAATCTACTCATAAAATTAAATCTACTTGCTTTCAGATTTTAATTCTATTACTCTAATCAAATAATAGCAGTTTGCTAAATAGATAATCACAGGAAAGTTTACATGAATCAATCTCTTGGGATGCCTTCCAATTATGAACATTTGCAATGTTCGTACTGGCTAACTTAGTTAACCAGAGTAACCACCTGCAAACTTCAAAAGCAAACACATACAGGACAGTACATAGCTATAAAATAACTTAATTTTAAATAAAGATTAAATCACATAAGTGCTCAAAATTTGTATAAAATAATATGAATCATAGGAAATTATTCTAAACAAAACCTCACACAATCTTTATTTTTTGGTTAATTTTACAAAAGGTTAAGATTTCAAATCCCTGAGCTTATGAAATGGCTTAGTGAGTAGAAGGCTTACTGTGCAAGCCTGCTGCTTATTTCTGTATCACTGGAAAGCGGACACTTTGCACTGTATCTTCACTTCTACAGGAAGATGGGAGTTAGAGATGGAGGTTCCTGACAAGGCCAGCTATCCTGACACAGCCAGAGATGAAAATTAGGAGACCCTATTTTAAGATGGAATGCTAGACCAGACACTAGAAGTAATTTGTGCACTCACAGGATCTCACACACACACACCACATCTATACCCCATATACCATACACAGTACCTCACTTTCATGTACATAGTATAGCAATGCTGGAAGAGATGATGTTTTAATAAGCACCAAAGTTTGCTTTTTATTCATTACTTCATTTATTTATTTATTATTGTTAATTATTATTATGATTATTATGTGTGTTTTGTGTGCTGTGTGTAAGTGTGTGTGTGTGTGTGTGTGTGCGCAGGCATGTGTATGGCACAGTGCGTGGTGTAGTCAGAATAACTCTTCAGAGTTGGTTCTCTCCTCAGACCATGCATTCCAGGAATCATACTCAGGTTATCAACTTGTACACTAAGTGCTTTTACCTGCTGAGCAATTTCACTAGCCCCTCCACTTCTTTTGTTTTTAAGTAAATGTGCTTTTGATACTGTTCATGTTCTCATAAGCACATAGAATCTTTCTTGAA
Organism: Microtus pennsylvanicus; assembly: GCF_037038515.1. NCBI lineage: Eukaryota > Metazoa > Chordata > Mammalia > Rodentia > Cricetidae > Microtus > Microtus pennsylvanicus. The sequence continues at coordinate 8,265,477 of NC_134588.1, forward strand.
GTCTTCACAAATACACATCTGGAAAATTATTTTACAGACATTTTACAACTCTCAATAATCTTTTCTAACCTCTCAGTTTTGTCCTATTATTCTTATTTTCTAGAACAACCTATAAATTCTACATTAATATAATATTTGACTGTATTTTCATGAACAAAACAAATACCTTTGTACTTACACCAACTTTTCTTTTTTGCATTTTTATTCTTTTGTAATTTTATACATCAATGCAATGTATTTAAAGACATACCCCATGCTCTAACTCCTTTCAAACTTACCCCCTAACCTCCCTAAGGGATGTGGAGAAATTAACCTGGAATTTATCCTGAAGCCTTTTCCATGACTTGTGACTTTCTGGGTACCAGAATCTACTTTGTCGGCTTGTGGAGGAGAGAAGCCAAAGGTGGTCTTATCTAGATGTGAACTTGCAAATTACAACAATGACCAGACTAGCTAAATATGTCATTGTAAGAATAATACCATGGGTGTTGCAGGAGTAACCAACAACTTTCTAGATAGATTTTTAGTTTTTTCATACCAATGATGCATATTATTTGTATATTGTATGTAGGATGCCAGGTAAATCTAGTTACATATATTAAATATAATTCTTTATCCACACTAATTCTTTATCAGTGAATTTTAAACAGCCAATATTTGTGAATGGCTGATGTATGAATGGCAATTTCTAGAAGAAGTATACAGTTTCTTGTAGTATTACTTGTTAGTGTGCTACAGAACATGTTTATTAATCATCACAAATATTTTTAATCTGCCTAATGTAACAAAAGAAAAAAATAAGATATTTTTGCCTTTGAAGATTTTACTTGGCTTGAAATGTAAACTAAGATAACAGATTTCTCTCGTGTTTAACTTTCTATTCTGAGTAACATATCAAACCATGGGTATAGATATGGCATATTTTCCATAGAAAGTTTTCTATTTTCGTCTATTTTTCTCACTTGCTTAGTGCCATATTGTTGAAGTCCTAAATGAGTGCATCCATAATATCCTACTCTAATTCCTGTTTCTTAGTTGGATTGTTGGGCTTAATATGAAGCCCGATGGTGAATGGTGATACCACAGCAGCTCTTGTATAAGTTCATTTTCTTGTGTTTTTACCTGAATTATTTTTATTTCAAAATGAGTTATCTAACTAGAAGCTGCCTTGTGCCTTTGCCTACAAGATGAAATAGTGGGCCAGTCAATTTTCTTCAGAAGAAAACTCTGGAATTCACTTCAGAGGTTTTCAGTAATCATCATTTTGGCAAGAAGGTGATAGAACAGAAAGTTTAGCAGACCCCGGAACTAAGGTAAAGAAACAACAATTGAGAATAATTTAATCAAAGTACAATCCTCTTTCATTATACCACTAATTGATAAAACTTTTTTATTTGTGTTTGTAAAGATTTCAAAGGAGATTCAAAGTAACTGCAGACAGAAATGCGAGGTATAGTAGGAAAACAAGGTAAAGATAAAGTAGCTAAGAGATATCAAAATAAATGCATGAAAGAAACCAAAGTCAGGGGAATAGTAGAAATGTATGTCCAAACACAGGAAGCATGAAAAAGTACCAGGAGATCTACAAATGCCAGAGAGGTCTAGTGCTATGACTCAAATGACCCAAAATGCTTATAGCTCGGAAAACATAAGAGTCTCTGCCCTTCCCAGCTGACTGACCCACTTCCATTCTCAGAAGTTCTTTTGTCTTTCATAATAAATTGTCTCTACCATTGTTCATCTGTCCATTATTCAGTTCTTTGCTTTGCTTCATGAGAACATGAAGATTTCAATGTGTGCCCTCTGGATTTTAGTCCATACCTATAACAGTGCTAGAAATACAATTTTGATGATGAAAATGTTTTGGGATAAAGCAAAACTCAAAAGCAGCAAGGGGTAGCTGTGAAGGTTAGGGAAGAGGTGCTGTTCTGTTGCTGTGATTAAATATGGACCAAGGCAACTTGTGGAGTAAGTGTTTTTAATTTTACAAGTCCAGGTGACAGTCCAGCATTAAGGGCACATCAAGGCAAGACTCAAGCTGCTCTTCACATCATATCTGGAGTCAAAAGAAGAGAGAAATGAATATTTACATGCTGCTTGATGCTTGCTCCCATCTACCTTTCTCTCTTCTTACATTGTTCAGGATTCTTTCCTAGGGAATGATGCTACCCATGATGGTTGGCCATTCTTTCATTATTTAATTATCATACAATCCTGCCCAGATGTGTCATAAGCCAACCTGATCTGTGTAAATTCCTCAGTTGATGCTATCTTCTCAGATAATTCTAGATTGTGTCAAGTTAATAGTCAAACTGACAAGCCTAACAATCCTGGTATTTCAGTCCATTGAGAGGCTGATGAAATCGTGAATAAAAACTAGGGAGAATTAATTTAATGACTATTACCCTGGGAACAAAGGCACTTTGTTCCAGGCCAGAAGAATGGACTCATTAAATCATTGGTGAACAAGTGTTTCTCTCTGGTTTGTGATCCCACATTTTAGGACATATGTATACAGCATTTCTCTCCTCATGCTGGAAGTTGTAGCCCTAAAGAAATAGACTTATTTACTTTTTATAAGAAGGCATATTTTGGATCCATTTAATCTTTTAAAAATCTTTACATGTTAAATAAAATGCATTCTGTGATCTCTCTCCATCTCTGGTGTGTATGTTTTTCTGTGTGTTTATCCATATAAGCACAAGTACAAATGAATGTTCATGTCCTCAGGACCTACTGTCTTGTTGAAACATAATCTCTCTCTAAACCTAGGATTCGCTGGTTTAGCTAGACTGGCCAGCCAGTTAAGACCCTCTTGTCTTTATTTTCCTGAATTGATGTTACATTCATATACCTCCTCTCCCAGTTATGTTTATGGGTGCTTGGGATTGAATTCAGGTTCTTGTACTTTCACAGCATGTGCTGTATTGACTAAGCAGTTAGCATAGGCTTTACATCTATTGTTCTTAAAAGATGTTTTGTTCATTTCTTTATGATGTAATCATAAGGAAACAAACCCCTTCTCTTTCATTTATGGTCTCTGATATATACTCATGTAGTGAGGAGGCCACTTGTTTGTTCCCTACTGCTTAGACCTGAAATAATCATACAGAATCTACTAGTGCTGAAATAATCACATACACGCCATATTAATTAAATCACTGCTTGTCCCATTAGCTCTAGCTTCTTATTGGCTAATTCTTAAATTAATTTAACCCATTTCTCTTAATCTGTGTATTGTTACATAGCTGTGGCTTAACTGGTAAAGTTTCTAGCATCTATCTCTGGCAGCTCCATGGATTCTCTCTGACTCTGCTCTTCTTTCTCCCAGAATTCAGTCCAGTCCTCTCCACCTAGCTATGCTCTTCCCCATGCTGCTCTGTTATAGGCTCAAAGTAGTTCTTTATTCATGGCAATTACAGCATAAAGAGGGAAATTCCACATCACCTCCCTTCTCTGTCTAAATAAGAAAGAGGGTTTGAACTTTAACATATTAAAATTACATATAACAAAACATATACCAAGCAAGAAGTATAGTTACAATATTTATATATAATTTATCTCTTATCATAACTAAGGAAAACTATATTGTTACTATCTACTCTTTAACTCCATCAAAGATTCCAGAAGGATATAATATTACCTAGGTAAACAGGAGGTGCATTGTAAGCAACTTCTAAAACTCTAGAATTGACAGAGACATCTCACTGTCTGGACAGTCACTCAAAGTTCTTCTGTACCATTGTGGCATCCAGTCATTAGCCCAAAGGCCCATAGTATCCAAAAGACTTTTTGATAGAGCAGGAAATTTCAAAGACAGTTCTATCTATATTGGCAGTTTGTCAGTCAATTTCTTCTGTGTCCTGCAGAATGTTTGGCAGACACTTTCATGAAGTAGGAACTCCGAAAGACCATCTCACCTTTAGGCAAGTTCAGCAGTCAAATTTTTCTCTGGGTCCTGCAAGTCTAGTCAAGCAGTTCAGGGAAGAACAGTTTCTTACTCAATTGGCTAACCAGATTCTTAAGGAGTCTCTTATATGCCTATCTGCCTCCTGAAGTAATTGGTACTTCCAGGATCAGATGTGTTTCAATGTCATGAAAAGTCATAAGTTATTAAAACATTTTTAATGCCATATTCTGAAGGTCTCTGAAAGATTTGAAGATTATCTATCTACCTAAAATATATCTCTACATATCTAGAAAACCTAACATGACTACAAGCTTGACTATTATACACTACATTTTTAAAAGAGCTACACAAACACAATACCTTAATCAAGAGCAGTAATATACTTATCAATAAAACAAGATACATACCAATGCAAATTATTCATATCTATATCATATTTTCCTTTAAATGTAAACAAACATTTATTGACAATATTTGGGAATATGGGCATAGTTTTCTCCATACTGCTTCCTGCTGTTTACTGGGCAAAGTAATTTTTTGAGGGATGATCAAGGTGACCATATTAGTCTGTCAGCAATCCACAGGTTCTCATTACTTTGAAAACAAAAGAAGATCCTCTTTTCCAAAGCAACTTATCTTTAGACCCAAATTCTGAAGTTAAGATACCTTTATACTATACATGCTTGTTTAGCTTAGCATTCCATACAATTACATGTCTTATCTCCTTCAAAGTCAAAAAATTCAAAGAAATCTCAAAAATCTACATAATCCAGACTCTGTGAAATTTCCATTTTACATGTCTTATTTTTCTTTACTTCTTTTAATCTATGACTGTACTCTGTCTCTTTAAAGCTTTGACCATATTCAGCTATTTACTTCCTTTTATAACTATATAAATTCTTTTTCTTCTCTCCTTCAAGTCTATGCACATTTATCCAAAAACTGTGACCCATTTAGAGGTCTTTTCCATCTGAATTTGTCTTTATTGCATATCTGTAATTCTTTACTGTCCAGGAGCATTTCTTAAAATGCTAAATGCTTCCTAAAAAATTAAGCTGCATCATTACTGGGGTATATTTGGTACTTCTGCTTGCCTTGCCCAGTCCAACATGACAGAGTGGATGCTGCATCCAAGAGCCATGCACAATACTCCATCTCTAGGTACAAAGCCAGTCCATGTTGCCACCAAGCAAGTCTTAGCGTGTTGCTCACAAACCCCATTTAAATGCTTTGTTGCCTGAAAAAGCCAGAAGTAATTCTGGCAGCACAGCCCTGAAAGCCAGCATTTTAAAATTGTGTGATTTTTTTTCTGCTATATCTGAGTCAGGAGCTGTCCCTCTGCTTGCCTCTTACAGAGTCCACCAAAGAAAATGCTGCTACCAAACAATGCTTAACACTGCTCTTTTGTGTCTAAGATTTCTTTTTAAGCTTTCTCAGGTTTTAAATAGATTTTAGTTGGTCACATGGGAGCCAGTTTGTTACAAGGGGTGCTGATTACTTGTTCCTAGCCATTAGACCTGAAATAATCACACAGAAACCATATTAACTAAATCACTGCTTGGTCCATTAGCTCTAGCTTCTTATTGGCTAAGTCCTATATTAATTTAACCCGTTTCTATTAATCTCTGTATTGCCACATGGCTGTGGCTTACCAGGTAATGTTCCCAGCCTCTATCTTTAGTGGCTCCATGGCTTCTCTCTGACTCTATTTTTCTTTCTCCCAGCTTTCAGTGCAGTCCTCCCTGCCAAGCTCTGTTCCACCATGCCCTGCTCTGCTATAGGTTCAAAGCAGTTCTTTATTCATGGTAATCACAACATAAAGATAGAAATCACACATCACACTCAGATCAGCATGTGCCACTTTGTCATAGGCCTAAAGCCACAGAGCCCGTGGAGCACAGGAGAAAAGTACAAAAGTTATAAATTAAAGCAAAATATTCTCTTTATAAATTGATCGTCTAAGGTAATCAGTTTGTCTTATTCTGACTAGCACAGTAATCTAAGCCCCACTTCGTCCCATCACTCTGTTTTCTAGCTTAGTAACTTGTATTTTGAGTGGAAACCATTGTTGTATAACTCTGGTCACTGAAGCCTTCTTGCAGGACCCAACCTTGACTTCCAAAGGTTTTATGCTCTCTCATACCATGGATTAGTTTTTCAGATCAAAATTATGCATACTTTTGGAACAGAAAGCTCAAGATTCAAATGCCTCCTATTAGAGCTAATACTGTGAAATTTAGTAGGATCTAGAATCACCTAGGAGACTGTAGTAATAAGGGCAGTGGCGGGGCTGCATCCCCAGCACCCTGGGCGCCTACATGGCTAGCTTATGCCCAAAGTAACAACACACAAACTGTATTCATTTAATCACTGCTTGGCCCATTTCTATCTAGCCTCTTCTAGGCTAACTCTCGCACCTGGACTAGCCCATTTCTTATCATCTGTGTAGCACCGGTCTTACCGGGAAGATTCTAGCCTATGTCCCTCCTGAGTCAGAGCTTCATAGCGTACATCTTCCCGGGAACAGGGAACATGGCATCTCTCTGAGGCGTCTGCTCCCGAGAGGAGGGCTGTGGAGTCTGAGCTCACTTCCTCTTCCTTCCAGTGTTCTGTTCTGTTTACTCCTCCCACCTATCTTCTAACCAATGAGGGCCAAGCAGTTTCTTTTTATTTAACCAATGACCTTCCTCCATCAGGAGACAGTGCACAACTTTGAGGGAGTTTCTCAGTAAACTAAGTAATGAAAACATACCTAAAATGTTAGTCACACCATGCCCTGGGCTAGGGTCATGGCCTGAATAAAAGAAGAAAATGAGGTGAGAAACAGTATGTTTTTCTGCTTTCTGATTATAGATGTATTGAGATCAGATGCTTCTAGCTCTTGTCACCATCAATTTCCTGACACCATGGACTTTACCCTCAAACTGTGAGCTAAAATTAAGTCTTCTTTCTGTAAGTTTCTATTTTCAGGGACTTTGTCACAGTAATGAAAAAAGTAAGTAATTGATTCTCCTAAGGGCTGAAAACTCAATGCAGGAAGAACAGTGACAGAACAAGAGATATTCACAAGCCTCACTGCTTCATGAAAAGGATAGATGGCTCAGTTGGCAAAGGTGCTTTCCATACAAGCCTGGTAACTTTAGTTCAATCTGTATGACTCTTTTAAATGTGGAAGAGAATAACAGATTGCACACAGTTGTTCATTGACTACTTATGTATGACATGGCATGTGTTTACCCCTACACAAACATATCACACACACACACACACACACACACACACACACACACACACACACACACACCAGAGAAAAAGATTGAAAATGGCAAATTAAACATAAACAACCCAGAATATTACTCTGTCCTCTCTGCTGTGAGAATTTTATTTGGTCACTTGGTTTGGTTGAGGTTACTAGCAGTTCTATTTTATCTACTAATTATTACCTCCAGAATCAAAATGGGTCAGAATGTTATACCTCATCAAATGTGTATCTTATATTTGAAATCAAAAAACAGTAACTGAAACACAGAAATGACCTTAAGTTAGCTTTGTTTAATACAGTGGGTGAGATTTTTGGCAGCTTCTTCCCTGATTTGCTGCAGGATCAGCTGCTATGGGTGACAGAGACTCAGCTTCATGTTTTTAGAGTTTAATAAGGGTATAGCATGGTTACATAACAAGAATATAATAGTCACAATGTATAGAGAAAATTGCTGGAAATTTTAAATCAAATATAATAAATTGGTAATATGTGTCACAATGCACTAGTGTTTTTGATCTACTTTTCATGGAGAGACACAACACATACATGTCAATTTACCCAAGTAAAGAAACCTGTGACAAGCCAAAGTAAGAACTACCATAATGTCTAACTTGGTGAGCCAAAGACTGTTATATTGAGGTAAGGAACAGCTGTACAGCTGTGTGATTACAAGGTCAGGGTTCACAGTAAAGCAGCTTCATGATTAAAAGCCCTCCCTTGCATGGGTGTTGAGTACTCATGACAGCTGCAGTCTTGGAACTCTCTGCAGACAAAGGTAGGTAATCTTCTCACAAAGCCAGGTTGCTCAGTATCCTCCCCCTGCATCCTGCTGTTTCTATAGAGCTAATGTAGTGGCCATTTAAAGATTCTATAACTTCTAGTTTTCCTAGATATATTACCTCTTGAAATGCAGGTACCTCTCCCTCCTTTCTGAATGGGTGCAACGTCTTAATTCTGAGGAAGCTGCTCTATAACAATGAAAAGAATGATGCTTGGAAATAGTAGGATAATCTGCTGTTGTATATTTAGATATGGACAGCCCTTTTTGACACATGGCCAAATGGAGGAGTGTATTATCACCTTCATTCACCTCAAAACACCAAGTGATATGATCCAGTTGACACCTCTAGGTTACTTTCTCCACTATAGCAGACTTGATGCTTTTCTGAATACAGTATGGAATATTATCAGTAGAGACCACATTCTTAAGCAAGAAAATGCATCTTTCTTTTTGTCAAGTCTACTTAGATTCAAACTTTTTTCATGAAGATTATTTAGATATTATTCTTTTCATTCCTCCAGCTCCTCCTAAATTTTACTCAACTTTCTTTCTATATAACTTCATACTTTATTCTCTGTCATTCTCTCTCTTTTTCTCTCTCAAAAGAAAAACAAAAACAAAAGTCAAAAATCAGAACAACCTGAATCCCAATAAGGGGAATATTCCAAATAAAACAAACCATGGAGCCTTTTTGATGTTGGTCAGCTACTCTTGGGCATGAGGGTTATTAAGGGTATGGTTGATATATCCAGTGTCACTCCATTAGAGAAAACTAAAGTTTTCCTCAACAAGAGGCGTGAATTTCAAATAACTTCCTGATTAGTGGTAGAGCTTTGTGTTCATTTTCCCTTCTCAGTGATGAAACTTTGTCTGGTTTGGACTTGCACAGGCCTTGTACTTTCTTTCACAAACTGTGTGAGTTTATATATGCATTTGTCCTGTCATGTCTTAAAAATGTGTTGTTGTGGACTCATTTACCATTTCTGGCTCTTAAAATCTTTCTACTTCCTCTTCTGAGTACACTTCTGAGTCTTGAGGAATGAGGTTTAATAGAGATATTCCCTTTAGGACTAAGTTCTCCGAAGTCTCTCACTGTCTGACCATTGTCCAGTTGTGGATCTCTGTGATGATGACCATCTATTCCAGTAGTCTCAACCCTCCTAATGCTGTGACCTTTTAGTGCAATTCCTCATGCTGTGGTGACCCCAAACACAAAATTATGTCATTGCTATTTCCTAACTTTAATATTGCTACTGCTTTGAATTGTAATGCAAATATCTGATATGCCACCTTAAATGGGTTTTACAGCCAACAGGTGGAGAACCAGTGATCTACTGCAAGAAGAAGCTTCTCTGATGAAGGCTTTCCTATTTATTAGTTTTAATTCAGGATGATTGTTTCTATCATCCATTTGTCTGAAAATATAATGCTATTGTCTTTTATTAACAGGTAAATAATATTCTATTGTGTAAATGTACCACATATTCTCTATTCCTTGATCTGTTGTTAGAAATTAATGATGTTCTTAGTTTTTAGTTATTATGGATAGAGGAGCAAAGAACATGAACACACATGTATCTCTGTTATAAGAAGTGGAGTCTATTTCCAAGAGGGATAGATTGATTTTTGGCATCTTGAGGGACCACCAAACTAATTTTCAAAATGGCTATACCAGTCCATAGACAACAATGAATCAATGTTTTCCTCACCCCACATCCTTGTCAGAATGTGCTGTCATTTGTTTTGTTTTATTGATTAGACCGTTCAAACTGGGGTAAGATAAAAACTAAAAGCACTTAAATTAACACTTCCCTGATGTCTAAGGATGTTGAACACTTAAATGTTTCTCACTCATTTGTGTTTTATCTTCAGATAAGTCTCTTTTCAGTTATATACACAATTTTATTTCAGTTGGGCTATTTGTTTTCGTGATGTTCAGATTTTTAATTATTTGTATATTCCAGGTATTAACTTTCTAACAGATATCTAACTGGTATATTTTATTCCTATTCCCCAAGGTGTGGCTTGTTTCAAATGATTGTGTATTTTTGAAGTGCTCTTGATCTTGACTTGAAAGTATTTTATTGAGGATTTTTGTATTTTTGTTTGTAAGGTATCCTGTCCACAATTTTCTTTATTGTGAATCCTTTGTATGATTTTGAAAAGAGTTGGAAATGATCCTTTAGTTTGTATTTTGTAAAATTATTTAAATAGTTTTTGTTAGTTTGTTTTTGAAGCTATTATTGAATTCTGTGCTGATCTGTCTAGGCCTGGACTGGTTTGTTTTATTTATTTACATAATATTCTCTTATTCATTTTTTTTGGGTTTTTGGTTGGGAGATTTTTAATCATTACTTCTATTTTGCCAGAATTTCTGAATCTTTTTAAATTTCTTATTTCAACTTAATTTAACTTTGGTCATATATATACATATATGATTTCTTTTATTCTTTTTGGTATTAATGGAATATAGATTTTTTAATTATGTCCTTATATTTTTCTTATTTTACCACACATCTGCCAGTTGTAATATCCACTTTTACTCACTAAATTTTTTGATTTACATTCTCTCTCTCTTTTGTGATTAACTTAACTAAGTTTGACAATCATTTTGATTTCTTACCGAATCCACTCTTAGTACCACTGGTTCCTTGTATTGTTTTGTATTTCTTTCTATTCTGTTCATTTTAGCACTGGGTCCATTATTTTTTTTTTGATCTACTCTTTTTGGGTATTTTGTCATCTTTTTCTAACTTTTAATTATGTACTTAAGTTAGTAATATAAGATCTTTCCAGGTTCTTTAAAAAAAAAACCAAAATGCAGGTACTTAGGACTATACACTTGCTTCTTGTAACCAAATTGTGTTGCATAATTGTAGTTGTGTTGTGCTTTAATTTTCTTATTCATTTCTACAAAGTTTTTAATTTTCTTCTTGATTTCTTTCTTGACCATGATGTGGGAATTCCCCTTTGTATGCTATGAATAAGCTTTAATATCATTGGTTAGTAAAGAAGTTGCTTTGGGCCTATGGCAGCATAGAAGAGAGCAAAGAAGGAATTCCAAGCAGAGATAAAAAAAGAAGGCAGAGTCAGGGAGACACCATGTTGCTGATAGGGGTTTCTGTCCCACCCAGTCCCACAGATATTCAGTCCCAAAGAAACACACAGAAGTTTTCATTAATTTTAAACTGGTTGACATATTAGCTCAGGCTTCTTATTAGTTCTTACATCTTATATTAACCCATTATTCTTCTCTGTGTTGGCCATGTTGCTTGGTAAAATTTATCAGTGAGGCATTCTCATCTTGTTCCTCTTTGTCTGAGTGATGACTGCAGACTGACCTTTTCTTCTTCCCAGAATTCTGCTGTTCTAGTTATGTTGCCTGTACTTCCTGCTTAGTCATCTCTCCTATATTTCCAGCCTGGCTATTGGCCAATCAGCATTTTATTAAATCAGTACAAGTGACAAATCTTTACAGAGTACAAGACCATTGTCCCACAACACTTCCCCTTTTTCCTCCTTCAAAACAAAACTCTGAATCTAATCTCCTTTGTTTAGCTTTCTTCCTTACCATTATCCATAACAAGGTATAGCCAATATTTTAAACAAATAAAAACATCCATAATCTATGTTTTGGTGGGGGGAATGTGGTATAGAAAACCTAGGCCACTTCCTGCTATTTGCGAGCACTGAAAATCTAATAGGGACCTACAGAAAATTTCGGATTATGGTCAAGTTCTGACTGGAATATTCTGTGATGTTTGATTATCTCAGGCAGCATTCTTGAGGCTGTTATGGACAGAGAACTCAGAGGAAACTCCAACAGAGGTCCTCTGAAGTGTGGGATCATCTGAGCCATCTGTTCCTATAGCAGACTTTTCAGGGGTTCTTCCTTGATCAAACCTGATTTTACGTAACCAAGAATGAATCCACAGCCTTCCATTTCTTATAGAAACAAAAGAAAAATCTCTTCTCCAAAGTAACATATCTTTTGATTTAAATTTTGGAGTCAAGTCATTTTTAAAATATACATGTTGTGTCATCCAAAGATGACACAATACCATAAAATAGCCAGATGCTCTGTATATTCTCCATCTTTATTTGGCTTTATTTTAAACTGTTTCTTTTATTTTTATTTTTAATTTTTGTTTCTTTGGGAGAGGGTTTCCCTTTATATCTTTGGCTCTCCTGGAATTCACTGTGTAGACCAGGCTGTCTGTGAGCTGACAGAGATCTGCCTGCCTCTGCCTCCCAAGTGCTGAGATTAAAGGTGTATGTCACCACACCCAATCTCTCTCTCTCTCTCTCTCTCTCTCTCTCTCTCTCTCTCTCTCTCTCTCTCTCTCCAAGCCTACATATATTTTAAAACACAATGTAAACTGTTTAGAGTTTTTTGTGTCCATCTGAATCCATATTTTCTATATAACTTTCTTTTTCTGACCACATGAGTCTTTAATTTACTAAGCAATATGGCTAAGATTAAACTTCATGTTGGAGGTAATGATGGGAACAATGTTTATTGCCACAACTCTATGGAGTTTTAAGGTTCCTACCACCATCAGGAAGCATGTTGTTGGGCATTCATAAACATCACTTAACTATTTTGTGATAGGGCCTCTTAATAAAGAACTGCAAATTTATTGCAGGTAAAACTGAGTCAGAAAGCCTCTCTTAAAGGAGACATACTTGACTCTAGAAATCAGAACCCACCTGACAAAATGTTGCTGTTGTAATTGGAGCAGCAGGGCTGCGTCCCCAGCACCCCGGCTGCCTGCTAGCTTATGCCTCGAAATAAATACACGGACACTGTATTCTTTTAAACACTGCTTGGCCCATATCTTTCTAGCCTCTTCTGGGCTAATTCTCACATATTAATTTAGCCCATTTCTTATCATGTGTGTAGCACCCCAAGGTGCACTTACCGGGAAGATTCTAGCCTATGTCCATCCTGGGTCAGAGCTGAATCGCGTGTGTCTGCCCAGGAGAGCGGAGCATGGCATCTCTGCTCCAGAGAGCAGAGCTGTCGAGTCTTAGCTCACTTCCTCTTCCTCCCAGCATTCTGTTTTGTTTTCTCCACCCACCTGTGTTCTAACCTATGAGGGCCAGCCAAGCAGTTTCTTTATTGCTTAACCAATGAAATCAACAGATTGATATATGACACCCCCACATCACTTCCCCTTTTTCTGTTTAAACAAAAAAAAAGAAGGCTTTAACTTTAACGTAGCAAAATTACATATAACAAAACAGTTATCAAGTAAAAGTTACAATAATCTTTATCATAACTAAGGAAAACTATAACTATAACTAACTATTCTTAACTCTATCAAAGACTCCAGAAAGATACAATATTACCTAAGCAAACAAGAAAAAAGCAACTTTCAAACTCTAGAAATGACAGAGACATTTTGCTGCCTGGAGAGTCACCCAAAGTTCCTCTGTACCGTTGGGGCATCCATCTTCGGCCTACAGGCCCATAGTATGCAGCAGACATTTCCATGAAGCAGGAAAATTCAAAGTCAGTTCAGTCACTATCTGTTGTGTCTTGCAGAATGTCTTGCAGACTCCTTCATGAATCAGGAACACCGAAAGATCATCTTACATTTAGGCAAGTTCAGTAGTCCTCTCTCTGTGGGTTCTCTGTGTCCAGTTTATGCAATAGTCCAGGAAAGGGCAGTTTCTTGCCCAAATGGCTATCATACTCCATAAGGATCCTCTTCGATGCCCATCTTCTTCTTGAAGTAGATTGGTGCTGCCAGGAGCAGAGTGTCACATTGTCATGAAAAACCCTAAGTTATTAAAACATTTAAAATGCCATATTCTATAAGTTTTGAAAGATATGAAGAATGCCTATCTAAAATATATCTAGAAAATATTAACTAATGACTACAGACTTGACTATTATAATTATCTATTAACTACCTATATACATTACATTTTTAAGTGAACTACACAATACCTTAATCAAGATCAGAAATACATATACATATAATAAAATTGACCTTAAATCTCTATCAATAACGCAAAATCTATACTAATGCATTTATTCATATCTATATCATATCCCCCTTTAAATGTAAAAGAACATTTATAAACCATATTTGGGAACATGGGTGCAGTTTTTTCTCTCCAAATTGCTTCCTGCTGAATGGGCCATCGTTAATTAGGTCTTTCATGGTATAACCTGTGTGCTAGTTCCATCTCAGTTGGCAGTTGAGCGAAGCAATTTTCTGAAGATGTTTACGGCAATCCATCAGGAGGGCGTGGTCCATCATACCATATCAGAATAGAAGAAATGAACAGGGTCTCATCCTCTGTGAAAACCAAATAAGAAACTCCTTTCCAAAGCATCATGTCCTTAGATCCAAATTTCAAAGTCAAGGCATTTTCAAAATATCTATGTTGGATTAGTTCAGCAGCATTTATAAACAAATATCTTTTGGAATCTGTTGCTCCTTTCTCAGCATTCAAACAATTCAAAGAGAGCATAATAGCATACAGTATCAAAATTCTCTGTTTATTTTCCATCTTTGTACAGCTTTGTTTTAACCTCTATTTCGTTTATTTTTACTTTTAACTTTTTGCTTTTTGAGACAGGTTCTCTGTCTCTTTGGCCTGGAATAACTCTGTAGACCAGGCTGTCCTTGAACTCTCAGAGATCTGCTTGTCTCTGCCTCCCAGGCATTGGGATTAAAGGTGTTTGCTACTACACCGTGAACTCACAGAGATCTGTTTGTCCCTGCCTTCTAGGCACTGGGATTAAAGGCATGTGCTACCACACCTTGAAGTCACAGAGGTCAATCTCCCTCTGCCTTCCAAGTGTTGGGATTAAAGGTGTGTACTACCATACCAAACAACTCTCTTCCTTTTTTTTTTACTTTAAGAACTTCAACTTTAGCTTGCATATATTTTTAACACACTGTAAACCATTTAGAAATTTTCCTTGTCTTTGAATATCTCTTTACTGTATATCTCTCTTTTTCTGACCACATGAGTCTTTAATGTACCAAGCAATATCAGTAGGACTAAAGCCACGGCTTTGAAGGCTGGATCCAGCCCATTCCTTAGCTTTCCAGCCTCAGGGCTGAGGTACTGGCTGTAGCCATGTTTATTGCCACAACTCTATGGCATTTCAAGGTTCTTGCCAGCAAGTAAGTTGCAGCATTATGTCCACAGACAACACACAAGTCCTCTCTCTGTAGTCGGCCCTCCTGCCTCAAACAGTCAGAGTTTGCCCTGGCAGGATGTCCCAAAAAAAAAAACGGCATTTTTAAACGGCGCAGCTTTTTCCTGCTATGGCTGAAAACCGAAAAGCATGCGTTCAGCTTTTCATCAACACCATTTAAGTGTTTCGTGGCAAGACCTCTTAAGAGCTGCAGGGTTTTTCAGCTGAAGCTAAGTCAGGAAGCCTCTCTTAGATGAGAGCGCTTGCTTGCCCCTAGCAAGCAGAGTAGAACCGAGAAATTGCAGCTACGAAGAAAACATGTTTTACTCTTTCCCAAGCTTTCTCAGGCTTTCAGTGGATGCAGTTGTCCACACGTCTGGGCGCCATTCTGTAATGTGCCGACCTCACAATGGAAACCAGGAGATGTGCTGCGTTGGGGAAGGGGTTTTGCTCTTATCTCCACAGGTGAGGAAAAATTGTGGATACCGTCAAAATTATTAAAAGGTTATTAATTATTAAAGAAGAGAAGCAACTTGGAAAAGATAAATAACACTTCTTTCATAAGGATGACGAGCATACTGATGTTAAGAAATAGAGATAGGTTGGAGGCAGGGTTCTTTACTTATCTCCACAGGAAAATACTCATCTTCAAAGAAATTAAGGGACTCTGAATATTTAATTACTGATGGATGGACACATTTTGTAAGTATTAATTATATATATATATATATATATATATATATATATATATATATGTGTGTGTGTGTGTGTGTGTGTGTGTGTGTGTGTGTGTGTGTGTGTCTTATTAAACATTTCTTTATAAATATGTAGAGCTGGTTTTGAAGTTGGAATCTGGCTCAGTCCCTCTCCAATTCCAAGCCTGTTAGTAAGAGAAAAACCCAGAGTTTCTGGAGTTTCTGTCTCATGTCAAGAGCCATGATATGGGACAGAAAGAAGTATGAGTTTAGAAAACATCTTTACTTTTCTTCATATCTATCATACTTTTCATTGAAGATATTTATCATGCCTTTCAGTAAATATATACACATATGTCTATATGATTAATGTTTAAGTTTTTCACAATGAACGATGAGTTTTTCCTGAAGTGACATTTGAAGTTTCCAGGAAGAAGATGGGGCCCCATAACAACTCCGCCTGGTTGATATGACGTCATGATACTGATAGCACTACTACAAGACCTGCTTTGGGTACCAGCTGCACAAGACGATCCCAACTTTGTTAATGGAAATGGTGCACATCTTGTACAACATTCTGGCCAGACCTCCACAAAATACTCAGAGACTATTTGCAATTTTAGAAGACATTGATCTTGAAATTTAACCATCATTTTACTTTCACAGGATCCCCCAGAGAGAACTTCGCCCCCATGACAGCTGGAAGTAATTCTAGAGGACGACGTCTCCTCTCCCAGTAAAGTTTGCCCCTGGGTTTAGGGACATCATTTAGGGGTTGGGAGGTTGGGGGAGGAATTTTATAAGCTCAGGGATCATTCTAGAAAAAAAAAGAAAGAGGGAATGATGGTATAATAGATTTATAATTGTAAGTTACTGCTTTTAGACAAATATATTGGTATCGATTCTTGTATATTGATACAAAGTTAAATTATATTGACTATTGTATGCATGCATGTTTCTATCTCTGTTTAAAACATTTTTTATGTATTGACATATATTGTATTGATATATATATATATATATATATATATATATATATATTTACCATATTGCAGTGTACATTTCTACCTCTGATTAAGATACTTATATAATGTTTGTGTATTGATATATATTTACCATATTGCAATGTATATTTGTACAGTGTTTATATTTGGAGGTCATTATCCTCATTTGTTACACAGTTGTTTATTGTCTTAGTCTTTAAGTTAGATAGATATTGAGAATTATATAGATAAATAGTCATCTAAGTTTGTCAGTTATAATTAATCAGGTTCTCTAGATATATAGAGATTATACTCAGTATAGATAGATAATCTTAACCTCTTCAAAGAGCTGTAGAAAATCCCTTTAATCTAACTCAGAGTTTCGTGATAGTGAGACACAATTGCTCCTGGCAACACCGCTCTATTCCCAAGAGAATGTTGAGCACCAAAGACACTCCACCTGGAGCCTTTCTATTTGGCAGAACTAGCCTTTGGGCAAAGAAATGCCCATACCTCAACCACTGACAGAGATACAGAGCATGCATCAATGGATAAAACAGGACTATCATATCCTGCCAAGACAGGGTAAGATAGTTTTGAAAAGTTCCTTGCTGTAGGATTTGTTGTTTTCCCTACTGGGTTTCTGTTTCACTTTGGCCCAATCTTCCGGGCTATTCCCTCACTCTTCCCTTTTGGAATGGGAATGAGAGAGAAAGGAAGTAACTTGTTTTTATGTTATAAGAGCACAGTTAAGAGATTTCCTGGAGTCTCAGAGGAGACTCAGACTTTAGACTTTTAAACAGTGTTGAAACTACTAAAGACTATGGGTATTTTTAAATTTGTATTAAATATATTTTAGTATTATAAGATGGTTGTGAACATACAGGGACAAGAGATGGAAGACTGTGCTTAAAAAAAATAATAATGGTATGTCAGTTACGTTAGGCCAAAGTTGGTTGACTCAACATTGCAAACGAGACTTTGGGTGATTGCTCAGGTAGTCAGTTGTCTCTGTCAATTGTTGCACATTTTGGATATATCTCATTTGTTAAGTAATATTAATTCCCTTCTCAGATTTTTGACAGAGTTGAAGATTATATAATTGTAGTTACTCTCTACATTATTTAGACTCCTTGAGATAGAATGTTTAGCAAAACTTTTGTTCTCAATATTGTTTGTTATATTTATTATTTGTTATTATTGTATATAGTTGTATTTGGTTTAGTTCTGTCTTATTTAGACAAAAAGGGGAGATGTAGGGATAAGTCCCACCGCTTAGGGGGTGTGTTCGCCTCGGGCTAATGTTTGCCTATAAATTTGGCGAGCGTGCTCCCAGCGGCTGCTTCTGCTTTCTTGGTCTCCGCGAGAATGGCAGTTCTGTAAGTTTATTTCTCCATTAAAGTTATATATATATATTTACAATCTGTCTGCATTCATTTATGCCATTACATGTTGCTATCAAAAAGCCGTACTTAACTCTGTTCTTATTGTGTCTAAAATTCCTTCCCAAACTCTCTCAGGTTTTAAGTGGATTTAGTTGTCCATGTTGGTACCATTTGTTGACAGAAGTTTCTGTCATTCCAGGTCTTGCAGCTGTTTAGTCCCAAAGAAACACACAGAGGCTTACATTAATTATAAACTGGTTGGCCTAGTATCTCAGGTCTTGTATTAACTCTTACATCCTACATTAACCCATTACTCTTGTCTATGTTAGCCACATGTCTTGGTACCTTTCATCAGTGAGGCACTCTCATCTTGTTTTCTCTTTGTCTGGGTGATGCCTGAAGACTGACCCTTTCCTCTTCTCAGAATTCTCCTGTTCTGGTCACTCCATCTTTCCTGCCTGTCTACTGGCCAATCAGCATTTTATTAAACCAGCACAAGTGACAAATCTTTACAGAGTACAAGACCTTTTTCCCTACAGCACCAAGTAGCTGCCAAAGGAAACAGTTGTTGGATGAAACCTTCCTTGTAGGTTACAGCCACATGGATACACAGATTCATAGAAATGTGTTAATTAAGGAAGGAGAGGGAGGGAGGAAGGTGAGTGGGGGAGCAGGAGGGGAATGGGAGGAGGGGAGGACCAGCTGAACTGCCTAGATGTTTAGACTAGAGTCATCTGGAGATCACCCTAATTCTACTACCTTTGACTTTTCTGAAGAGTGTGCAGTGTAGTCCAGGTTTCCAAATTTGTAAACTGTCAAACACGATGGTATAAGATTAGAAAAACTATTTTAATCTTGTAAATCATCATTCCCCAAGTTCTGAAAGCACCCAATAAAATTATAGGTTTATCACATTGAAAAAAAATAAAATAAAATGTAAGAGTTACCTAATAAGAAGCCTAAGCTATTAGTCAAGCAGTGTTCTAAGTAAATAGTTTCTGTGTGATTATTTCAGGTCTGGGCAGGAGGAAAATGAATGAGAAGTCTCTGCCTACACTTGACTCAATTTACATTCAGCACTGAGTTGTTCAGTTTCTACGAGCTTGTACACTTTCCACTGTATCTATGATTGCTGATATCCAGCTTTAATTCTCGGAAGTCAGAAAGGATGTAAACAGTTGCTACAATTTTTCAACATCTGTTGAAACTTACTTATTCTCTTCATAATATTTGGAAATTTTTGAATAAAACTTCACTGGCTGATAAAAAGGAAGTATAGTCTTTATAGTCAAGAGCACCTGTGCAGAATGTTCTATAGATGTCTTAAGTCCATTTAGTTTATGATATGATTTAGCTTCAGTATTTTTGTGTTTTGGCTTTGTCTGAACTGTCTATTGATTAGAGTGTAGTACTGAAGTCATCCATTTTCATTGCATTAAAGTCAATATGATATTTCATCAATAGTGGTATATTTTTATGAAATTAGGTACCCTTTTATTTGATGCATGTATGTTAAGGCAATAACAGAGTCTTGATTGTTGTGTTTCTTTCATGAGTATATGGTATCCTTACCTGTCTCTTTTGATTAGTTTTGGTTTGAAGTGTGTTTAGTGAGATATTAAAATGGTTATGACTGTTTACTTCTTAGGGCCATTTTTTGGAAAATTTTTCAACACTTTTACTTTACTATAGGTCCTTTCAGTTTTACTGATACATTTACTGCTTTTCTGTATAGAATTTCATTTACATTTGTTCTAAATTTTACTTTACTGTATTTAATTTGAAGCGAATTTTGTCTCTTTTTCTGGCTCTCAGAGAGAAACCTACTCTATAATTTAGACACATTAGTTTTGATTTTGAGTCTATTTTGTTGATAATTGTCATGCCTGCTTGCTTTATTGTTCCTTTTATTTGGAATACCCCTTTCCTTTATTTTACTCAAAGATAACCCATACCTTTGATGAAAATATGTGTTTCCTGAATGCATCACAAAGAAAGATTCTACATTTTTATCCAATTTGTTAGTTTATGTATTTCTATTTTGGAATTGAGACTACTACTATTGAGTGCTATTATGGAGCATAGGATATTATTTTATTGTTATGTAGTACTCCTTCTCTTCTTTTGATGAACTATTCTGGAATCATTTATTTTTTTTGTCATAGTGGTTGTATGATGTGGGAAGTCATTCTGTATATGTGTTGCTTTTATTGGTTAATGAATAAAGAAACTGCCTTGGCAGAATAGAGTAGAGCTAGGCAGGGAAGAGTAAACTGAATGATGTGAGAAAGAGGGCAGTGTTGAGTAGAAGTCATGTAGCCCCACCAGAGACAGACACCGGATAGAACTTTACTGGTAAGCCAGAGTCACATGGCAGTACACAGGTTAGTAAAAATGTGTTAAATTAAGATGTAAGAGCTAGCCAATAAGAAACTAAAGTTAATACACCAAGCAGTTATTTAATTAATACAATTTCTGTGTGGTTATTTTGGGAGTCTGGGTAGCCGGTAAACAAACAGGTGGCATCCTACTACAGATTGGCATGCAAACATATGCCAGGTAATTCCACATAAAATCTGAGAAAGCTTGAAAAGAATTCTAGATGCAATAGAATCCAATTAAGCCTGGCTTAAACCATGGCTCCTTAGAGTTGTTTCCCTGATTCAGTGGTAGCATGAAAAAATGTGCAGTTTAGAAAAGGTAGCTCCCTGGGCCATGCTGTTGGTATGAACTCCGGGTCTTTCAAGTGGTCAGGCTATGGGGTATTTAAATGGGGTTTGTGAACAAAGTGCTACTAATTCTTTAATGGAATCACAGACCTTCTGTGACCTGACCCTGGATATGGGGCTGAGAGAATGGTTCTCAGAGTCAATGAATGGACCTCCAGTTGTTGGACTGGAAGGAGCCAAAAGCAAAGCCACCTTAGCCTGAGTAATGTCACTTAATATTTTAAGAAGCACTCCTGGACAGAAAAGGTTTTCAGATACTCAATAGGACAGATTCAGACATAAAACAACTATGAACAAGATACAGTGTGTTTAAAAAATGAACATATGCTTAGGGTATAGAAAACAAAAAGAGTATAAACAGTTTTTTAAAAGAAGTAAATGGTTTTTAAGAAAAAAAGTATTTAAAGAGACAGAGTATTGGCAGTCATAGATTAAAAGGAGTAATAAAAAGTCATGTAAAGATGGAATACACACCAAGAATCTGAATTTTGTATATTATTGTGTTTTCTTTGAATTGTTGAACTGTGAATGAGCTAAGTACAGAGAAACATTTCATTGGATGGGCTGGATGGGCTACTAAGCTAAACCAGAATATGTATCTTAAAGATATCTTGTTTTCAAAATTTGGGTCTAAGGTTGTTGTGAACACACTCAAAATATTACTTTACCCACCAAAAGAAAGAACTATGCCCAAATTCCCAAATATTATTTAAAAATGCTTGTTTACATTTAGAGGAGGATATTCTATAGATATTTGCATTAATATGGATCTAGGTTTATTGAAAGAAAATTTAGGTCAGTTTGTTATATGTATATTTCTGTTCCTGATTAATGTATTGTGTTTGTGCAGCTCACACAGACACACACACACACACACACACACACACACACACACACACACGGAGAGAAAGAGAGAGGGGGGAGGGGGAGCTTAATTTTTACACTAGCTTAATCCTTTAATAAGTCCTGGATAGATTCTTGGTATTTCCTAACTCCCTCTAGCTAAAGATTTTGTTATAATGGAGATAATACAGTGTACACTGTTTGAATATGAAGATGATAAAAGCCACATCCACTGTTTTAGACCCTGGTATGTCTGTTTTTCTTTGCCATTTATAATAGTTAATCATATAGAACAATTATCCCTGTTGCAGAAAGGGAAGGAAGTCCCTAGTGCTAAGTTCAGGTCAGGAGACAAATTTGTTCAAAACTGTATTTGTGCTAACCAATCAATGAATGATTACAGGCATCTTGGATAACTTTTAACAGTGATCTCTAAATTAAGAACTAGAATGGGGAAATGGTAATTAGGTCAGAAAAGAAAAGCAAGTGTGTATTCTAGGCAAAAATTTCAAAGCATAAAAATAAAGCGAGGGTAGAGAGATGTTTCATTTGTTAAAATGTTTGCATCTTAAGCCTGAAGACCTGAGCTCATTTCCTAGAAAGCACTACTCTGTGGGTACAGCAACAAGCATTTACAAATTCAGCCCATGGTAGACAAAACCAGGTAAATCCTTGGAGTTTACTGGTCTGCCAGTTTGACCTAACTGGTGAGCTGTACACTGGTGAGAGACCTTTTCTCAGAATAAGGTTGAGGGTATTCCTACAAAAAGTACCGGGGGCTTTCTTCTGGCCTCCACACAAACACAGTGAAGGCACAAGTATGGATCTGTGTGATGCACATGAACACACACACACACGTGTACACCCTAACAAAGGAGTTGGAACTGTAGCATAAGGCTTATCTTGGTAAGAAACAACAAAAGAAAGTACAATATGTGAAGACAACTGCTGAAATCAAAGCATGCTGATATATCTTTTGTACAATTTGCAAACTCTAGAAGTGTCTGAATATAAATCAGAAAACCTCTTCCTGCAAAGTTTGTAGAAGCAGGGAAGTGGAGACAGAGAAGTCCTGGGTTGTCAGCCAGCTGCCTCAACTACTTGACCAGTTCATGTAACTGACAGATCCTGTCTCAAAAACGTGAGTAGAAGGCTCCTGAAGAAAGACATTAATGCATGTACCACAAAGGATATATCTAGTGATCTTTGTCGGTTTCTTAGCAACCCCTTGAAGACAGTAATCTCAATTCCCACAAAACCCTATGTATTCCTATTGTTAAAAATGCAAATCTCAATGAACAGTGTTGTAATATGGGGCGGCAGCGGGGCTATGTCCCCAAAACCCCAGCCGCCTGCCTGGCTAGCTTATGCCCCGAAATAATTACACACAAACTGTATTCTTTTAAACACTGCTTTGGCCCATTTTTATCTAGCCTCTTCTAGGCTAATTCTCACATATTAATTTAGCCCATTTCTAATCATCTGTGTAGCGCCCCTAGGTGCGCTTACCGGGAAGATTCTAGCCTAAGTCCATCCTGGGGAAGAGCTTCATAGCGTGCGCGTCTTCCCTGGAGCAGGTAGCATGGCATCTCTCTGAAGGCGTCTGCTCTGGAGAGGAGAGCTGTCAAGTCTGAGCTCACTTCCTCTTCCTCCCGGCATTCTGTTCTGTTTACTCCACCCACCTAAGGGTGGGCCTATCCAATGGGCCTAGCAGTTTCTTTATTGCTTAGCCAATGAAATCAACAGATTGATATATGACACTCCCACATCAGAACAGTCCCTCTTTGAGAAGCCCACACCAGTAATCTCAGGTATCCCTTCTTTTGAAGAACCTCTCTCTTTCTCTTTCCTATATAATTATTTCTTTAGTAAACCCCAACTGTGCATCATAAACATCTCAGTTATGAATTATTTTCTGCAATGAAGCCACAAATCCCAGGTTAGCCTAATTTGAGGGCCATTAAATGCCAAAACTTAAACTGGTGAAGGTGGCAGTGAAGAATATGTCTCCTGTCTCTGCCTTGACAGAATGATACGAGTCTTCTTTGAGTTCTTTTTTATTTTAATTTTTGTGTGTATTTTGTGTGTGTGTAAACTGAGGTATGTGCCCAGGAGTACAGGTGCCCACAGAGGGAAAGATAAGCCACCAGGTATTTTGGAACTGGAATTACAAGGGGATTTGAACACCTCACGTGGGTATGTGGAACTGGACTCTGGTCTTCTAGAAGAACAGTAAGAGCTCCTAACTGCTGATTAATCTCATAGACCCACAGAGCCAGTCCCAAACTTTTCTGGAGTCCTTTCCCT